>NC_092506.1:81511519-81830186 GCF_047511675.1 Marmota flaviventris
ACATTTCAAGACACTCCAGCCACTTTTACTAATAGCTACAGTCTTTTCCCACAGTTAGTATTCCCTTTCCATATCTCCAAGGAGTAGGTCTCTTACAGCTGTTCTCACGAAATGGTTCCCAGACGTCGGGAGGTCCCCAAGACCCTTTCAGGAAATGCATAAAGTCAAAACAACTTTCATGATAATATAATACTAAGACATTGCCTTTTTCACTGTATGGACATTTGCACTAATATACAAAAGCAATCATGGGTAAAACCATTAGGTTTTTATAAGCAATTAAAGTATAAACAATTTATAAGCAATTTAAGTATAAACAAAAAGGAAAATCAACAGACTACAACTCACCAGAGACAAAACTCAACTAAATAAGGTACTGTTATAATTCTGTTTTCTTATGAATGCTATATTCATGATCTTTCAAGGAATTGATAAGGATGCACAATTAAAGTAAATAATTATCAAGAAGCAATTAAATCAGGCTAGAGTTGTGGCTCAGTGGTAGAGTGCTTGCCTAGCATGTGTGAGGTACTGAGTTTGATTCTCAGCACTGCATATAAATAAGTAATAAATAAATATATAAAATGAAAGTCAAACCAAAAAAAACTAAGCAATTAATTCAATTTCATAGTATAAAAATATGATTCTCTGGTTTGGATTTCTTTCCTATAAAATAGTAGAAATGAGCTGACTGTGAAAATAGAAACCCATTAAATCTGAGCTAATAAAAATCAGAGTAGGGCTAGGGATATAGCTCAGTTGGTAGAGTGCTTGCCTCACATGCACAAGGCCCTGGGTTCAATCCCCAGCACCACCAAAAAAAATTAAAAAAAAAAAAAAAAACAGTAACTTTTAAACAGGTACATGTTACCATGAAAATTCTCTTATTCAATAGCTCTGAAGAGAAGAGTCTATACATTTAACATGATCAATACTTTTTATGAAACAGCACTATTTCAACCAATGACTTAGTTTTATAAATGTTAAAAAGGGCAATTAGATTTTATAAAATTTAATTAGAAATTAATTACCTACATTATCAGAAAACACCAAATTACAGGATACTTCTTATTTTCAAAAAGCCTGATAACTTCCTGATCCACTGAACACACCAGTATCAAAATACTTAATAATGCATAATTTGCCAATGTATTACCTGGACATTAATACTGCATAGAAAGTAGCAAATATTTATTTTGTGCTTTGTTTTTGTTTTTGCATTACAATTCTTTTTTTTTTTTAAGAGAGAGAGAGAATTTTTAAATATTTATTTTTTATTTTTTAGTTCTTGGCGGACACAATATCTTTGTTTGTATGTGGTGCTGAGGATCGAACCCGGGCCACACACATGGCAGGCGAGCGCGATACCGCTTGAGCCCCATCCCCAGCCCTGCATTACAATTCTTAATACACCTTTATCAGAATTTATTTTGAACAATAACATCTAAAGTCTATATATGTTATTACTCAGCAAAACTGTTTAGAAAAACTATATTTACAAAGACAGTTTTCCATTTCTTCATAATCCACAGGTTTAAAAAAATAACAACTAATTTGTAGAAGAAAAAGATTTAATTATTCCAACCATCTTTTTTTTTGTCTAAGATATTACAATAAACTAAAACATCTTCTATAACTATTTTATTTTCTTTTGTCAAAGACAGATTTATAAAAGTCTTACAATAGCATTCTTTAATTTATAAAAATAACTAGCTTACCTGTTTTTTCTTTTTGTTCTCTATGCCTGAAGAAATGGATAACATCTTTTGGATTAGCTACTCGATCCACAAATTTCTGGCTAAAGCGAAGAACATTGAAAGGTTCAAAACCTCCACTATAGTCCACCTGAAATACAGAATAACATATGAAAGCCAGGAAACAATTTGCCAATTTTTGAGAAACACACTCATTCTTCAGTATTTATATTTGGCATTTTTATATTTACTTATCCATACTTTTAAATTTGTAAAAATTACTTTTCTATAATATATTTTAAAGATCAAATTGGTATTATACCATTTATTCAATTGAGAAAATAATGCTTGGAAGGTTCATAAACTTAAAAGCAAAATAGTTTGGGCACAGTGGTGTACACCGGTAATCCCAGTGGCTCAGGTGGCTGAGGCAGGAAGATCCTAAGTTCAAAGCCAGTATTAGCAACTAATACTTAAACAACTTAGCAAGATCCCATCTCAAAATAAAAAGTTTAAGAAAGGGAATGCTAGGGATATGGCTCAGCAGTTAAATACCCCTGGGTTCAATCCCCACTAAAAAAAGCAAAATATTTTGATGGATCCAGGTTACAGCAAAGATTTCCACAATGCTGGAATTATTACATCTCCAATGACAACAAAGTTTAGGTACCCACTATGAGTACTATCTGAAAAGGAGATGGAATTTCTAAACAAATTTCTAAACTTTCAAACAAAAAAGACCTCTAATACAACAAAACACCAGCCCTAGGGCATTAGTTCCTTGGTCTATCATCTCAGGGATATGTATATCTTCAAACTGGGCAAGGACAAATACTGGGGAAATCCAAGTAGAAAAGAATAAGTCTATAAGCATTGGGAAATGATTACCTTCAAAAGATGGTTAGCTCAATGGAAATAATAACTCTCAAGGAAGACTATTCTAGAGAAGTCTACAATGGTAAATAGTCCTTTACAAAGAGAAACACAGCTTTCCCCTGAGGAGATACACTCACTAAATTAGCTATTCTCAGCGCATGCTCTGGGACCAGCATCACACAGCCTAACCAGAATACTCCTGACCTGATCATGACCCCACCCACACTCTTCATCACAATTGGCACCATCTTTTTATTCATTATGTTCATTTATTTGATATTTACTATGTCTCCCTTCATTCCTCTACCTCCTATAAGCTCAAGTTCAAAGCCATATCTTCTTTAAACCATCTCTATGGCCAGGTGTAGTGGTGCACACCTGCCACCCTAGCAAGTCAGGAGTCAGAGACAAGGATTTCATGTTCCATACCCATCTTGGTAACTTAGCCAGACTCTGTCTGAAAAAATAAAAATAGCTGGAGGTGTAGATTGGTGAGTATCCCTACATTCAATCACCAGTATCACTTAAACAAAAAAACAAAACAAAAAAAATCACTGTGTCCTTGTCAGGAGAAGTGATTTGAATCACAGTCTCTTATTGTCCTGTGGCAGGAGCACACCTGTGCTGGGAACTTCCTGTGCAAAGGCTACAGGTTAAGACTGCCCAGTTGCTATGGTGATGCCCCCCCCCCCCACCAGCAAGGAGGTTCTGTGTATAGCATGGCATTATCAGTCTTGACCCTAAATTCAGACACCAGCTGTGGGGGATAGAGGATTATGAGTGCAAAAAAGATAATTATAACTGGATACCTGATATACCTAAGCCTAATTCTCTCTTTAGATCAGAAGCCAGCTTGTCACAAGTTATGAAGGATTCATTTCTGTTTTCTGTAAAAATATTAGGATGTCTGTATAGCCTGGCCATTAGTTGATGTTGTAAAGCTGCTTGGAATGCCTGCCCGTGCCTTGAACTCACCCATGCCCGGTTTTCCCTGACCAGAAAACAACCCTTTCCTAAACCTTAGTGACGCCTCATAAATTCTGGCCTTCCCTAGCCAGATAAGGACCCTCTCAGAGGCTCTAACGACCTCCATAAATTCTGATGTCGAGGCCAGCAAAAATGTAAATTTGTGTTATGTTCCCCAGAGTTTTGTTATCTATAACCCCCCTTTGTGTAACTTTTTGGGCTATAAAACTGGGCTGCAAGGAAGCTTTGCAGCTGTCCTTGGCTCCCACGATTTTGATGGGAAAGGCAGCCCGGCCGGTCGAAATAATAAGCTTGCTTTAATTTGATTTTAATTGGAGTCAGTGGTCTTTTCTTGCAGAACTTTGTCTTTCAACCTGCTTGCTTTGAAGAAACTTTCTCACAGAAAATCCTTTTGATGTTAAAACCTATTTAATAAATGTGTTGAGCTAGCTCTGTATTGTTACACCTCCATTAGAGGGTAATGTCCCATATGGTTGCGGCTCTCTATGTCTGTTTGTCTTTTCTAAGCTCCCATCACCCCTCACCAGTTTTTCTGAATTAACAGCCATGCAAGTTGCATGTCCTCCAACATCCATAACACAGGTACTCTGAGATTTGTTCAATGAATTAATAAGGACCCTCTAATGGGTACAACGTATTTTGTCATACGACTTACACAATAATATCTGATCCTTTATTTCATGAATGAATAAATAATTTACTGTGTTTAGAAAAAGAATGCCAATTTGCTATTTAAATGGTTGGTTCTAAAGTTATCAGACAGACATAAATGAGAAACATGGTATCTTTTGTCCTGATGAAGAGAACTATGTTGTTCATTTAAAGTAACCTTCTTTGTATAACCCAGATCATCTCTTCTGCTGCCATGTTCTAAAAGTACTAAATGCAGAGGCAACTGGGTATCTCCCAAACTCCTTAGACATACTCTAGCCTAGATTTATTTTTAATTTTCTGCTCATAAAAATTACAAAACTTGTTCACTAAACAAACTTTACTGGGTGTCTTCAATGTTCTGGTACAGAGTACTCTGTTAAGGGTTAGGGACACAATCATGAACAAAACACAATCTTGGTTGTCAAGAAATTTACACACTGACCGGGAAGACAAATATAAATAATTGCATGCAGAATGTAAATTGTACTATAAAAGATATGAACAAAGTAGAATGAGGACACAAAGGAAGAAACTTCAAATTGGAGGGGAGACCCAGAAAGGTTTCTGTGGAGAGACAGGCTTTAAATGGTTGCTGAAGGAGACAAAAAGCCAGGAGCAAGGAAGTGCATTCCACACAGGATTGGCACAGGCAAAAGGTTCAAGTGAACTTCACCAGGCACAGGACCAGTCATTTTAGTCCAATATGACTAGAGCTTAAGAACATGCTTAGGAGGAAAAAGCCTAAGAGGCTGGTTTAGACCAGGTTCTATAAACACCCTAGTGCTACCCCCTCAAAAGTTTTGACTTGTTCCTGTTAGTGCTAGGAAATTATATTAAACTGTGTCCAGAAGGAAAGCCATGCAAGATTGTGTTTTACAAAGATCCTGTTGGCATTAGTGTGGAGAAAAGGCTAGTTGGCAGAGTGAAAAGGGAAGTGAAAGTTGAGTTCAGGTAGGATGTTGCAGCAGCAGGCCTGTAAGTGATAATAAGGGCTCAACTACAGCAATGACAGTGGGAGAGAGAAAGGGGACCAGATTACTTTTTGTACACCACTCACTATATAATTCATTTGGATCTCAAAAACTTATGAAATACAAATCAACAAACAAAAGATCCAGTTGTGTGAAGTCATACAACTAGTGAAAGGGCCAGAATCAAACCCAAACAGTCTAGCTTTAAACTGTAATCTTTACCCCTGCATCCTACATCCCAAGACCCCTCAAATTTTAATGTGTAGACAAATCTCTTGGGAATTTTACTAAAAGGCAATGGGTCTGACATGAGGCCTAAGATTCTGCATTTTTTCAATAATTTCCCAGTTGATGCCAATACCAAGTAATATGGCTTAAGGACCACAAAAACTGTACATTACTAGAATTTGAAAATTAATAAAGCTTAATCATGTAAAAAAGACTTACTCGAAGTCGTATAAGAGGCTTCTCTGGCTGTCGAGAATTTCCCAGACGTTCCCGTTCAGCATTTTCAAGCATTTCTTCAATCTCAAAATAAAAATTAAATAAAAGAAAGTACATTTAGTATAAATCAGTTGAATAATAGTTCATATTCCTACCACAGGAACTTTCCTGCATTACACAGTCATCTTCATTTCCTAGGTTATTTATAACACCTTTTAAAATATAACTTCTAGTAATGCTCTGATTAATGTTTTTCTTTTATGAAAGTTCTTAATAATTTTTCAATCTCTGTATTTTTTTATAAGAAAGTTTAAAACACTGCTTCTGCTCCAACTTTCTATTCATGTTTTGATATGACTTAGGCCTCATTTTATTAACTTAAAAGCAAATAAACCTAGATTTTTCAGTCAGATCAGGCAGAATATGTAGGATTCTATAACCAAAGGCTCTTGGATTATTTACTTTGAAAAAGTTCAAGCTAAAATAAAATAAGAAAAATATTTCAAATATCTGAAGCTATCTCATGGTATAATACTTGTCCTAAATTGTTCTAAGGTCAGAACTGAGATATAAGTAGACGAATTTTAATACAGTAACTTTCTAACAGCTGAAGTCCTCTGGAAGTTACCCAATCACCATGAACACAACCTTTTTGAAAATGATTCCTATAGTACTCCCTGTAACTTGGTTCCCTCCTCAGGAATAATAATAGAACAAGTATTTTTGTCCTTAAATCTCTTCCAGTCCTAAAATATTATAATCTGTCCTTCAAATTATCTGTAACAATGCAGCCCAAAATAACTTTCAATGATGAGGTTTTACATCCGTAGTATTCAGTATGGTTGCCATAAACCACACATATTCAGAGACAGCGCCTGGAATGTACTTGGTACAATGAAGAAGTGAATTTTTAATTTAATTTTAATTAATTATATTTAAATAGTTACATGTGCTACTAACTACCATCCTGAAAACACAGAGCTATAAGAGTATGATCTAGATAAATTATTTCAATTCAATGAGCATTTATAGAGGACCTATAGCCAAGTATTTGGACATGTGCTAAGACGGAAAAGTTAAAAGATGGGCCTTGTCCTCACATGCATATAAACAATGATATAATTAAGTACAAAAAAAGAAACACAATAGCATACAAATGTAACAAGGTTATGTGTACACCCAGGTGTTTAAAGTGGATCCTTTTTACTTTTGCTGGTCATGTGACCATTCCAAGTCCAGGGATCTCAATCAGGGACATTGTCAAAATCTGGAAACAGTTAATTCATGTCTGGGGGAAAAAGGAGCTACTGGCGTCTACTAAGGCCAAGGAGAACACTGCTAAACATACTATAATGTACAGAATAGCTTCCCACAACAAAGAAACATATAATCTAAAATGTTATTTGAGCCAGGGTTGAGGCAAGGAATATAATAAATTCAAAATCAATCCATGTACTTTTCATCCCCCTGATTCAGGAATTGTGCTTACCCCAAGCAGTAAAATTCAATGTTCAGGGTTTATTTGGAACTACTGGGAAAAATAATTCTTCCAGCTATAACAATAACAGAAGTCTGTGGACCAGCATGTGAGAATGTCTTCCATAAAGTGAAGTTTAGCATAGAAACCATAAGTGTGAGTGGTAGCAGAGGCCATAAAAACAGAGAGAAACCCACAACTTTAAGTTTGAATTTCTGGAATCAATCTCCTTGACACCAACATACTCTTAAAACTTTTTAGTTATATAAGCTATACATTGCTCATGTAGCTCTGACACTGGACAAATTACTTTATCTAAGGTTTAACTCATTGTACATAGATTGTGAGTAGTAGGGCTGGAGGTACAGATCAATGACAGTGCTTGCCTACCAGGCAGGAGGTCCTAGGTCTGATCCCCGAAACTGCAAGAAAATAAAAATAAAGGTAGACCCTAACTGCCTAGAACATAGTTAGATGGATTTAATGCAAAATGCTGTCCAGAGTGCACAGCATATAGAGGCAGTCAGTAAATATTAGTGTTCACAATTATTATTATTGTCATTATTACCCTAAATGATTTTTAAAAGAATAAAATGTGAAGTAGAAAAGCTGGCACAAAGAACTGAATGTCAGCAATTAATGTTGTTGTCAACCTACATATTATTAAAAGCATTCACCCAACTTTACTTTAGTAGGGGTTCGATTTTCTACAGGGGTTTATGAGTGGCAAGTCACACAGAAAGGGAAGATGGGGCTTATACTGAAGCTGTAGGGAATAAAGCAAACACATTTTAAGATTTTCTGTGGGGCAGACATCAGGGTGAAAGGTATGCCAAATGGAGATTACTGGAGAAGCTACATACCACAATATCCCCCCACTGCCAATCAGAGTCACTGCCCAGTCTCATAAGTGAAGACAAGCCAATTATCAAGTCAGGATTAAAAAGAAGAAAATGATTATAAGTACTTTTTTTAAAAGAAGGAAAGAAACTGAGACAAAGGTTTAATTAAAGTCTTATCAGCTTCATGAGAATATAATAAATACAAAGGCTTCCCTCTACTAAATTACTTTATTGAAGGTAAATAATTTCTCAACCAATGTATATCTCATTGACTTCATCTAAAAGAATTACCTTCTCCAAACAGAAGCTTTGTATGGCTTGGGTTACTTTAGGATTATCTGGGTTAAAAATATCTGTATGATTAGCCAGAACAACATCCTCCATAAAAAACTGCCGCACAGTACCAAGAGGGATCTTCTGCATATTCATCTTCCTCCCTTTAACACGGAGCAAACCAACGTGTCTGAAAAGGGAGAAAACTGGAAGCTTAACTACAACATTTATTTCCCCAGAAAATTAATTTCTAACTTTCTATAAAATATTTCCTTACAAAATTATATCCTTAAAAATAAATGTTTTTCTCAGTTTAATCTTAATGTCATTTTCACAGGAAAAAAATGGTAAACCTTCTTTCTCAGAATAAAATTCACTCATTCACTATTTTTCCTGTCTAAACAAATTACAGTCTTATAAGGGAAGATAGACCTAAGTATAATAAAATGTTATCAGGACAATAATAAAATTAATTTACAGCAGAACTACAAAGGGGGAAAAAACAAACATACATCCTATAAGCCTCCTATTATAACAATCTGAATGTCAATAGATCCCTAGATTAAAATCCCTTAAAAATGGAGTTTAGTCACTGTTAACTACTTTTTAAAATCACATCACTCTGTCAAAAAGAGATTAAATATATTATCTTATTGCATTTGTAACTAGAAAAATCACAATTAAGTGACTTTATGGGATTTTGTTTATAAATGAATTTTATGAAATTAGCAGCCATCAACATAGCGTTATATTTAAAACTTAATAAAAATGTTAGGTTTGAATTTGCCTAATGAATGGCAAAATCAACATCAAATGGATGTTTCCTTGTTGAAGATGGCTTAAAATCTGGGAAAACAGTAAAACCACATAGAATAACCAACATTCACAAATAAATCTTTCTTATATTGCCAATACCTTGAACCCATGGGATAATTAGGAGATTATTACAACAAGGATTTCTTTAAAATTGATTTGAAACATGTAACAATGACTCACTTCTTCACAGCTTCTCCTGGGGAAAGAGAAGTAACCACTGAGCTTCCAGGTTGTGATACATAAAAGAGCTGCTGCTCATTTTTGGTCGGAGCTATTTTACACTCATGTTCATGGCCCCAAATAACAAGATCAATGAAGTCATCCAAAAACTGTTCTGGAATGAAGTTTGTACTTCCATGTTTACTCCTATATCAAGATTTTTTTAAAAATAAATAATATAAATTCATAGCAATACAGAATAATTCCATATTAACTAAGACTATACAGATTTTTCTCTATTCACTTATGATATATTATATCATTCTTTGTGCCAAAAACTTACCATGAGATTGGGAATACAAAGATAATCAATATCTAGTTTTTTACTTTTAGGTAGTGACAGACTAGCAGAGCACAGTCAAATAGGATGTCAAGAGAAGGTGGTCAACCCTACATTCAAGGAGTCACAAAAGGCTTTACAGAGAAAGGTTCCCCAGCTTTGGTCAAGTCAGGAAAGCATGAGCACTGACAATAAGAAAAATCCACAAACTGAGCTGGGCTTGGTGGCACACACACATATGTAATCCCACCAGTTCAGGAGGCTGAGGCAGGAGGATTGTGAGTTCAAAGCCAGCTTCAGCAAAAAGCAAGACACTAAGCAACTCACTCAGTGAGAGACCCTGTTTCTAAACAGGATGGGTGGGGGGTAAACTCATACACTGCTGTTGAGACTGCAAATTGGTGCAGCCAATATGGAAAGCAGTATGGAGATTTCTTGGAAAATTGGGAATGGAACCACCATTTGACCCAGTTCTCTCTCTTCTAGGTCTATACCCAAAGGACTTAAATAAAACAACATACTACAGGGACATAGCCACATCAAGTTTATAGCAACACAATTCACAACAGCTAAACTATGGAACCAACCTAGATGCCTTTCAATAGATGAATGGATAAAAAATATGTGGCATATATACACAATGAAATATTACTAATTAATAAAAAAGAATAAAACCATGGCATTTGCAGGTAAATGGATGGAGTTAGAGAAGATAATGCTAAATGAAGTTAGCCAATCCCAAAAAAACAAATGCCGAATATTTTCTCTGATATAAGGAGGCTGATTCATAGTGGGATAGGGAGCGGGAGCATGGGAGGAATAGATAAACTCTAGATAGGGAAGAAGGGTGGGAGGGGAAGGGAGGGAACACAGGGTTATTAATGATGGTGGAATGTGATGATCATTATTATCCAAAGTACAGATATGAAGATATGAACTGGTGTGAATATACTATGTATACAGAGATATGAAAAATTGTGTTCTATATGTGTAATAAGAATTATAATGCATTCTGCTGTCATATATAAATTAAAAAATAAAACAAAAACAAAACAGGATTGGGGATGTGGCTCAGCAGCCAAGTGCCCCTGAGTTCAATCCTCCATGCCCCCCACCAAAAAAATCCACAAACTGATCTCATTATATGCACCCCCCCCAAAAAAAGAAGGCAGAAAATAAAATAAATCTAAATTTTGTAGTATAAAAACAAATTTCTAAATGTGTCCAAACCTTTTTTTTTTTTTTTGGAGGTGGGGACTGGGAATTGAACCCAGGGGTTCTTTACCTCAAACTTGAGGTCCTCCTGCCTCAGCCTCCAAGGTTGACCGGGCTACAGGCATGCACCACCAGCTGACCAATCATTTTTTAACATATCTGTTTCTTTTATGGATTATAAAAATCATGAGACAAACTGTCAACAAGAAATAAGAGTTTTTCAATATTAAATAAAATATTATATGAATAAGTGCTTTGCAAACCATAGTTTTATACTTAGAAAAGTTATTACCCAGTAAGAGAAAACAGAAAGAAAAGGTTTTCTCCAACATTAAATTATCCATTGGGTATTTAAGTGAAAATGCTCAAATACTTCAACCTAGCATTCATTTGATCAAAACCAATATTCATTCACTTAACCAACAAATATTTACTCAGGTCTAAAATGTGTCAAATGCCTCAGGCAGTTAACACAGCAGTAAACAAAATCCTTGCTCTTGTGGGGGAAACAAGCAGTAATACCATAAGTATATGTGTATAAAAATAAAACTTGTCAAGCAGTGATTGGTGCTTATCATAAGAAAAAAATAAAAGGAAAAGTGATAGGGAAGGATGCTACTCTACATACACGGGGTAGTCAGGAAATATCTCTCTGAGGAGTAAAAATGAGCAGAGAATTGAGATGAGGGATCCGTATGCAGAGGAAGAGCAGATGGTAAAGGTGCTGAAGTAGGAATGTGTTCCATGGGTCCAAGAAACAGTATGGAGATTCATATAGGTGAAAGGAATAACACAGGGAAGACAGGAAATGAAATCAGGGAAGCAGCAGGCTTAAGTATTTTGGAATGTTTTCATGTAAAAATTAAACATTTGCTGGGTGTGATGGAACAGACCTGTAATCCTAGTGACTGGAGGCTGAAGCAGGAAGATCACAAATTCAAGGTCAGCCTCTGCAATTTAGTGACCCTAAGCAAACTATCAATACCCTGTCTCAAAAAAATAAAAAGGACTGGGGATGTAGCTCAGTGGTAAAGCCCTCCTGGGTTCAAATCTCACTTAAAAAAAAAAAAAAAAATCTAAGGTATGAGATTATGACAATTACTTAGAAAAAGAAGGTAATTCTCAAATACATTATGATATCACTGTGACTTCATGGAGCAATGGCTCTTTCCTGGAATAAAGAAGGAAGATTATTCAAGTAGGCTGACTCTGATTTGTGACCTAGAGATGGATCAAAACATCCTAGTTGAAAGATTTTGCATGACAAAGCCCTCCTCAGCTTCAGACCACTCCTTCTTTCCCAGCAAAAGAAAAAAAAAAATGGTGAATATAGGAAAAAAAAATTACAAATAAAAGCAGCACAGCATAGAAGATTCAAGAATTCTCACCTAATCTGAGAAAATCTTTTGTTTTTTAACAACTTAAGGAAACAATAACAACAGACGTATCTAAGAATGCTAAGGCTGGCAAATTAATCTAAGAGTATTAAAAAAAAATCACAAAACCACAATGAAGAGGGTGAGGAAGAGGAAGTAAGTAACTTTGGAAAATGGTGTTTTGACTGAATGTAGTAAAGTTGTAGACAAAAATATACAAATATTGTACCTTGGTTGACAAATTTGTTTCTCACAGGGTTATGGTTTAGTAATTATGAAATTACCTTACATATAAACCTGGATCAAAAAAACAGGTAAATACATTATAGATGACACAATCCAGATTTCTGTTAGAGAAAAAAGTTACAAAAAAGGCAAGGGAGAAGACAAAAAATGAACCTTGTAAGTCTGGATTAGAATCAGCCTGAATTTATAATTGTGTTTCTAAACACATACATAGCCAGAAATAGAAATACAGGTGTGAATACATACATGCATTGCTATACATATAAAAATCTTTATTTCCTTCACTCTGTTTGTTCAGAGAGCTGAGAGAGCCACAGGAGCAACAAGCACACCCAGACACATAGGTATGTGTAGGTTTCCAAATATTACTTCCCAATAAAAGGAATCAGAGCTCCTTGGAGAAGTGGCTGATTCCAAGGCTAAGGGAAGAAAATACACGGTGAGACTACAATATCTTTTTTGGAGAGGGGGTAACAGGGATTGAATTTGGAGGTACTCAACCACTGAGCCATATTCCCAGCCCTATTTGTATTTTATTTAAAGACAGGGTCTCACTGAGTTTGCTTAGCACTTCGCTGTTGCTGACATTAGTTTTGAGTTCGAGATCCTTCTACCTCAGCCTCCCAAGCTGCTGAGATTAAAGGTGTGCACCACAGTGGCTGGCAGAGACTACAGCATCTTGAAGTGCAAAAAAGCTAAGGTTATACACAAAAAAAGAAAGAGGGGCTGGGGTTGTGGCTCAGTGGTAGAGCACTCACCTAGCACTAGGTTCAATCCTCATTACCACAGTAAGATAAATAAATAAAGTTATCGTGTCTATTTACAACTAAAAAATATTTAAAAAAAGAAAAAAAGAAAAGGAAAGGGGTAAGTGAAATAATACAGAAGCCAACATAAAAGAGCCGCCAATGGTCACAGCAGGATTAATCCATTGGATTATAACTCAAAGAGTAAAACAAATGATCCTTAAACCCATTATGACATGTATAAATGAATAAGTAAATAATGGGGGACAGGAATAAGAAAAAAATCTTCCTTATAAAGAAATTACTAAATACAGAAAGAATAAAAATATTTTAAAAACATCACAATTATAATACCACACTATTAATTGCTATAAAGATGATCCCAGTGGATGCTAAGATTAGTGGGACAATTTTAAGGTGAAAAAGTATATTTAGATAGTCTCCAAGTATTTTTCCCAAAATGTTCATTAATTACAAAGTAGAAAATAGGATCTTTATAGTGGAGAAATCTGAACTATACCGATTAATCAAAGGATGGCTAGTATCACCAGCAATGAGACACATCAACATCATGTTGACTACTTGTTCTCTGATCAATGTTGTCTTCTATCTTTCACGCTGGCTTAAATCTGGATCACTTTAATGAGTTTTCCTTCCAACTTTTCTCTACTTCGGCATAGTACAAAGTGTTGCAGAACCAGGAAGGCTCCACAAGAGAAGAAACACTTCCCCAATGGTATAAAGTTTCATGGCAACCACACAAAACAAAACTCTGGCTGGCTTTTCCTTTGAAGCTCATACTGTTTATTTGAGAAAGTACATAAAGCAGTGCAAATCTGTGTCCTTCTTAGACCCCGCACTTGGAAAAAGCCTGCATTCACTAATGCAGAGTAATCTGCATTCAATAAACATGTTCAATAAGTAAATTAAATAACAGGCCCCAAAACCTTTGGATTCTTCCTTGACAATATCCCAGTTCTCTCTCTTCTGTTTCAGTTTCACTGTCATCACTGTTGCCATCTCACATTTCCTACTATGATAATCATATAATAAATCTTGCTTCAAGTCTCTCTTCCTGAAAATCAATTCTGTACCCTACCAACAGATTAAACATGTTTCAACCACTGGCAAAAGAAAACTGACCCAGCTATATTTACATATTCTAGAATGACACTTTTACATATATGTACCAGAAAACATGTATAAGAAATGTTTGTAACAGCAAGGTTTTAAAAAGCAAAAAAAAAAAAAAAAAAAAGCCAGGCACAGTGGCACATGCCTATAATCCCAGCGGCTTCGGAGGCTGAGGCAGAAAGATCTCAAGTTCAAAGCCAGCCTAAGCAAAAGTGAGGCACTAAGTAACTCAGTGTGACCCTGTCTCTAAATAAAATACAAAATAGGGGTGGGGATGTGGCTCAGTGGTCAAGTGCCCCTGAATACAATCCCCCCAAAAGCAAAATAATTGGAAATAAAAATGTACACTGACAGAAGAAAAAATAACTGTACATAAACAATAAAAATGAGGTACAAATCTAAGCAACAAAATGAATGAAACTCAATAATGCAATATTAAACATAAGTTGTTTGTAAAATATACAGCATCATTCCAGTTATACTAAAACTAAATAAAATAGCAATTATGGCTATACATGTGATTAAAAATAAATTAAAGCACTGGATATTAATTCAAAGCTGAAAATAATGCTTCCCCTAGACTATGTGGAAGCACATGAGATCATGAAAAGAGAATGGGAAAATGTACTGGTAAGATTCTACTTTTTGCTGAATTAATTTTATAGTTATTCTTATGCCTCATCCATACATATGCTAAAAATATCCTTTTATAGAAATTAATATACATTAAAAACAATTTCAAAATAAGCCATGTGCAGCAAGTCCAAGTTTCCCTGATTCTGCCTGACACTTTGAAAGAATAAGGGCATTATTCACTAAAGCACGTGAGCTTGGAAACAGATTTGGGGAACCTCAATACTTGGCCCAACATTGTTCAGAGAATTCTTTTACCTGTTTTGATGAATCACAAATAAATTAAACCAAGAGTTCTCATCTTCTTTTGGTCTCAACATTGTTACTTTTTTATTGACAAACATTCGATAAAGCCTTTCATCTGGAATGGACCCTGAAATAGACATTAGATATCTTAAAATTATTTTCTTACTTTGGTTTAAAAAAAGAAATGCTTTTCTTCTAAATTATGCATTTCTCAAAGTATTTCATTTTACTATTAGAGATATATTTAAATTCTGGAATAAGTTATAAGTGATATCATGTACAAAAGTTATGTTTCAGGTTCTTACATGACAGCAGTTAGATACATTCAAAGAACATGTTTCATTTCAGGGCTATGTACCCTCAAAATCAGAGAAATATGAACTAAAAAAGGAAGTTTCTTATGCTTAAATTCTTATTAAAATCTTTAGTAATACTGTTTTTCACCCCCTTCTTTATTATAAATTATAGGCATATGTACTTTTGATCTAAGATACACATTATTACATGCACAGATATTTAAAAAGTTAAGATAAAAATGTATTTTAGCACAGTATTTCTATGTACATTGTGATTTGAAATTAAAATATCATGCTTTTTTAATAATTCAATATTTTTCAAATAATTCTTGTTATTTCATGTACACCACAGGCTCACCTTGGTCTAGTGAAGGACAAAAAACAAATAAGTAAACAAAATAATAACAACTTGTAAATATTATAAAAAAGGGAGGAAAGCCAGGATGATAACAAGGAGAATAACAGTGTCGGGTGGGAAAGAGGGGCAAGGCTGCTACTTTATATAATGATTACAGAGGATGTCAGAAGAAAAACCATCAATACAACAATGTATAAGAGCAAGAAGTAGCCCAGCTCCCAAAGTAAATACCTTGGTATGGCCATTGGAATAACAACTGAGGTAGAATATATAATATACATAACTGGAGATAAAAGTCAAGGTATACAATGCACAGAGCATTTAGAAGGCTGATCTACTCAGGTGCTGACAAAATCTGATGATAGGTAGGCAGGTAAAAAGTTTGAGGGGAAGCTGGGCACAGTGGCTCATGTCTATAATCCCAGCAGCTCAGGAGGCTGAGACAAGAGGATCATGAATTCAAAGCTAGCCTCAGCAATGGTGAGTTGCTAAGCAATCTGGCGAGACTCTGTCTCTAAATAAAATACAGATGTCACTCAGTGGTCAAGAGCTCCTGAGTTCAATCCCCAGTACAAAACAAAAACAAAACAAAAAAAGAATTTGAGGGAAAAAGAGGGCAATTTAGCCAAAAGGTATGAGCTTTAAAAAAGCAGGGTATTTGGACATAACTTATTCCAGAATTTAAATACATCATACTTTGAGAAATGCATAATTTAGAAGAAAAGCATTTCTTTTTTTAAACCAAAGTAAGAAAATAATATTTTTTTTAAATAACATAATGTCTAAAAGAAAGTAGTGGTGGGAAACAAGAAGAGTGATCCCCATTTCTGCCCAAAAGACCATAGTAAGAGAACTGCAGGAGACCTAAAACCCTCAGACACCCAGCTGGGCTTCAGAGAAGGTCAGAAAGTAGAGGCAACATTCAAAAGAGACAGGCAATGCTGGGATATGTTCATTACAAAGAATTCTAGAGTTTATAGTGAAAGGAAGAAGGTTGGGATGGACACAAAGTCCAGTTAAAGAAGGCATAACAGGACAAGATGAGCCTTTGGGAGAAAATGGTTAACTGAGGAGACATGTCTCTGATGGTACCAGAGGCACAATGGGACCTGTCTTCAGTCTGAAGGTAGAAGAAACTGTTTTCTGGAGATATGATCTCTAACACTGCAGTAATTAAAACTGCTAATTGCTTTTTTAAAAAATGTATTTAACCTCCTGCTATATCACTTGTAGAAGCAGATGTGAGGACATACTAAATGGACTTAAAGCACACTTATTTCTGGTCTCAAAAATACTTGACACATAAAATACATAAAATAATGAATGTATTCTTTTAAAAATAGTCTTTGGTCTTTCATTCACATGGAATCAAGCCTAGCAAATAAGCTTCTGTCTACTGAACACTGGATGAATTAAAGATAGTGAAGTCAATAAGGCAAATGCTTGATCTTTAGAGATGACACTCTTAGATTAGCACTGTCCACTAATGTGTTCTAAATATATAATCTGAAATTTAATAGTAGCCATATTAAAACAAGTAAAAAGAAAGACAAATTAATTTCAACTTATCTTTTAGTAAAGATATTCTACATTTTTCCCTCGGTCTTTGAAAACTAGTATGTACTTTACATTTCAAGTGTCCAATGTCTACATGAGGCTAGTGGCTACCATACTGAACAGTGATGCTTTAGATCTTTCAGAGACTTCTAAGATACCAAAATGAAGTTTTGCTAATTATTCTGTAATTCTAACATACAGGATTCTATATATATGTTTAAAAGAAAAAACTGAACACAATAAACAGATACTAAAGGAGAACTATATTTTAACCAAAATTGCTATTACGTATTAATGCTATTAAATTAAAGTTTTAACAAAATCTTCCAACTTTTTTTTTACAACCACCAACAAGTAATAAGGAGATCTGTTACACTTTTTTGCAGAGGATCACAAAGATATGTCCAAAATTCCATTTCACAATTGGCTAAACAATTATTTATTGATATAAACAGTAAAATGAAACCATCTTACCTAAACCATATAGAGCAATTTTTGTGGTTCCTTTTTGAAGCAAAACTGGACTAATGTCTATCTTCTCCACAGACATTGAACGTCCAAAGTGATTTATAAATCCAGCACAACTTAAAATATCCAGGGCACAGAGAGCATCTGCCTATGAAAAATATTTTCAAAGAATATTAATGTGTATGTACAAATAAACACTCTGCATAAATACCACACTACCTTTAACCAGCATACTGCACATACTACCTGCCTTATCTAAATGCTTAGGACCAGAAGTATTTCAGATTGTGGGAGATTTTTGGATTTTAGAAAGTTTCCATAGATTTTGTCAACTGAGTATTCCTAATCTGAAAATTCAAAATCAGAAATGATCCCAAGTCCCAAACTTTTTGAATAGCAAGTTTCATATTTTAGAGCATTTGGGGTTTTTATTTTTAGATTAGGGATATCCAACCTGTAGTTACAAAAACATAGGTTAGGATAGTGTCTTCTCAAAATTCCAATATTAAAAGTATCCACTACCTTTTTTCTACTCTAAGTTATCTACAGCAACTGGACTCACACATTAAATGCCAAGTAAGCATCTCACTACAACTACGTGGTGTCTTGGCCACTAAAAAGTAAAAATCAACCTAAAACAAGTGCTTTGTAATTTTAAGCATACCTCTTGAAACCTAGGGAAAAAGACTATAGGTAATAAGTGACTTAAAATATTTATGACCAGATTTTAAAAAAAGATATCTTGAGTTTAGGACCTCTAGTATTACCTCCATGACAAATAGGAAATAAAATACTCTAATTTAGATTTAAAGATGTTTGTGAAATAATTATATCCTATAAGTGAGATCCTCAAGAAATGTAAAAGCACAAGTAAACTATAAAACACTACACAAATATTAAGTGTTTATTCCTCCTGGCTACTCATTGCCAAACTCAGTTCTAATCAAATGAAAGCATAGCTGATATACCAATTCTTATTCTAGATTTTATTTTTATCTAAGCAGTAGTAAAAATGCTTATATTAGTGATAACAAATCAAATTTGACTTCTTGACTAAAAATTTGACTACAAATTGCTGAGGAAAAGAAAAGGATTGCTTTCCACAGATAAACTAAACTGAACATTTCTAAAATTTCAACAAACAATAATTACCCCTGTAGGATCATCATGATTTCCATGAATACTAAACACTGGAATTGAGATGTTGAGATTGCCATCTTGGTAGTTCACCCATGGAAATCTTAAAAAAAGAAAAGAAAACTGAAAGTTTCTACAAGGGACAAAAGTTGTTTTGCAAGACTTTCTTCCAAAAAAAATGCATGCGATTATAGACATATTGTACAATTTAAATTGGCAGATAACCACTAACAGTACTTCAGAAAATATAATCATAGATAACAATTCATTTCAACTAAAGCTTGAAAATATCTCACAAAGTACTACATTTTAATGAAAATCCAATAACATTAAATGGTGCTTCTGAAATGTATGAGTGATAAAGTTGATTAATAGGAAATTAATAGGCCTCAAAAAATTTAAAAACCTTTCCATATGGGGTTTTTTATTCTTTTTTAACTTTAATTTGTTATAATAACAACAGAATGAATTACAATTCATATTACACACATAGAGCACAATTTTTCATATCTCTGGTTGTACACAAAATAGTCAACATCCTTCATGTCTTCTTAAATGTACTTAGGGTAATGATGACCACTGCATTTCACCATCTTTCCCACCCCCATTTCCCCTTCCTTCCCCTCACTCAACTTTTCCCCTTGGTCCTATCTAGAGTTCATTTAATCCTCCCATCCCCACCCCAGCATATTATGAATCACCATCCTTAAATCAGAGAAAGCATTCAGCATTTGGTTTTTTGGGGATTGGCTAGTTTCACTTAGTATTATATTCTCCAGCTCCATCCATTTACCTGCAAATACCATGATTTTATTCTGTTTTAACTCACAACTTCCTTAATAAAATTCCTATAGCACAAGAATTAATATCAAGAATCAATAAGTGGGATGGATTTGAACTAAAAATCTTCCTTCTCATCAAAAGAAACAATCAGTGAGGTGAATAGACAGCCTACTAATTGGGAACAAATTCTTACCAAACCCACATCAGATACAGCATGAATCTCTAGTATACATAAAGAACTCAAAAACCTTAACACCCAAAAAACCAATAATCCAATCAACAAATGGGCCAAGGAACTGAAAAGATACTTCTCAAAAGATATACAATCAATCAACAAATATATGAAAAAATGTTCAACATTTTTAGCAATTAGAGAAATGCAAATCAAAACTACTCTAAGATTTCATCTCACTCCAGTCAGAATGGCAGCTATTATAAAGACAAACAACAATAAGTATCGGCGAGGATGTGGGGGAAAAGGCACACTCATACATTGCTGAGGGGACTGCAAATTGGTGCAGCCAATATGGAAAGCAGTGAGGAGAATCCTTGAAAAATTGGGAATGGAACCACCATTTGACCCAGCTATCCCTCTCGTAAGTCTATATTCAAAGGACTTAAAAACAGCATACTATAGGGACACAGCCACATCAATATTTACAGTAGCATAATTCACAACAGCTAAACTGTGGAACCAAACTAGATGCCCTTCAGTAGATGAATGGATAAAGAAAATGTGGTATATATTCACAATGGAATATTATTTAGCATCAAAAGAGAATAAAATCATGGCATTTGCAGGTAAATGGATGGAGCTGGAGAATATAATGCAAAGTGAAATTAGCCCATCGGTATAGTTTTTATTTGTCATTAGGACAGGGGAGAAAACACCTATAGTTTGGAATCCAAAAGAACTACATTAATGATCTTAGCTTTATCACCTCCTACCTGTACAATTTAATCTTCTGTCCACTGCTGTCCCCAGTCATCCTATTCTTCTCAGAGGCAAATAATGTTAGCAATTTCTATCACATCTTTTCATTGTAACATATTCACTTATTTCATTTAACATATTTTAAAAATCATTCCACAGCAGTACTATTCATGAGAAACTTCTGCTTTTGTGGCCACAATGTATTTCATTATATGGCTGATGATACTGTATTTAAGCAATTCCCTATCAATGTACATTTAGATCCTTTCTAGTCTTTTCTCTTATAAATAATGGTACAATTAATAATCTTGAAAAGTTTCCCTGTTGAGAGTGTATCTGTAGGAAAATTCCTAAAGGACACTACTGGGTCAAAGAATATATGCATTTGCAAGTTTGACAGCTACTGCCAATTTCCCTCCATAAAGGCTGTTCAGAATTACACCTAACACAATGACATGCACAAGAGAGAAAAACTTCCCCAACCTCACCAACATACAATGTTATCAAGTTTTTAAACCTTTATGCCAGTGCTCACTTTGGCAGCACATATACTAAAATTCTAAAAATACTGAGAAGATTAACATGGCCCCAGCACAAGAACAACACACCAATTTATAAAGCATTACATATTTCAAATACATATATATCTGTATGCCAGTGGTTCTCAATCCTAGCTGCATGTTAGAATCATTTGGGGATCTTTTAGGAAGTACCTATGCCCATGACACACTTCAAAAGATATATGACCCTTGGCATGGGCACCAGCATTTTTGAGTATTTCTAGGTAACTATAACATGCACAAATGACTGAGAAGCACTGATCCATGCCCATCTGAGTAAAAAAAAAAAAAAAAATTCAGTATAGCTTTATTTTTTATATGGCATTTTATTTCCTTTTCTGTCAACTATGTCCAAATTTTTACCTATTTTCCATTAACTCAAGAGGGTTTTTTTTTTGGTTTTCTGTTTTGTTTTGTTTTTTGAGGACAGGTACCAGGGATTGAACTCAACCACTGAGCCACATTCCCAGCCCTATTTTGTATTTTATTTATAGATAGTGTCTCTTTGAGTTGCTTAGCACCTCCATGTTGCTGAGGCTGGCTTTGAACTCTTGATCTGACTGACTCAGCTTCCTGAGCTGCCACTGCACCCAGCCAAATCCCAGTTTTTAAAACAGACAAAGGGTATAAACAGAAGAATATATCAAAGAAGATATAAAAATCTGAGAAGATGTTCAGTCCCAGTATTATTTAGGGCAATACAAATTCATACAATGATGTACAGAAAATTCAAAGAACTATATTTAGTATGCAAATAACTTACAGTGAAAGTGAAATAGCTATAATTGTTAATGTGTTTATGAGTATTTACAGAAAAGATATGCAGGTAACATTCACTTCAACATATAAATATACTTACTTACTAAAACCAAAGTTGACTGATTGATCACTAATGATTTCAAACTGTACAGGACGATCACCCATACAATATTTTCTTAATAATTCAAGGCATGTATGTAATGTTTTTCTTGAGGGCTTATTTTCATGGAAAAGATCACCACCTAACAAAATAAAATCCACCTAATCAAAAGAAAATAGTGTTAAAATTAGTAGGTTTTATGAGTATGACTTTTAAAAAATCTATAGATGAAAAAGGTAGAAAAAAATCTTTAATAATTAAAGACAACATCATGTATGACAATTTAAAATCTTATGTTTCCTTTGTACTTTTTGCTCATTTGTTTGTTTTTGTGGTGTTGGGGATTGATCCCAGGTCCTGTGTATGCAGGGCAAGCACTCTACCAACTGAGCTATATTCTCAGCCCCTTATGTTTCCTTTATTTAAAGGTCCTTCCAATCTGGTGATTAATCTTACTCCAATTTAGGTTCAAAAGCTGCCTTTTAAAAAGACACATTTAAATTACTACACCAAGTCCCTGACTCAAGTTACCCAAGGTGATATATATTCTTTTAAATTAAAATCAAACATAAACTTTGCACTTTAACAGAACACACAGAATAGATAGAAAATTCAACCCAAATTATTTAGTGTTCTTACAGGCACTGGTAGCTAAGGAAATAGCAATTTACAAAAGAGATGATGTCCTTTCCCTCATTAAATACTACGTGCAATACCCTGTACTGGGTCCTGAGGCTATAAGAAAGAATATTATATGATCACTATCCTTAATACGTTCAAATTCTAATGGAGGAGACAAACCATTATGCACTTAAAAATAAGTCAGACTCTGACATGCAGTAGAATGGATATGTAAATAAACATAGATGGCACTACAATGAATTGAGGGAAGATGTCCAACAAAAAATCCAGGGGGGATGTGTTAACATCATGGCATTTGAGTTATAAATGAAAGATAAATGAGATTTTTGAGGAAAAGCATTCTAGAAACATCAGTGAAGAAATAAAATCACACAAAAAAATTCCAACACACTCACACTTTTAAGAGGTATACAATCTACCTAAAGAAACTTAAGTTATTAATTATTTAAAAGACTGGAGTAGGGATCACTGTGGCTACAGTGGTCAGGGGGAGTTTATTTCAAATGCGAGATTTACGCTAGGCCTTCAAGACTGAATATGATTTGAATAAAGAAAGAAAATTATTATAATGGAAGAAACAAAACAAATACGAAAAAAATACACTGAGTCAGGCTTACAGGTGGTGCATGCCTGTAATCCCGATAACTCAGGACGCTGACGGAGGAAGATTGCAAGATCAAGGCCAGCCTGAGCAACTTGGCAAGGCCCTAAGCAATTGAGCGAGGCCCTGAAAAATAAAAAGGGCTAGGGTTGTAGCTCAGTAGTTAAGCATCCCTGGGTTCAATCCCCTGTATCTGCCCCGGCCCCCAGTCCCCCTACAAAAAATACACTGAGGGAATGAGAAGTAGTTGGTTAATGTATGTCACTTCTATAAAATGAAAGGAATTCTGGAGACTGGTTACAAGGCAAAGTGACTGCACTCACTACTACTGAACTCTGTACACTTCAAAAGATGGTGAATTTTAAGTTATGTGTATTCTATCACAATTAAAAAATATTTTTTTAATATTTTTAAAAAATAGTTTGTGGCTCCAGGAAACCCCGAGAAGGGCTTAACTCACTATTGTGGTATTCCGGCCCAAACTTGCAGAACCTGAAATCTAATTATGAGGAAATACCAGGCATACCCAACTGCAGGCACATTGTACAAAATAACCAGTCTGTACTCTTTATTTAAAAATATCAGGGTCATGAAAGACAAAGGCAGATTGAGCAAATATACCAGATTAAAGTAGATCAAAGAAATATGTCAACTAAATGAAACATGTAATCCTGGCTTGGGTCCTGGAGGCCACCTATCTGCCCTTAAATTGCTATAAGAGACATTACTAGGATAATCAACATCTTAAAACTACGTAAAGATATTGAATCAATATTACTTTCTGGTTGTGAATTGTGTATTGTGGTTACACGTGCAAATTATTAAGTGGTTCAGGGGGAAAAGTATGTGTATGTGAAAAGATAAAGCAAAGAAAGTCAATGTAATAAAATGTTAGAAAATCTGGATGAAGGACTTTTCTTGTAATTTTTTTTCTATAAGACTGATTATTATTTCAAAATTGAAAATCTGAAGTCTCCAAGGAACAAGGAAATAAAATAAGACTGATTAGATCACAAGGGCAAACATAATAGAGAACTGCAAAGTCAGGAAGAATTCAAACTTTAATAATAAATATTAAATTCAAATTAAGGGAAAGAGTAATTAAAATATGCATCTAGAAGTTCCAGCATGGGGCCACTGAAGATGGGGAGGTGGAAAAATTAAGGGATTCTAGCAAGAAACAGACCTCCTTTGGTAACAAGTTTCTCTGCCCTCAGGGAAAGAAGAATCCATCTTAAAAGGAGTTGATACTAGCTATCTCCTAGCTCAATTAACAAAGTTCTAAGAGCTCCTATGGCTTTTTAGATCTTTTATAAATATTTAAATATAGAATGAACATGCAGGAAAGATTTTTCACTCTCATGGAATTTACCCTCCAGTAGAGAATACAGATAATAAACAAACAATTCACTGAATTATTTCAGGTGAGACTATGAAAAAAATAAAACAGAATAAGGTCACAGAGTGCTTAGGGTTTTGGGGGGTTTTTTTGTACTGGGGATTTTAACCCAGGGACACTTAACCATTGAGCCATATCCCCAGCCCTTTTTTATATTTTTTATTTAGAGACAGGGTCTCACTGATAGGGCCTTAGTAGGTCCTCGATAAGTTGCTGAGGCTGGCTTTGAACTCACTATCCTCCTGCCTTAGCCTCCAGAGCCAATGGGAACACAGGTGTGCATCATTACACATGACACATACGGTATTCTTACTTCCCTATTTCTAATATCAGTACCACCATTCACCCAGACTCAATACACTTTAATTATTGTCTTTCCTTTTCCCTCATCCTCACCCTCTACAACTATCCAAACATTATAAATTTTATCATGTATTATCTTTTGCATTAACTTCCTCTTTTCTATTCCTAATGCCACTGTTTTTAAAAAGATCTTTTTAAAGATCTTTGACCTTGTATCTTTTTAAAGATCTAAAACTGGTCTGATTCAAGCGGTACTACCCTGCTGCCAGAGACTTTCTATAGAACTGGGAACAAACTCCTCAATCACTCTGGCATACAAAGCCCTCCTTAAAGGAGTTCAAACCCTCATTTCTAATCTTTTGGCACACCTTCTGATACATGGCCTATAGGTGAGCCAAACCAACCTGCTAGTCATCTAACATACTTGAAACTTTTTCATGCCTGTGCCTTCATTCCCGCTTCACCTTGAACATACATTCTCTGTGCTCTTCAAGTACCAAAATCCAGCCCTCCTTCAAAGCTCAAGTTAAATGTCACCTCTTTCATTAAACTCATCTTGCTATCCTCATCTAAATGTCATCTCTTCCACCTCTAAAACTCCCAGGAAATACTATATGACTTTCTTAAAGCTCTTACCACATGTGACCTTGTATCTGAGTATTTTGTATATCATATCTCACATTTGGATTTGCCATATGTTCTTTGAAAGCATAAACTATAATATCAATCTTTTCATTTCAAATAGAAACTACCACAAGACCATGCATTCATTAAATGCCTCATAATATATTTGTAAATTTTAAGACTATTTACCAGAGTAGATCCTACTGTTATTAAGGATACAAACACAGAATCTGCTTTGAGTTTTTAGCATATTGATATGTAAGGAGGCCACATCAGCACAAGAGCCTCTAAAAATAAATCTAACCTAAGAGACAAGAAACTATTGACCAAAGAAATATAGTAGAATCACACAAATATATACATCAAACTCACTTCATTTTCCTGGGCAAGTCTTAAAATTTCATCAAGTGTGACAAATGTATCATTTCCTCTGACTGCATCTTTCTCCATAAATCCAAGGTGAATATCAGTTGCAACTAAGATTTTAAATGTATTTTCATCATCACTGTATTAAAAAATAAATATCATTTCAATATAATGCATTAAAAGGATATTCAAGTAAGTTAAGACGTAAGCATAAAATAAATAACAGCAGTTAGGAGTAAAGTCATTTTTCTACTGTTAACCTTGTTCTGAAAATCTGAAGTACTCAACATCACATAATTTTTCTAACCACTAATTCAATACATAACAAATTTGTACATAAGTTTTAAAAGGTTCTGTAACTGCTTCAAAAATTTATAATCCTGTTATAATAAACCTAAAGGCCTGCTTGTTTTCCTATTCTGTCCCAGCACAAAAACCCAAAGGGCTTTGATCTTGATTACTAGATTTGGTTATTTTACAATCTAGGAAAATCAAGTTTAAAAAGTCTTCCTCTAAGTTTGTAAGTAGATTTTATACTATTGTGCTAGTAACTTACATTCAGGGTCCTGGAAACACCTGCTTGACTGTACTTTCAATAAAAAGCTAATTTTTCATTAATAAATTTTACCAAGTAAGAAAAGAAATTTCAATTCAAATAAAATCTGGCAGAGGCAATTTTATGTGAAGCAGCACTGGAATAGCAATTAACATTCTCTTAAACAATGTCAATTTTAATTTTCTAAATACTTTTATATCTATGATCTCATCATAACTCCTAGTCAATAAAGAGGTAGGCATTATTATACCTGAAAAATGAAAAGTCTAGACACTGAAAAATTGATTTATCACTCAACTAATTTCAGAAACAGGACTAAAAGCCACATGAAAACTCAGGTTATTTTTACTAAACTATAATCTTTAAAATCTTTTTTTTTTTTTTAGAGAGAGAGAGGAGAGAGAATTTTTTAATATTTATTTTTCAGTTTTTGGTGGACACAACATCTTTATTTTTATTTTTACGTGGTGCTGAGGATCGAACCCAGCACCCCGTGCATGCCAGGCGAGCTCGTTACTGCTTGAGCCACATCCCCAGCCCCAAAAATCTTTTTTTTATTATTTCTTAAATTGTAGATAGACATAATGCTTTTATTTTATTTTTATGTGGTGCTGAGGATCAAACCCAGTGCCTAACACATGTTAGGCAAGCACTCTACCACTGAGCTCAACCCCAGCACCTTTAAATCTTTTTATACAAAATTATTATTTTTTTTTAATATTTTTTTTAGTTTTCGGAGGACACAACATCTTTGTATGTGGTGCTGAGGATCGAACCCAGGCCGCATGCATGCCAGGCGAGCGCGCTACCGCTTGAGCCACATCCCCAGCCCTTTTTATACAAAATTAAAATATTAATATATGAAAAGCATTTCCAGAAATATTTCTCTTTAGTAACTTCAAAAATGATATGTACAAAGTTCTGATTACTGTATACAAGCTTTTCAGATCACATTACTACATCCTTCCACAGCAATGTATAAAGTATTTTCACATGATTTCTCTCATTTAAATCTCAAAATTAATCTGAGAAAGGCATGATTATTCCAATTATACAAATTAAGAAATTGAGGCTAGGCTCAGAGAACTGCTGAATTTCCAAGGTCATATATCTAATTTTCACCAATGTCTTAAAACTACAATGAAAGACTCAAAGTCTAAGGCTTTTTCCACCTAACATTTTTAGGCCTTTTATTTATTTAGATTTATCCAAATTCATTTTCAATATATTTGATACTACATTAATTTACTCTAAAAATCTGCTTAAACAGAACTTCATGAATAAAACTTTATCATGAAAATTCAAGGCTATCTATAGCTTCAATATTTTAATAAAGTCTAAGAACATAACCTTACTACAGCAACATAACAAATTACTCCAAGACTCCAATCTATAGCTTCACAGTCTTAATAAATATATAGAATGGATTTTTAAACATTGAAAATATTCTTTTTGATGATTAACACTTCTATTCACAGGCAAGTTCTTTATTTATTGGTAATTTTTTTTTTTGGTTGGGGGTACTGGGGATTGAACTCAGGGTGACTGGACCACTGAGCCACATCCCCAAGCCTATTTTGTATCTTATTTAGAGACAAGGTCTCACTTAGTAGCTTAGCACCTTACTTTTGCTGAGGCTAGCTTTGAACTCTTGATCTTCCTGCCTCAACCTCCTAAGCCTCTAGTATTATAGGCCGGCACCACCATGCCCAGGTAATTTATTTTTTTAAGGTGATCATAGTTAATAATCATTGTAAACCCAAAGTAACCAAAGGATTCTATAAGCCAAGATGGGCTTACAGTGCATCAGCAGTACTCATTTTTATGGTCAGTAGGGCTCCACAAGGGCAAGATTTCTCTCCAAGAACTCCTAGGTCCTGTGTTCAAATGTGTCAATCGTTTCCAAATTCTAAAAACAAATATCAAAAACATATTTGTTAAAAGGTTGCACATATTTAACCATTTTCAGTCAGACTTCTTAAATAATCAGACTGGCAATTCTGAAAGTCTCATTTTCATCTAAGCGCTTACTATTATTTTTTAATGAGTTTATAATAGACAATAACGAGTCTTCAGTGCCACTTTAATATCACTGTTATGGTTAACATATCAGTGTTTCTTTTCCCTTGCTCTTACGGAAAATTAATGCATATTAATAAATGTACGGTAAGGGTCACGTAAGATTCTAGTACAGCACACAATTCTGGGTGTTAAATTGTATGCATAGGATTTTCTGTAGTATGGCGGCAACCCCATATTTCCTGGCCCAAAACAACGTTTTTAAAAGACCGGGATTGTTTTTATAAGAGAGGGACCCCATGTTTAAAGCTAGAAAAAAATAAATCAAACACGTGGAGAAACACCTTTGAGAGCCTGCAGGACAACTTTTAAGTAGTCAGACTTGGGAAGGAAAAGCTGTCACCGGCTTACACGTCCGGTGTTCCAGGTTGCATTGGGATTCCAAGAGTCACCAAGCTCTATTCGCGGTGGGACTCCAGAGCCATGAGCTCTCCACGCCCCTCCCCATCCGACTTCGCGGCCCACGCTCGCCAGAGCGTCCCATTCACTCTGGGCTTCCGCCTCGGAACCTAGAAAGCTAGGAGATGGTTACGATGCCTAAATTACCCCACACCTGGACTCTTCAAAGCCCCACCTTCGGGACCAAGACTGTCTTCTATCCAGGAAGAAGGGGCGGGATTCGTGAGTAGAAAAGCAAGCAGTCAGCCCGGGAAACACGAAGGGTCATAAACCTAAATTAGGCGCGAGAGAACCGCATCTGTGTTTCTCGCGATATCTCGTTAATTACGTAGGCTTCTCAAGTCCTCTTCGAGTTTCATTGGCTGCGGAATGTCGAGAGCGGGTAAGGAAAGTAGCGGTAAGGCCCCGCCCCCGTACGGGAGCCAATCCTGAGCAGCCCAGGGGACAAACCCGGAAGCAAGATTCGCAGCGGCGACTTTCCTCTGTAAGGTGGGTAATTCCTCCAGGTCCCGGACCAGGTTTCCAGGTGGAGTAGCAGTTAAGAACTACTGGGTCCAAAGGGGTGGTCACCTTAGGCCCTGACCGAGCCCTGGAGGTCAGGCCATTTGGCGGGTCCTAGGTAAGATCGTGGTGGCTTGTTCGATTTTGGCTGTTTGGAAGGCCGCGGGCCTGCGAGGGACTAGCCGGTGGCAGAGTCAGGTCTGGCGGCCGTCTTTCCTCCGCCCCGCCCGCCTCACTACACCCTCTAGTTCTCAGACTTTATTCCCTGCTCTCCGTTGTCGCCCGTGAATCCCCGGCTTCAGCACATCTGTACTGCGTTTTTCTGAGAACAAAATATAGTGCAGTAAAAGTAATGTGGAACTTTTTAATTTGAAGATCGGGCTTTCAGCTCCACAGAAGGGTCCTTGATCTGAATTTGACAGGTTGTTTTAATCTGTCACTGAATTTGTCACCCTATTACTTCCTAATCGGATATCATCGAGTAAGAATCTTGATCATTTTATTTTAAACCCTGAACGAAGAAGATGCATCTGGGTTTGACTTTTTAAATTAAATATACCAAGGAAGTTTTGTATGTGATTTATTTTATCTAGAACTTAAAAAGTTCAGAATTTATATGAAGGGCTATGGAAAAAGAAAGACTTTTTGTGGGAAGTCAGTGAGATTTGTGCTAAAATATTATTATATCTGATATAAATACAAGCGATCCATACTTTATGTAGGTTCCATACTTTATGTAGGTATTTGTTACTTGTTTAATGAATTGTTATATGATCACTTTTGTGTTGCGAGGTTCAGAAAATAGCTTGAGAATAAAGAAAAAAGTGGAAACTCCAAGGGAACTAATATAACACAAAGTAAGTCCGATGAGGTCACTCAATAGACTCCAAAAAGTTGGATGGACCTTAGAAATTCTTTGTACAATCCTTACATTTTACAATGAAATTACAGGCCTAGAGAAGTTACTGGTCATAAGTGATAGATTTAAGCTTGAGTTTCATGATCCTGCCCCTAGTAAACAATATTTAATACCACAGTAGATTTGTATATTCTTAAATTTGTGGAATTTAGTAGAACAAAATTAGTATCTTAGGTGTATGACTAATTCTGGATCTTCTCAGAATCTATTCTAGGCAGAATCAAATGACAGGGCTTTAATTAAATTTAATACTATTGCTATTTCTCAATACTTGCTGTATAGAAGTGGAATTTAAATGTTAGTTAAACAAAGTCCTTAACCTTAAGTTCATGATCTTTAAGCATCAGAAACAAAGTTCATGGTAAAACAAGACAAAATATAGCACCAAAAAGAACAAAGGAGAAAGATCTAATTGGGAGGATCAAGAAAGAATGAAAGGGAGAACATTCTGAGAATAGTCTTGAAAGATTTGTTAAGATTTCAAAAAGTGCAGTTTGGAGACTGATAAATTATATTTTTAAAATAACATTTTCATTTTCTTAATTTTGATTAAGGCTTATGTGCTGTGTAACTCTTTAAGCTGACATTAATTTGTAAATTAATATTGCAGCTAAGCAGAATAAACATCTGCCGGAAGCTTTCTTCCATCTCCAGGAATGGGTGAATTATGACCCTCCTGTATACTCAAGGTATCTAGATAGGGTTCATATTATCTTTGCAATCACCTGCACTGGACAGGAATCTTCTTAAGGTAAAGACATGGATCTTGTTCATTATTGAATCCCAGTTCCTAAAAATTCATACTTTTTGAAGCAATGAGTAAATGACAACCAAAATTCAGTTCAGAAACAAGGAGCCAACTAAGAACTATAGTTTTCTGTCAGCAAATAGGACTACTTTTTGAAGCAATGAGTTTTCCTAGGCCTGAAATTATTAAAGTAGAAATAGGATAATTATTACAAATATAGTGATAAAATTATCTGTACCAGTGAGAGATTTGGGAAAGATATCATTTGGGGCCTATTTTGTCAAAGAATTTTTTCAAATTGTCTCTTGGAAACTAGAAATTTTTATTTGTGCTTTGTGTTATCTGTGTATCTAGTTTATAAAAATTGTTATTGTATCTGTATTTATTGTATTAGTTATACTTCAAAAAATTTAAGCATTCATCACCCTTCACTGAATACCATCATACTTAAACCAATAGGTTCAAAATAATAGGCATAGCCATTCATTTACTAGAAGGAAAAGAAGAATGGCTAGATCGTTAAAGATCATAGATAACTGAAATCTGTTAGCTCTAGTATTTAATATGAGCATCATGAGAAAACGACCAGTTTAGATAATGTTTATTTGTGCATGCTTGCAAAACTGGTTTCTGTGCTATTGATAAAGCTTCAGTTATTGTTTTGCTAATAATTTTTGTGTTTGTGTTTTCAGATCTTGATGAAAACAATAAAGCAGACATAATTCATCCCTAGAAAGATTATATCCTAGCATTTGAAATGCTTTTTACTTAGAATAGTAGTTAAAATGGAAAAAACAAAAATAAATGATGAAGGAAAACCAGACCCAGAGAATTCTTTGGACTTTTCTGAACACTTTAATCAACTTGAATTGTTGGAAACACATGGACACCTTATTCCCACTGGTACCCAAAGTCTCTGGGTAGGCAATTCTGATGAAGATGAAGAGCAAGATGAAAAAAATGAAGAGTGGTATCAATTACAAGAAAAAAAAATGGAGAAAGATCCAAGCAAATTGCTGCTTTGGGCTGCTGAAAAAAATCGGGTAAAAAAAAAAAAAAAAGGAAAAAAGGGGAACCATAAAATAGTAAGAAAAACTTTGGGTTTAGAACCTAAAGACCTGCCCGGGTGCACCCCTCTATTTGATCTTTGAGCAAATTCCATTTCTGAACCTCTAGTTTCTTATATGTAAAAATGGCCACCATAATATCTGTCTCTGTTGTACAGGATGGTGAGAATCAAATTAAGCAATGTACACAAAAGCACATATTAAATTACAAACTGTCATGTTAGGTATTATTTGGGGGTTTAAGAATAATTAACTATAAGGATAACAAGCAATTATCTATATTTTTAAAGCATTTATAAGTTATTAGGATTATCCTATGGGTAAACATTGTTTAAAATAGGTAAAATGGAAATTAACATTTATTAAATACCAACTATACCAGTTAGCTTACTACATTGTTTTATTTAATCCTCACGTGTCCATACAATAAGGGTTAATATTAATTTTCCCAGGATTATCCTAGTAGAATTAACACCAAAAAACTATTCTTTCTACTTGGCCACTTCCTCTTCACTTTATTATGTTCTCCCATGTCTGTGTTGGTAAACTAATAACTATAAGAATTTAGCATTGATTAATAGCTTTTTAGCTCTAGAACACCCAGCAGCCCTCTAGAGGTTCATAAACTAAACTGAAAATCACTGCCTGGTGGCAGGTTTCTGAGGTCATATTCAGAAGGAATTGAGCCTTTAAGTCCTTGGATTTCCTTTCACCATTTTATTCTTCTCTTAAAGGAAATTTCATTTTTATAAGTTTTATACACTGTTTATTCGAATGATGTTATTATAAGAAAATTAATGTTATATTTTCTTTGCAGATGAAATATAGAATATTAAATATAATTATAGCCTATATTATTCATTTAGGGCTAAAGCTTTTGTGCAGTAAGTCTTAATTAGACCAGGACTAAATGTATGGTTTGATATTCAGAGAATCAGATTCTTAGAAGCAATTGAGTATAGTTAACACTAAATTGTTCATTAGTAAACCAGTTGCCCTCTTGCACCAAAAAAGAAATCTTAAATTATTTTCATTTTAAAATTCATCCCTTAACAGTTTTTTATTTAACTTAATTAAATCTAAAACTGCTGAACAATTTCATTTTCTTTATTTATTGTTTTGCTTCAAGTTGGGTTTTTTAAAGAGCTCTTTTTTTTTTTTTTTTTCCTTTTCAGCTTACTACAGTGCAGAGACTACTTTCTGAGAAAGCCACTCAAGTAAACACTAGAGATGAGGATGAGTATACCCCTCTTCATCGAGCAGCCTACAGTGGACATTTAGATATTGTCCGTGAACTGGTTGCGCAAGGGGCAGATGTGCATGCAGTAACTGTGGATGGCTGGACACCTCTGCATAGTGCTTGTAAGTGGAACAATACCAGAGTGGCTTCTTTCTTACTTCAGCACGATGCAGATGTCAATGCTCAAACAAAAGGCCTTCTGACTCCCTTGCATCTTGCTGCTGGAAACAGAGACAGCAAAGAGACCCTAGAACTCCTCCTAATGAACCGTTATATCAAACCAGATTTGAAGAACAACTTAGAAGAAACTGCATTTGATATTGCCAGGAGGACAAGTATCTATCACTACCTCTTTGAAATTGTGGAAGGCTGTACAAATTCTTCACCTCAGTCTTAATAGTTCTAGTAATTTTCTTAAGTTTGTGAGTACCAGTGCCTCCTTTGTGTGTGACGTAAAATATTCCCATTATACAAAGTTGACATCAAAAGTCTTACTACAAAAATTCAGTGCTACTCAGTATAATCTTCTTCCTAGTGAATCGCCTGATCTTGATGTCAAAATGTATTTGAGAGTTGTTTAGATATATCTTTAATGATTTCTGTGGAGTTGTGATTTTTATGAGGAATAATTTTAACTTACCTTTACTTAAAAACTTGACACGGGTAGAACAGAAACTAAAGATATTTTTGGTGCTGATCCAAGAGAAATGTATTTTTAAATACCCCATATCCTGGATCTTTGTTGAGTATTTAATATATTAACATGTATTTTTATAAAGTTAGGTGACTCTAAATTTAATTTAAAAGTCTTAAATATATTGGTACAGCTCAGCTGTCTACATTATCATAATCAATTGCTTTTACTGTAAACCAGAAAAAGTAACATACTAGTGACTTTAAAAAATACAATTAAAAAAAGCCTAGATTTTTGCTTTATATAACAGAAAATTTTGAAAAGTAGTTAGCTGGGCATTTAGTCCATGAATTTTACATACTGCCTCCCCTGCCACAGTTCACAAAACCCTGTGCACAGTCCTACCTCACCCTGGTTAACCTACATAATCCTTATTATGGTGAGTCAGTATGACCTTTTAGAGATGCACACAACTATCCCTTGGTCCAGGAGATCATAATATATCTGCTACCCAACTGGTTTTACTTGCCTAATCCTGCTGGGTCAGCCTCTGCTCGTAAAATCTCTTTGAGTTCACCAAAAATATCAATTTTCCAAGGTCCTCAGTTTATTCAAACCATTACAAGGGCAAAGTGACAAGGGTAAGGAATTCTAAGAGTAAGGGGATTATAATTATATTGGGACTAGAACCACCAAGTGGCTCAGGTTTAAAAAAAAAAAAAAAACACAGTGTGGATAGTGATAAACAAATATTCAAGAAAAATAAAGTGCAAGTTTGACAAGAAAAAAGGCGTGAGTTCTTTTTTAACATGTATATTTTGTTTGACTTAACAGCATATTTATTCAAACAGCATATGCAACTCTCTCCATGTATTCAGCAGTTTCCCATTGAATACCTAGCTCCTTTGACTATTCCCAAAGGATCTTCTCTTAACCTCTCAACACTGGAACTAACGTTGTAGGGAAAGGAAACAACCAGCTATGCTTTTCTTCAGTATATTTTTTAAATGCCTACCAAATTTTGTCTCTTGAGCCAGCCCACATGACTCAACCACCCTACACTATGCAATAATATTTATTAATCAAATATATGCGGCAGGATTTTGTTTAGAACAAAATTGGATCATCTCAGAAAGTTAAAGATAATAAATTAACAGTCATTGTAACAGATTCTCAAGAGTTATAAAACTTCAATTATTTTGTGATCTCTGGCCTTGGTTTTAGAGTATCAATACCTAATACAAATAATTGTGCAGAAAACAAGAGATTGCTTTCTTTCCATTTTTTCTGGTACAAGTAAGTGACACCAAATGATAAGTACAGCTGACAGACAGTGATGGTAGAGTAGGACCCCATCTATACCAGTAGACTGCTGAACGAGGCTGCCTGATTATCTGAAATTCACAGAGCCTGCAGCTCCATTCTTAATTGGGAGTGGGTTATATCCATGATTTTATGTCAGTTTTCCCTTTATGGAGCCAAAGAAGACTATCTAATAAGGAACTGAGTTGTGACCACTCTTAAGGTTTTTTTAGTCCTCAACATTCACCAATGCTAAAAAGCAAACTTTGAACAAATAAAGCCTCTTTCCCAGAGGGAAGAATTTTTATTGTTTGCATCCTTTATACTTCACATTTACTACTATCCACAGAAAATATTTACTAATTGTGCTTTTGACTACCACATAGCTGTACTTTTACAGTTTAAGCAGGCCAAAAGTTGAGTGGCAAACAAAATTTTCTCTAATTCTGAAGTTTATCCAAAGACTTTTTTTTTAAAATCAGTTTTCTATAACTGAGGTCTTAAATTTGATTAACTTGTCTGCTTGAGGAAGAGACAACTCGTTATTGTTCAAGGTATACATAGGCCCATGGTGAAACTATTTGGCTTTGCCTATATAAATCTCAAGTACACTACAGAGAGCCTTGTGGCCCACAGCCTACCACAGTGATGGGATTTACAATCTTTCTATAGGAATGTGAGGACATTCATTTATTCCTATTTTTTGGCATCTTTGTAGCATCCACTACTCACTAGAAGCTCATGATCAAGAGAAACCCAGAAGCTTGAATCTCATACCAAAATGAAATCTCTGGATCAGCTCTCTTTTTTTTTTTTATTCTTTTTAGTTATACATGGCAGTAGAATGTATTTTGGCATATCATACATACATGGAGTATAACTTACCATTCTTGTGGTTGTACATGATGTGGAGTTTACACTTGTCATATATTCATATATGAACATAGGAAAGTTATGTCCAGTTCATTCTACTGTCTTGCCTGTTCTCATCCCAGCCCCATCTTCATTCCCCTTTGTCTAAATCCAATGAACTTCTGTCCCCTGTCCCATTATTGTGTGTTAGCATCCACATAACAGAACATTCAGCCTTTGTTTTTTGGGGATTGGTTTTTTTAGCATAATATTATCCAGTTCCATCCATCTACCAGCAAATGCCATAATCTCATTCTTCATTATGGCTGAGTAATATTCCATTGTATATAACACATTTTTTAATCCATTCATCTATTGAAGGTAGGTACCTAAGTTATATCCATAGCTTCAGCTTTCTATTTCTGATCAACATATATGCTATCTTCATCCTATCCAAAATGACTAGGAATTTATGAAATCTGCCCATGAAATATGATTACTAAATCAAATTATGCCTTTATTAATATTAGCTTATCATAGGATCCTTCAAGTGTTCTTCAGGATAACTAAATTACCATTAAACCAGTGTAATAAAAAGTGCTTCCTCTAAATGGAACTTAAGGTCTATGTTTGGTAAGTTCAGAAAGACAGAGAAGAGTTGAATATAGCCTATTGGTGTTTTTTAATTCCTGGAAATTTCCCTTGGAAACCCCCAAATTTTACTTCTGGAGAACTAAGGAGAAATTAAATAGTACTATCACAAGGAAACATAATATGAGCTGTAGGTAATTTTAAGTTTTTCCTAGTAGCCACATTAAACCAAAGTGGGTGAAATTGATTTTTAAAATGTTTTAACCCAGTGCATCCAAAATATTAATTTCAACATTACAAGGGCAATGTAATATGTAAATATGTAATTTCAACATATTTAACAATTACTGAGATATGCTACTTTTTTGTAGTTAAGTCTTCAAAGTACAGTGCATTTTATAGTATATCAGAATTCAGACTAGCCACATTTGATGGCAGCTACTATACTGAACAGCACAGGTAGATGCATGACACATGCCCTGGAGATATAGCAGGTTGGTTAAGAGAAGCATTAAACTGAGATAGTCACACTTATGTGCAACTTTGGGCAAATAATTTCAGTTTTTTCATGTGTAAAATTGGGATAATATCTGTTTTGTTGCCCGTTGCAGGAGACAAATGAGATAAATGTGGATATAATACCTATTAGGTGATAGGTACTCAAAAAGTGGATTGAGTTCTTTCTTTCCCTAGTATTCCAAGCAGATATGCCCTTCTTCTTTTAAGTATTTGGATTCTTGAAGACCAATTAAGTAACTCTCTCTTTATATTCCTATAGTTGTCCCTAACAGTTTTCCAGTAAAATTTGCAGCACAGAGCTTCTTTCAAGAATCTGAGAAACTTCTCTCCTAGAAAAAATGCCCACCCCATTTTAAGTGGTCTTGACCAAGTATCAAAGTTCTCCAAAAGAAGAAAAAATTAAAGCAATAAACAAAATAAAGGAAAAGAATTTTGGTAAATAATTGCAAGGACAGGAGGGAAAGGAAATTCCAAGAGAATGTATTTCCAGAATGAATACAAATCTTGAATAGCTTATTGCTCATTCTATATGCATCTTCCCAATGCCTATTAAATGAGTTGCTATTTAAATTCATACCCATTTTCCCCTCTTTTCAAGGTGGGTTATTGTTAATACTAAACAAAAGGAATAAAAACACAAGAAATAATCAGTTTATTTTAACTGATTTTACTTTCATTTTGTCCATTGAAAACTCAGGTGCATCTAATAATCCTCCAATGACATGGCATATCCTCCAATGGATCTCACTGTAGCAAGATTTGTGAGCCAGAAAATTAGCTTAATCAAAGAAATAGTGTATACAATTGGAAAGCAAGCTGATAATTTGTTTTATTTTTCCATTCATATTACAATATGTTCAGCATTTTATCTCTACTAGATGTATAGTAATTGAAAATTAGGGAACCATTAGAGAATTAATTTGAGTTCAGAAAGGGCATTGTCTCCTGAGCAGTCATTGGTGTTCCATTTTCATATACATCTACCTTAATCAGGCAATTTTTAGTCATCAAATAAAAAGTGAGGAAGTGAGCCTGCCATCACACAAGAAAGAGAAAAAATCATGTGCCTATCAAGTTTTTCCAAACCTCAGTTTAATATCTCAAGAAGAAAATATATACTGATTGCAGAGGGCAATCAGTAAAGACACAGGCTCTGCTATGAGGTCATAAAAAGACCTAAGATGAATCAAGTACTTCAGAGCATGTACCAGAAAAAAGGAGTAGGATTCAGATTTGCTTTCATGTGCTTTTGCATATTTCTTATTGAAATTGGAAGATATGTAAAACTTATGAAAAGAATCAAAAGCAAGAAAAATGTGTAAGTGTCCTTTCATCCTTTCTTTTGATTTTAGTCTGCACCCTTGGATATGAGTCCATCTAGAAAAGTAACAGTGTGCAAGGTTTCTCAACCTTCACATTGTTGACATTGGAGCCACATAATGTCATTGTGGTGGGCATCCAGTGTACTGTAGGATGTTTAGAAGTACTTCTGGACTGCACCCACTAGATGCCAACAGCACCTGCCAGGCCCTCACTCCCAGTTATGGCAACCAAAAATGTCTCCAGACATTGCCCAATGTCCCCTTCTTTATAGCATAAAATATCTATAAGGCAGAAGATTTCATAATTTGAAAAGCTACATGGTTGTTTTTATTAACATGCAAGTAAATTTAATTAAAGCATATGTTTTCCTTACATTTTGTTAGGCATTTCAAATATTCAATCTATCTTTAAATCATGTAATCATTGATTCTACTTTAGTTCTGTTTCATTTTGTTTTTGTTTGCCTGACTGTACCAGGAATTGAACCCAGGGATGCTTAGTCATAGTCCTTTTTTATTTTGAGACAGGGTCTCACTAAGTTGTTTAGGGCTTACTAAATTGCTGAGGCTGTCCTTGAACTTGTGATCCTCCTGCCTCAGCCTTTTGAGTTGCTGGGATCACAGGCGTGCACCATCATGCCTGACTAGGTTTTTAGTATTTTATTAATAGAATCATTGAACATATTCAAAAATTGGGCTAAAACATACAATTAGAAAAAGAGAGCTCACTAATACTGAAAGTTGGTTAGAAGAAAAGCTTAATCCCTATACTCAGTTTTGGCCTTTAGGAAATTTACCCTTTATCTCAGATGAATTTACGATTTTAAAAAAATCTAATTTCTGTGTCTCAATTGAGATAATAGCAACATTCTGATTTTTAATAGGTAGCACCATTACAAATGTGAATTTTTATTGTATTGCTGAATGAAGTTGACACAAGACTTTGCTTCTAGAAAAATAAGAATAAGAGAGATCAACTACTTCTGTCATGGAGGAAGGCCATGGTGAGAAAGCTAGGAGGTTCAGATGTAAATAAGTAGAGAAACAGAGAAAATTTCTTTTTTAGAAATTAATCTCTTAATGTTATTACAGACCTAGAGTCTTTGAGTTTGTTACTTAAATGTAAAAATCATGTGGTATAATTTATTTTGTCAATCACTTTTGTTTTATAAGGGAATTCTAAGATGAAATATATAAAAATCATTATTACAAAAAATCTATATCTGTGTATCAACCTCCCCCAAACATCTTTTAGCATGAGTGAAATAGACTCGTCTTTTTTATGAAAATTCTTAGGTATATAAGACATGGTACACCAACCCACTGTGCTAGTCTATAGGAGCTAACAGCTGAATGCCGACTATGAGCCGACTGTGCTGTAGGTGCTTCACATACACCACAATAGCCTCACAATAGCCATATGCAGTAGATATCATTGTAAAAATGAGGAAGTTGGGCTGGCAGAAATTAAGTGAATGGCCCATTGTCATACAGTTGTGCATGATGAAAGTAAGTGCTCTTCACCACACACTAGTATTTAATATTCACTTATTTGTAAAGTTGATTGGAGATTAAATTATTCTGCCTGTTTAGTGTATTTTCTTCAAAGTGAGTTCCCACAAAGCTCAAGTTCCCACAACAGCTCTTCACCTATAGTGTTCTTAAATATTAATAACTGTGTATAACTAGTCTATCAATAATAACAACCAAAAATTTTTTATTTTCTTTAATATTATTTTATGTGATATATTTATGGTGGGAAAGTTGAATTTGCTTTTGAAAGTTTAGTCAATATTTTAAAATTTGATTATTTACATCTATATATTTAAATATGTATGCTATATATCCACATATAAAATATATATTACACACATATATACATTTGTTAATTTGCTTTTGCCTTCCACATAAAATTCCGTGCTCTTTTTTTACATGTAAATGTCTTTATTTTATTATGGGAAGAACATCTAACTTAAAATCTACCCTTTTAAAATTTTAATTATACAATATAATATAGTTATCCATAGATGTAATACTGTACAGCAGATCTCTAGAACTTACTCATCTTGTATAACATAACCTTTATACCCAATGAGCGTCTACTCCCATTTCCCCCTTTTCCCGGCCCTTGACAATACATTCTACTCTGCTTCTCTGTGCTTACCTGTTTTAACTACTTCATGTAAGTGGAGGAAGGGGATTCACCTTAGTGGCAGGGTGCTTGTCTCAAATATGCAAGGGCCTGGATTATATCCTTGGTATATTGAGTAGGAAGCATGAAGGAAAACAAAATAAAATCCATACAGGTGAAATTATGCAGTATGCAGAAAATTGCATTTTATGGCATAAAAACATAAATAAGCAAAAATACCATCAGTTGACAATTATTAGAGCAAAAGCAGTTCTCAAAAAGAAAAACCAAGTTAGGAGGCTTATACATCCTGATTTCAAGATTAGCTATGAAACATCAATATCAAGGAATCAGTATTAGAAGATAGACTGCATATAAGTCAATAGAGAAGAATAGAGTCTAGAAATAAATCTGGATATAGATGGCCAATTGTTTTTTTTTACACAAGTACCAAGAATTGAATGGGAAATTCTCTCAAACAAATGGTACTGGAACAAATAAGAGTTCATTTGGGGGAAAAAAGGAACTTATTTATGGATAGAAGAAAAAACAGTTTGGTAACAGGGACACAGATTGGATTTTAAAATGGCAGGACAAATCATTTGGGGTTGGTTAAATTTTCTGTATCTGGATTGTGGTGGTGGTTTTGCAAGTGTATGTAACTTAAAAGTCATTGAATTCAGTAGTCCTTTAATAAAATGCAGTTTTTGTATATAAGTTATATTTCAATAAAGTTGATTTTAAAGTAGGTATTCAAAGATGACTAATTTTATTCCTCTGTCATTTTTCATAGTAAGCAGGGAAATATGATGGCCTCTTCTCCAAATTCTAGGGCTGTATCTTCACAAAGGTGTGTGAGTTATAAATACATGTGTGCACGCACACACATACACATTTAATCAATTGACTGCAACTTTTAAATCCCATGAAACAAGTTCTTTGTAACCAGGAGCATTTTCTCCAGTAAATGATAGAATAGGAAATAAAACGTGAGCTCAAAAACTTAGTCCATTTGGCAGTTTTCAAAAGTTTAAAAAAATGGCTAGTTACTACACAAGAAGAATTTGGTTGGCTTTTAAAATAATTTAGATCAGACTGTTAGAATCTTAAATAGGCCACCAAAGTGGTTATAGCATTTACTTCTCTGAAGAAAAAAGCAATAGCATTAAACATCCAAATGCTTATTCAATTACTCCAAAACTAAGCAGAAGAAAGTTGATTTCTTAAGACCTGTTTCATAGATACAGAATTGAACACAGAATAAAAAACTCAAGCCACCTACGTTTTACTAAAATGCCATTAAATAATATTAAGTTATGTATTAACTTTGGTGACTTTTATTAACTTTTTATTTATTTGATAAAGATAATATTTTTACATTATTTTATAAAGAAACTTTAGTCTTAGATTTTGCCTCCATCTAGTGGACATGTTGGTCTTTTTCATGTAATTGAAATGAAAAAAGGATAAATCAACTGCTCAATTTTTATTGCTCATTTTAGTTTTGTGGAATTGAAAAGAGGGGGGACCACAGTTCATAACTAAAACAGTACATTTAACACTTTTTCAATAATTTATTTCAAAGAGATTTTGAAGTGGTACATAATTGAAGACACATATGATCATTGGAAATTAAAAAAATCAAAAGAAGAAAATGAGCAGCCACCTAAATTAATATAGTTACTCTAATTTACAACTACATTATCTCCAAATCTTTTATATTGAGGAAAACAATAGTTGTATGATTATTATTTGATCAAATAAACCATATTGTTTTATGAGTAAAAAATTTCAAATTAATTTTTATAATTAGAATGTGCTCAATTATTTTAATTTTGTAGATGTATACCATACATATAATAAAATTCAAAAATCTTGAAGAATTATTCAAAGTTAACATACCCATGTGACTAACAGCTGAAGGTATGGGAAATAACTGGTATTCCAAAAGCCTATTTTGTCCCGCCCCTCAGTGTTCCTTCAAAGTTGACGACTGCTCTAGCTTTTACTACCATTATTTGAGTTCGACCTACATAAATGGAATGATTTACTATGTGTATTTGTGTGTTTGTTTGTTTGTTTTTAATCAATGTTATGCCTATGAGAGTCATCCATAATTCCACATACAGGGTTTGTCTTTTTCATTGCTTTACTCTGTTATATCAGCATATAATAATTTATAGATACGTTTTATTTTTTTATTCTCTTATGTGCCTTTAGAATGTTTACAGTTTGGGGCTCTATAGTATTATAAAATTATGATAATCAAGCATATTTTAGTGTGCCGCATGAAACCAGTGATCGCACTTTGAACTCACCTGTCCAGTACCTGCCCTCACTCCGCACTTTCTGTTGGTGACATATTTCTTGGACTTTGGATCCAGACTTTTCTGAGGTGACATTCCATCTGTGCCACACCCTAGCTGTGTGGTCTCAGGCAATTTTCTGAGTCTTTCTGAATCTCAGTTTCCCTATTAGGGAACTGTAAAACCTCTTTTGAGAAGCTGATGTGAGAAAGGAGAGATCAATGGAAGGTCCTTCGCTTTGATCAAAAACGAATTTAAACTCTAACTGCACGTCTTCTTTGGTTTGCAGGGCAATACACAAGGGTACTCCCAGGGCTGGCAAAAAACATCCAGGGCGGGGAGGATCCGCAGTCACTATGGCAACCGGAGACGCCTAGTTTACGCAGCTGACTGCAGAGCTGAAAAAGCCGGGCGACAGCCGACAGACCGCGAAACCCCTGGCGGCATGAGGCAGCAGGAGCCCGTGGTAGTGACCGTGGCGGCAACGCCCGAGGAGGGCTGCGATGGGGAGCAGCCTCGGCAGCTGGCAGGGCTGGTGTGCAGGGCGCCCGGCGTCTCCCAGGAACCCCACAAACAGTGTGAGTTCAGCTGCAGCCGCGGACTCTGTCGCAAGGGGTGGATGGGTGTGGAGAAAGAGTGAAAGCTGCAGGACATCTGAGTGGCACTGGCTGAAGAGAAGGTCAGAGCGGGAAGGGGTGGGGAGCTGCTGTTTTGGCAAAGGCAAAGGTGATGTCACTGTGATAGAAAGCATCCTGGACATTTCCCCAAGCCCTCCTTTACAAAAGACACCAAAGCCCAGCGTGGGCATCACCTATGACTTAAAGGATTGACAGTGGAATTATTCTGTAAGAGAATTATAAATGTATATATATAATTATACACACAGAGAGAGGCCTTTACATGTATATAACATGTAGACATTTATATATGCATGTATGTGTGTATGTGGATATGCACATCATTTTGACAATTCCTTCATTATACAGATTAAGAAATTGTGGTATAGAGGAGAGGAAGTAACTTGCCACCATTAATCCATAAGTGCTGGAGAAATACATAAAATGTTTTAATTCTCATCTCTTGAACTCCAAATCCATATATTATTCCCTGATCCTTTTGGAATCTCAGTTAAGGACTTTTTTTGGGGGGGCGGGGGGGTGGTTACTGAGGATTGAACCCAGGGGTGCTTAACCACTGAACCACATCGCTATACCTTTTTTATTTTTTTCTGAGACATGGTCTCACTAAGTTGCTTAGGGTCTCACTAAATTGCTGAGGCTGGCTTCTTCAAACTTGCAGTCCTCCTGCCTCAGCCACCTGAGCTTCTGGGATTATAGGCCTATGTCATGGTGCAACATTTTAACACACTGCTGTCCCGCGGCCCCCACCCCACAACATATAAGCAATGTTCAAATATGTAAAGACAGTTCCAGTCCACAGTTACATCCAGCATGGTTATAACTGGAGTCCTAGCCAGGTTTCAGTGCTCACCCACATTCTTTCATGAACTTACAGATACTTGACAGCCTATTGCACCCCACAGGTCTTCAGGTGCTAAGGATTGATGATGAAAATAATAGGACCAAGAGGAACACAAGCAGTTTCTAGCCTCCTTGATTGCCTCTCTGGGGAGTAGCCTAAGACTTCCAGCCTCCCTTCAAACTGGCTGATCCCAGAAGGGAGCACTGGGCTCAAGCTACTAGCACTTGTGCTTCAGTGGACCCATACCCTCCTCTCAAGAGATCTTGTCAAGGAGTCAGTCACTGAACCACTGCCTCCTGGGGAAAGGGGTCTGTCCCTCAGCATCAGCCCAAGGGTGTCTATGATACCTCATTCCTCTTTTTATTATTATCAACAGCAAACAGAAGCCTTATTTAAAGTAATTAAAATCAGTGTATTTAAGTATCAGAGATCCCTTACCTCTGGTTTAAATTAAATCTGGCAACTTTTCTATTAAAATGCTTTAAAAGGTTTAAAATGCTTAAAAGCATCAAAATGATTTTTTAGTCTAGGGCTTTAGGAATAAATGGTAGATTTATTCATTCATCGATTCAACATATACTGAGTCTTTATTAAATGCCAGGCTTTGGGCAAGTTGCAGGAAATAGGGAAATGAATGCATATAGGTACCAACTTTCATGAGCTCACAAAGTCAGGGTAGAGGCATGCAAAGGGTTTTGCCTCAGTTTCCCTGAGAACCTCCTTTCAAGGACTCAGACTAAGTAGAGAGGGGGCTGTTCATACCACACAACGTATTCTTTCAATTTTCAAATGTTTTTAATTACTGGAAAAGTCTTTAGTCTCTCTATAGCCTCTACTTTCTAATCACAGATGTGCTCTCAAATATACACAAAGTGTGGTCCTTTCCCACAAACATCCTTCAATTATATAAAGGTAACCTTTGGAGCACCCATAAAATGAATCAAAGAACTAATTAGCTTTATAATAATTTGTAGTGCTTTTGCCATTCTGTCTGGTCTCTTCCAACATTATCCCATTAATTAAATCACTGAGCCCAGTATTGTGGGTATTATCTGATTATACAATGTGGTGGAACTATAACTCCTTTGATCAGAGAACTATACTTCTATTAAATGGATCCAAAATAACATGTAAAACAAATGCAGTTTATGACAATCCTTAGTTTGTCTTTCTCCCTTTCCCAGGTTCTAGTCTCCTAGATTAGGTTTGATTCATATATATTCATATATCTATTCATGTATATATATTCATATATCCATGTATATATATTCATATATCTAAATGTATATATTCATATATTATACACACACACACACACACCATGTCTTTCCATTCACAACACAGGCCAGGCACAGGGCCTGAGCTGAGGTGTACATGGGGTAGACTTACTCTGCCTCCTTTTTCTATATAGTCATTGTAAGAATGACTTGTGGTAAGCATCAGGAGGCCTGGGCCATATATTTATCCCCTTAAATACCATCCTGTGGATTTTTGCATTTTCTTCCAGCTTTAGAAGCAGCCTTTGAGAATCCTAATTGTCATTCAACCACTTACCCATTCACCCAAGTTTATGCCATTCTAGTTCCTTTATTCAAATCAACAAATTAGATGGTGATCTCATCAAAATTGTTCAGTTCGAAGAAGCCTTTGATCTGTTAATCAGCATCCTACGTGTGGGCATTCTGCCTCCCCCTCCGGAAAATCCACTTTATCAGGCGCCTGGTTGAAATGCAGATATATTGTAACTACCTCCCCAGTCTAGTAGGTTAGTAACTTGAGGTATGGAAAAGTCAGGTAGGTTGGCTTTTTGTTTTTAGTACTTTAGTTTTATAACTTCAGACAGGTACTTTCTTAATAATAAAATAGAAATAATTATATTTACCCAGAGGTAATTATGAGGAAGAGAAACAATATGAGTATTAGATGCCTAAAGCATGGTAATATTGAATAAATTGTAGCACTTGCTACATGAAATAACATTGTTCCAAAAGAAAATCTAGAATAACATTGTTCTTAGCAGTCCCTCTTAAAACTTAATGGGACCAGAACCTTGGGAAACACTTGTAATTCCAGCAGCTTGGGAGGCTGAGGCAGGAGGATCACAAATTCAAAGCCAGCAACTTAGTGAGACCCTAAGCAACTTGGCAAGACCCTCTCTCAAAATAAAAAAATAAAAAGGGCTGGGGATGTGGTTCAGTGGTTAAGCACCCCCTGGGTTCAACACCTGGTACCAAAGAAGGAAAAAAAAATTAGTGGTCACTGTTTCTCACTGTCTGTAGACAGAAGCCATTTGTTTACCATTCACTCAAAATTTTGGTAAAGATCAACATAAAGCTGCTATGTTATGGTTTGTAGATTTCTTCCTTCCCTTTCTTCCTCCCTCCCTTGCTCCCTTCCTTTCTTCCTTCTTTTTCTTTGTAGAGGATAATAGCTTACACTTGCTCCTTTCTACTCTTCAATGTTCACTGTTCTTTAAATCACCTTTTCTGATTACCTCTAAATTTTCTTAAAAACAAAGCTGAAATTTGTCAGAAGATCTCACCCTACAGAAGGTAACTCTACCCATTATAGACTTTGCTGTTATAGACTAGCTGTTATAGACTTTGTTCCTTTTCTAGACAAGTTTATTAAATCCTTTCCTGCCTGAAGATTATGATTCTACAGAAAAAAAAATTTAAACCAAAATTAATGCTCTTATCTCTCATTAATATGACTCCCAACTTTTAGGAAGAATGAGACTCTGAGAGTCTCTAACTCTACCTTGTCTGTGTCTGAGGGTGTGATTGAGTCCCCATGACCAATAATGACCCAGGCCACTGTCACGGCAGCATGTCTCTTGCCCCCATTTAGCCAGTGTGTAGTCAAGTCAAATGAACTCCCTTGTGTTATTACTGGTTGGTCTGGAAAAGATGAGACACCTCCCATATCTTTGTAGGTTTAAAATTGAATCTTAAATAAAATGAGTCAGGTACGTTGGCACATGTTTGTAATCCCAGCGACTTGGGCAACTGAAACAAGAGGATGGCATGTTCAAAGCCAGGCACAGCAACTTAGCAAGACCCTAGGTAACTTAGCATGACCCTGTCTCAAAATTAAAAAATAAGGGCTAGGGGTGTGGCTTGGTAAGTGCCCCTGTACTCAAACTCCCAGTACCCCCCACTCTGCAAAAAATAAATAAATAAGTGGTTTGCTTGAGTTTTTCGTGGCTCCTTAAATTGAGCTCTTGGGTACCAAGCCTAAGAGCATGTTTCCTGACATTCACAGGTTGCGTTGTCAGGCAGGCACATAGAATAGTCTTTGCTTAGGGTTCCATCAAATCTAATGATGGTTGGTTCTACCTGAGCATACATCACTCAGACCTTTGTTATATGCCAAGTCCTCTTCTAGGACTCTGATAAACTGAAGAGACAATATCCCTACCCTTATGGTGTTCAATAGTCTGGTTAAGAAGACAGATATCAGCCAGGTATGGTGGTATACACCTGTAATCCCAGTGACTTAGGAGACTGCAGCAGGAGGATGACAGTTTGAGGCCAACCTCAGCAGTAAGTCCCTGTCTCAAAATAAAAAAGGTCTGGGAATATAGCCAAGTGATAGAGTGCCCCCTCCCATTTAATCTCCAGTATAAAAACAGAGAGAGAGAGAGAGAGAGAGAGAGAGAGAGAGAGAGAGAGAGAAAAGAAGAAGAAGAAGAAGAAGAGGAGGAGGAGGAGGAAGAGGAGGAGGAGGAGGAGGAGGAGGAGGAGGAGGAGGAGGTGGAGAGAAGACTAACACCTACACACATATTTGCATGTAAATGAAATGAAACTGCATTTAAAGGAAAGAAAAAAGGAGGAGAGTATGAGGAAAAAAATATTTCTAGCTTGTGGAGTCAAGGAAAGTTGCCCTGAGGAACTGATATTAAAGATGTGATTTACAATTTGAGTAGAAGTTATGCAGGAAAAAAAATCAGGAGAAAGGCAATTCAGGAAGAGAAGAGAACAGGTACAAAGGTGAGAATGCACAGAAGGGCGACTTGGCTGGAGCTCAGAGAACTACACAGAGAGGCTGATGAAGAGATTGGAGAGAGGCGGGGCAGAGCACAGAGCTGTTTTGTTCCCTAGAGTTCTATCCTCCGGGGTGAAAGAACAAATATCAGTCCTGGACTGGAGTAGTAAAAATGACCTATAGAGCTAGATTTAGAGGACAGAAAAAAGTCACATGTCCATCAGTGGTTGCTACTACAGAGAGGTAAGAATGATAGAGGTTTAATCTTTTAAAATTATAAATTCAATAAAGAGGCTGATTCACAGTAGGATAGGGAGAGGGAACATGGTAGGAATAGATGAACTCTAGATAGGGCAGAGGGGTTGGAGGGGAAGGGAGAGGGCAGGGGGTTAGAAATGATGGTGGAATGTGATGATAATTTTTCATATCTCTGGTTGTATATAAGTATGTTCACACCAATTCCTGTTTTCATACCTGTACTTCGTATAATAATGATCTTTGTATACAACCAGAGATATGAAAAATTGTGCTTTATATGTGTAACAAATTGTAATGCATTCTGCTGTCATATATATATATATATATATATATATATATATATATACATATAAATATATAATTATAAATTTAAAATGCTGAGGTTGTTCTACATTCTGCATCTGGTTTTCAAGGTCCATGCACACATCTATTTTATCCATTGCTCTCAGCCCTGGCATAGAAGGTCTTTAGTAAGAATCTATTGACTAAATTGAGTGAAAGGTTTCTTGAAATGAATGAGAAATCCCACATACTTCTTCATAATATCCAAAGGATGTACCTAAAATATCCCACAAGTTCAGAATTACATGAAAGTGTGAAGTCCCCAAAGAACAAAGTTACAATGGAGAGATCACTCTGAGAGAGAGCCTGCAGGGCAAATTTCTGATATTTGTATGGAATGGGTCTTTATATTAAAAAATTATTCATGTAGATGAAATGGCTAGAAGGTTAGGAAGAATTATGATAACTAATCAATTTTGTCAATTCCTTTATAGGGAAGAAATTTTTATATTGTGAGCCACATAAGAGAATTAAGGAAGTGCTGGAAGAAGAACTTTATATTAAGAGAGATGAATGCCACATTAAAAATCCACCTTCAGGTAATCTCAGTAACAAAGTATATTTGTGAAGTGAAAATTAAATTGCCTATTTGATGAGAGGGTGATTATTATATTTATTACAAAACTATAACTACCAAAAAGAAAATAGGTTCTTGGGAAATTTTTAAACTACTCTATAATTACTTTTCTGATGTTCAAATAAACCTTTTGTGTTTAGAAAAAAATGTACTGGTATGTACTTCTTTGCTGTCCCAATGTTTGGTGAAGTTATTTCTACTTAATGAGAAGTGCATTTTTCCCCAAATGCTTGAAAACCACAATGACATCTTCTGTCTTATCAACACAGGTATAACCAATAACAGTAATTCCCAAACTTTAGATTATCTCAGAATTACTTGAGAACTTATTAAAGGTAGACTTCTGGTCCCCATACCTAAGAGATCTGGCTCAACAGGTCTGAGATAGGGCCCAACAATTTTTTTTTCTACCAACTTCCCACATGAGGTTGATACTGTGGGTCTAGAGACCCCATTTTTCCAACCTTTGACTCAGCAGAATTCTGGTTCACTCAAATAGGTCAAAACATTCAAGGGTTTTTGTGCCACGAATACAGGTGTGTATTTACATGGTCTGGACACAAAAACATCTCATTGATGGCTCATGTGAGGATAGATATGCTCTATAAGCCCAAGAATTTATGCTTTTTTTTTTTTTTTTTTGGTACTTGTTATTGAACCCAGGACCTTAGCCCACAAATGTTATTTTGAAACTGCCAGTACTTTGCATTCCATGGCTCCTTCTCAGTGAGTAGATACATATTCCATGCTCAGGTTTTTATTGTGATGCTGTAGGGTACCAGCAATTGCTAGGAAAATAAAAATAAAAATAAAAGAACTGTAAGATAGGACTCCCATGCTCAGAAAACTTGATGTTTTTTAGGACAATTGTTGAACCTGCAGATGGGGCCCAATTCCCTCAGGATTCCTAAGAGCAGATGCTATAGGTCCAGAAGCCTACCATTTCAGACTTCATCGTGCATAGGCTCATTTTATGTTTCTAAACCAGCTATAGAAACATCTTTGGGACCTTCTTTTATTGTCCATTCTTACAGAAGTAGAGACCTATGTAATGGCCACATTTGCTCTTACAATGGTTTCAGGAAGTTTTAATTCTATGAATGAATATAAAGTTTGACATTTGTGAATGGATGCAGAATGACCTACAATATTTCTACTGTGAATGCAGCATAGATGTATTATTTCCTCCCTGGTTAATTTTTCAAAATCTACATTATATTTTAGATTTATCTTGTTTTCAAAGACTACCTACAAAGTTAATTTGTACACTAGTTGACTGTTATCTTATTCTTATTGGATGTGCTTTATTATGAGGCCATCTAGGTTTACAGAAAATATAGTTTGATTTATAAAAATTCATTTTTCTAAGCCCTTTTTCCAAATATTGTTCATACAAATGAAGACTTTTTGGGCTGCATTTTTATAACATCTATCAGGAGTTGCATGGAGGTATTATGTTAGCCTATAAAACATTCAAAACTAAGAATAGATCCTTAAGCTTAGGTTTTAAAGGTTCTACTTATTGAAAAGAAACATAAATTTTTAAAAGGGCTAGAAGCCCTACATCCTTGGCCAGAACACAGAACAAGTACCCAGGGAGGGTGCCACACTCTCTAGCCCTGAGCCAGTCACTTGACCATCTGGCCATTGCAGTGACATGCCCTCTTTCAATACCTGATAACAGCTATGGCTTTTCTTCCTGGAAGACACATCTTGTCGCACACACCCAGAATTCTGCATGAAACTTTTAGGGACTTCAGTGGCTCTTATAACTGCTATTTATGGATATCAAGAATAAATACATTTGGGGGACTGGGGTTGTAGCTCAATGGTTGAGCACTTGCCTTGCATGCGTGAGGCACTGGGTTTGATCCTCCGCACCACATAAATAAATAAATAAAATAAAGATTTTTTTTTTTAAAAGAATAAGTAAATTTGGGTTGGGGTTGTAGCTCAGTTGTTGAGCACTTGCCTAGCACATGTGAGGCACTGGTTTCAATCCTCAGTACCACATAAAAATAAATAAATGAAATGCAGGTTAGAAAAAAAAAGAATAAGTACATTTGGCCAGGTGTTGTGGCACACGCCTGTAATCCCAGTGACTCGGGAGGCTGAGGCAGGAGGATCAAGAGTTCAAAGACAACCTCAGCATCCTATCACTGAACTACAACATCCAGCCTTTTATTGTTATTTTGAGGTAAGGTCTTACTAATTTGCCCACGCTGGTCTCCAATTTGCAACCCTTATGCCTCAACAGGTAAAAGTATGTAGCCAGGACTCTAAGGCTTCCCTTCTCTGGACTTTTGATTCCCACTAGGCTCCTGATGCAGAGATTTGTGGGCACAGTGAGAAGCACAGGATGCTGGGGTGAAGGGTGATGATTATGGTAGTGATAATGGTGATAATAATAATTCCCATCATTTATAGAAGTATCTTCTGCATGTATCAGACTTTTTTGTTATTGTTTTGTTTTACAAATTATCTCTTTTTATTAGTGAAACAACACTTTTATTCATATTTTGCTTATCTGGAAGCTGATGTTCATAAGGATACATGATTTACCTTGTGTCACACAGTTGGCAAGTGGAATAGCTGGTCCTTGAACACAGGCTTGTCAGAAGCTGCAGAACTTGCTGTCAGCCATTGGGTTATTCTGTCTTCCTTTAAAGCATAAAACTGTGTTTTCAGAGAGGAATAAAAATTGAAACTACAATTTTATTAGCAGTATAGAGTCATCTTAAGAAAGAAAGGAAGAAAGGAAAGAAAGAAGGAAGGGAGAGAGGGAGGGAGGGAGGGAGGGAGGGAAGGTAAATTGCCATTCTTCTCTAGGTTGTTTCAGTTTAGCCTTCAGGTTCAAACCTGTGCTTCCAGAGGTTTGCCAATTCCTATCAGACCTATTATAGGCAGAGAGCCTGGACCTATTATAAAGTTTCGCATCATCCTGAAAAATAGAAATGCACTTTCCTCATCATACCTTCTAGTCAGTTGGATAAAGAAGAATGAAGCTAATGTGATTATTCATAACTTAGTGATTCCCTGAAGATTTCCCCTCCCCACTTTTTAAAAAGAGAAAACTTAGCTTTTGGTTTCCACAAACTTCTATGGAAGACTTTGTAAAAAGAAGTTAATATGTTAACAATATTTTCATGTAGCAAAGGCTTTTTTATCTTTCTAATTGAAACCTGCAGAAGTTATATTAGCCATGAAAATTTGATAAATGAAGCTCAATCAAAGTTTTCCTCTTATAGAATATTTCTTTTTGCAATGAATTTCAAAGTGTACTTCCAAGTCCATTAATATTTGTCTTTTTGTGCCTTAATACGTGATAAATTAACTTTGAGTCTTGTTTATTTACTGCGCTTAGTACAAATTTAGAAAGTGCAAAATGTTGTTTGAGCAAGGGTAAACCAGTTGGATATTAATTATTTCATTCAACAAAAGTGTTTTCATGCATCTATAATATACAAGGGTAATTGTGGAGCCTAGGAGTCACTGAACACAAATTAAAATTACTTGCATTTTTCTTCCTTTGGTCAAGTCTCTGAATATGTTCATATAAGGGAAGTATAGAAGATATGACTCTAAACTGGCTTTTTAAGTTCTCAGGCTCATTATTCACAGTCCAGAGAGAGCTAACAGGAACAAAAAATATTTTTAAAGGGTGAATTTACTTTTCCTGTGAGGCCAGGCTAGGTCCCACTGACAAGAATTTTTGGCATAAGCATAGTTTCATAATTTTTAAAGTTAGAATAAAAACACACTTAAGGTGTCCAGGTATAAGGGGTTGGGTGCATGAGAGGGAAGAAAGAAGAATCTCTGGAAGGTTCTAGGAAAAGGACTCAATTTCTTATTCTTCATTTCTCCCTTGCTGCCCATTTCTTTTTCAGGCCACGATGCCAGCACAGAGGTCTTGCAGGACCTGCTGTGTCTTTCTTCCACCTCCTGAAATGCACATGCTCAGAGCTGAGGAGTTCAGTTTCTAATAAGAGAAGCGGTTGCCTCAAAGGGCATCTGTGATTCTTTTTTTTTTTTTTTGGTATTGGGAAATTAACACAGGGGCACTCGACCACTGAGCCACATCCCAACCCTATTTTATATTTTATTTAGAGACAGGGTCTCACTAGTACCACACCTTTGCAGAGGCGACTTTGAACTCTTGATCTTCCTGCCTCAGCCTCCCGAGCTGCTGGGATTAAAGGCATGTGTCACCTGGCCAGCCATCTGTGATTCTTAATAGGCTTCTTTTTTCCCCAAGTGACTATATTGCCTTCTGAAATTCCTCACCCAAACATCAGACCAAATAAAAGTAGTAGTATTTTTTTCCCAGTAACCTCTATCCCTCAGGACAGTAAATTCTTATGTATAACTATATTTTGTTTTGAGGGTTTTAATGAATTTCTTAGCATCTGCATTTATATTTTCACTATTGATTATAAGCTTCAGCTATTCTTGTGATTCCACTGGAAAGAGCCCTACTAAATTCCCAATCTCTAAATTCTTTACTTCATTTGATGTGCTTGTTTAGCATAAATCTGCTTTCTGATTTTAAGCTACTTTCCATTTGCCAGATCTTCCCACAGTATATAGATGAATCTAAATTTATTTCCCTGGTCTCTTACAGGAAGTCATACACAAGTAGGTATTTAATAAATGTTGGTGGTTACCTGAATTTGAGTCTATTACCAGGGGCTGGGGATTATAGCTCTTTCCTATTTCTAGACAACACAGATGAGGAAACTGGCTTGAATGGCAGAGGAGATTTAAGTTAATATAGGATCTTGACAGAGAATGTGGAGTCTTCTCTGAAGGCCCTGGAAGAAGGAAGCTAATCTTGATAGATAGCTTGAGAGAGGCAAGAATTGATGCTCAGCTCAATGAGTCAGCCAGTGATTTCCTGCTATAAGTGAACCTAATAAGCTCATGCTTGAACAATAAAATCATTTCCCTGTAAAAATAATAGCAACCATTTATTAAGTACTGATCACTTTATGCCTGCCTTTCCCACATCCTACAATATTCCTTCAAGGAAGATATTATTATCCTCATTAAGAATAAATAAACAGCTAATGCCTGTAAAATACAAAATAGGCTGAAGGTGTGGCTCAGTGGTTGAGTGCCCCTAAGTTCAATCCCAAGTACAAAGTAAATAAATAAATACACAAATAAATAAATAAGGGCCGGGTGCAGTAGTATACACCTGTAATCCCAGTGGCCCAGGAGGCTGAGGCAGGAGGATCAAGAGTTCAAAGCCAGCCTCATCAAAAGTGAGGCACTGAGCAACTCAGTGAGACTCTGTCTCTAAATAAAATACAAAATAGGGATAGGGATGTAGCTCAGTAGTCGAGTGCCCCTGAGTTCAATCCCCAGTACCAAAAGAAAGGAAATTGAGACATATGGATTAATAATTTGCCCAGAATCACATAATTGGAGGTGGGAGAACTGACACTAAAATCTTGCTGTCCTCTAAACCCAAAGACTGTACTCCTAGTCATCACTGGGTACAAAATCACTTGGGGAAGGATTGAGTGTCATTGAGGATGCCAGTAGGCAGCTCTGGATCCATGAGGAGAATTCAGCATTAAAATTTATAGGCTCAGGGCTGGGACTGTAGCTCAGAGGAAGAGTACTTGGCCAGTATGCATGAGGCACTGGGTTCAATCCTCAGTGCCACATAAAAATAAAACAAAGATATTGTGTTCACCCATAACTAAAAAAAAAAAAAATGTAGGCTCAGAAATCAGAAAAACAACTTATGGCAATGAACCAGAATTCAGAAACTTACTTAACTTGGATTGTGGTTTTCTGCACAGTTAAAGTCCACATAATGCTTTTTAATTGACTCTCAAAACTTAAAGAAGTGATTGTAGGATATTGTGTCAGTCAGCTTTTTTGTCACTAAGACCAAAATACCTGATACAAACAACTTAAAGGAGAAAAGGTTTATTTTGGGCTATTTTAGACTTCTGAGTCCATGGCCTACTGGCTCCATTGCTCTGAAACTGAGGTGAGGCAGAACATTGTGGTGGAGGATAGCTGCTCACCTCCTGGCAGCCAGGAAGCAGGGGGATGAGTTGCGTGGGACAAGGTATAATAGTTCCCAAGGGCACTCCCCCAGTGACCTACTAGGCAAGTCTGACCTCTGGACATTGATACATTATGAACCAAGCCGTTGAGGAACATTCCAGATCCAAACCATAACAGATACAGAGGATAGCCCAGTGCAAATCATTACTAGAACTTACTGAATAGTGCCAGGATTTAAGACCTATAATTTGCCATGTACCAATGTGTACACATCACTTTCCAAGTACTTTGCTATGGTTGTTTTAAATGTAGGATCTGGGCTGGGTTGTGCTCAGTGGTTGGAGTGCTTGCCTAGCACATGTGAGGCATTGGGTTCAATCCTCAGCACCACATAAAAATAAATAAATAAAATAAAGGCCACTAGTATGGCAATATGTAAATCAATGGATGTGTAACTGATGTGATTCTGCAATCTGTATATGGGGTAAAAATGGGAGCTCATAACCCACTTGAATCAAATTGTGAAATATGATATATCAAGAACTATGTAATGTTTTGAACAGCCAACAATAAAAAATTAAAAAAATAAATAAATAAAATAAAGGCATTATGTATGCCTACAACTAAATATATGTATATTTTTTTAAAAAACGTAGGATCTGGTGATTTTGTTGTTACTTCTTTCAAATGGGAAATTAAACAACATCTAGTTTATAGTTTTTAGAAGATTCTTCCATCTATTGGATAAATTAATGTGTTTTTTTTTTTTCTTATCTGTAGAAATATTTCTAACCTGCTGCAGGAATTAAAAAAGAATCAGATAAGGCTGACTGAATACACTCTATGTGTTAACTTTTATTCCTGCTCTTTCTGTGTTTTGTTATACAAGTTCCTATTCTGACTTGTTCGGAATTTTTTTTACTGTTTCTTTATAACTATACATAGCATTAGGATTCATTTTGACATAATTTTGAAAGTATAGAATATAATTTGCTATAATTCAGGATTACCTGCTTTCTCTCTCCTCCTCCCTCCCCTGTTCCCTTCCCTCTACTCTGACATGCAGAAGCTAGTTCAAAATAAGGGCAGGGAGGGGACTCCATCAAAATAGAAGGAAGACGGTGGACTAAATGAAGGGGACTAAGAGGGGAGGGAGAAGGGACAAGATAAGGGAAGAACAGAGGAATGAATCTAACCTAACTTTCCTATATACATATATGCATATACCACTGTGAATCTCACCATCATGTATATCCACAAGACACTTAAAAAAAACCCTATTCTGACTTTTCATATATTTGTTTAGGTGTAAGATAAATTACAAAAGGGCATTATAGAGATTTAGTTGCATGGGGGATAACTGAATGCATGAAATGGAATAAAGACCTTGGGGAGTTTGATTAATTAAATCAAAAACTTACACCCAAATAACTAAAAATAAATAATCATCAAGTAAATACTTTAGAAACACTTGTGTTAAAAAGAGAATATGCTAATGATCATCATCTTGCTTTTGAAAATATTGACAGTGGTCCTGGAAGGGATCTGGAGCATTAAAAGGAATCTCCCTATGGGGTGCTTGAAGCCGGGACTGCCTAGCAGAAACAGTTTACTGCCACAAGCCAAATACTATTCAAGGCATGGAGGACTGAGAAGTAAGACTCTGACACCCTTGACTTCCACAGACACCCTAAGGGTACTGCGCAGTTTACAAACCAGTGGTATATACTTTGTTTAAAGATCTCAATCAAAACTCAACCTGCCCCTGTCTTTCTCTATAGTTACTTATTGTTTTGCCCTGTTCCATCATTGAAGAACTCAAAATGGTAACAGTTCAGTTAACCAATGTCCCCCCAGGGATACAATAGAAGTTTCTACTCAGACTTACACTGCTGACTTTTTTTTTTTTTTCCTCCTCAATTTCCTATCCACAGAAGACTTTCTAGCACATAGTCAGCTTCAGAGAGGAGGAATTTTGCTCTGTCTTTTCTTCTGGATGGATGGTCTCTGTTTACCAGTGGAAATGAGGGAAGGGAGATGAGGGATTAAGGAAGAACAAGGGAGATGAGGGATTAAGGAAGAACAAGGCAACTATTTTGCTTGGCTCCTTTAGTTTCACCTTTTCCAGGTAGCAGCCACCAGCCTGGGTCCAGTGAACTATTCCTCAACAAACAGAAACTTTAAGCAAATTATTGCTGTTTCCCTCACTGTCATAGCCAATGTTTGCCAGGAACAATTGTGGCAGAATGTGGGAAAGGCAGAGGGCTTGACATGGGAGCACAGTGTCCAGATAATGTAGAGACATGCAGCTGGGTATATGAGTCCTGAAGATCAGTCTACAGCCTGGAGGTGACCTGGGGAAAAGGAAAGAAATAGGTAAAAGCCAAGGATACATTTGTCCAGGATATAAATCATAATTGCAAATGTTAAATAGCACTGTTTATTCTAGATTCTTAACATATATAATATATATTTCCTGTTTACAACAATCACAGGAAATAGTTATGATTTATTTAACAATTGAGGAAACAGGATCAGAGAGGTAGAATAATTTACCCAGTGCCACTCAGCTAGTCAGTAGAAGTGCTGGGATATGAACCAGGTGGCCTGTTTTCAGAGGCCAGGCTTTCAGCCACTGGACACTGCTATAGCCTTGAGCCAGACACTCCCCAGGAGCTAGTGTGTCTATTAAACCTGAGTGAAATGGGAATGCAGAAGTGCCAGAGAGCAGGAGGCCAGGGATGCAACCTCTGGGATATGAATTCAATAAAGGAAAACACAGACACTAAGAAACTGAACCACACTGTTTAAAAAAAAAAAAAGTGTTACTAAGGGGATTTGTGTAGCAAGCAGGAGCCAGTAATGGGTTTAAACTACTTTATTATTAAATTGGGTTTAATAATAAAGTAGCCATTATTTGCATGGGCCAAGCATGGCAATACATGTTTTACATAGTTATAGAACCCCATGATTACACAAGTTGAGAATTATAATCTCTCTTCTAGGGAAGAAAACTGAGGCATAGAGACATGACATTACCTAAGAGCCCATGTGTTGGAAGCCGTGGAGCCCAAACTAAACCTGTATCCATCCAGCTTTCAAGACTATACCCTTAACCACCAGACCATGAGTCATGGTAAAGAATCTAGTCACCAGGCAAGAAGGGCCGAATTAGTCATAGGGTTGTGTTAAATAGGCACAGAGCCTGGGCTCTGGAAAGGCAGAGTGAGAAATCTGGGAGTCAACTGCACTCAGGATCCACAAAGATATCATTGTCCTGGAGTAATGGTTGGTTCAAGCCTAATCTGGGTCACTTGTCTATCAGGGGCTATTTATCTCAACTTTCCACTCAATATGTCAGGTCCCATTTATAGTGGGCAAATTCATCATTCCAAGAAAACTCACAAAGCTACTTATTTTAAAGATGGATAGTTTCCAAAATGCATATTATAAGACTGAAGAATAAATTACCTTTATCTGAAGACATATACGTCTAATAATTATCCAATTCATCAACTGGAGTCAAATAACAAAAATGTGTTACATTTGGACCATAATTGTATTGCTTTCATCTGTACAATTTAGGAGAGAAGTGTTCCTGGCTCCTTCCTGTACTTGTTGCCACTTATTCATGCTACTTTCCTAGCAGCCTTGGCCATCTCTCCCTAGCCCATATCTAGCCATTACAAAGATCAGATGTAATTGTTTCTGACAGGTTTAATTTCATCTCTGCCATATGATGATATCTACTGCTACTGTCTATGAGACAGTCACAACTGGTCCAATTACGTCAATCATACAGATAACTAAGAATCAGACATTTCTCATTATCAATCAAAAAAAAAGAGCTATGCAGAGAAATTTATATGAAACATTCCACAGACAATTGCCTGTAATCAAGAGATCCACAAAGACTGGGACTGTGTCTCCTCACCACTGTGTCTTTGGCTCTTAGCATGGTACCTGGCACAGTAGGTTCTCAATTGCTATTTGTCACCAGAATGACCAATGAAAACCAGAAAATGTACATTGGAAAAAAAAGAAAAAGAAAATGTATGTTGAATGTCTACTTTATGTTCAGGATCTTTTTGCTGGAAACCCATATACATGTTCCCCCTCCACAAAAGCATATGATTTTCTCAGGCAAACAATGGAGGAGGGGCAAGGGAAAACTATTGTCTTCAGTGTGTGAATTATGAAAAGTTGTATATATTTTATACACAGCTTGGAAATGACACTTTGAGGGTTTCAATATGTCCAGGAACTCCCATGTTTCATTTAGAAAATTCAACTAAAACTTACTGTCACTTTCTTTTCCTCTTATGCTTTTTTCCCCTTTCTCATGAGCAACGTGATCATAACAGTTGTGACTCTTCCAACATCTAATACACATCATTTAAAGTTTAAATTTAGAGTCATGATCACCCAGTTGTAATTCTAAAGCATGTTTTTGGAAACATCCTGAATTAGAACCCCAAACTATTGTGCTTTTTATCTCACTAACAGACTTCATTAATTTACTTTGATCATTTCCTTCTTATCCTATATCATATAACAAACAAACAAACCATTGTCTAGCCCAGTGCTAAGCTTCAATATGCCTGTGAATCACATGAGTATCTTACTAAAATTCAGATTCTGATCCAGGAGGTTGAGTCGGAGATTCTGCATTTAAAATTTCCCAGGTGATGCCAAAGCTAATTGTCTGGAAATCATGCTCCTGTTGTGAGGGTCTGAAAGACTCAGTAAAGGTTTTTATAGTTAAGGAGAACACAAGGGTGTGGCTTTTACATTCTACTCCACCTAATGAAATATCACTGGGAATATTAATTCAAACTTAGATTAAAGTGGGGTTGGTATTAAAGAGCATCTTCCAAACTAAAACACTTACTTATTTGTTCACATATTCTTTTTCACTCTAGGATGAAATGAGTATAATTTTCCACTGGGAAGAAACCTCTTTCTCTTTATGTTTGAAGAACACTGAAGAAACCCAAGTTGTTTCTTGATTTCAGATGTATGGATGGAGGGGAAGTATATTAGTCTGTAATATGTTTACATAGTCATCTAAAGTCATGAAAGACTATTGATATTTTGCTAAATACCTGCAAACAATGAAGGAATATCTTATGCTTATTTTTAGTTTTCACAATTGGAATAAACTGGGTTTCTAATTCAATAGAATTGGGTTATTCTATTAAATGAGTGAGGCACTAAGCAACTCAGTGAAATAAAAATAAAACAAAAGCAAATTTATTGTGTCTTTATTTCAAGATAAACATTGTAAACCTAACCTTCACTAAAGTTTAATGTGCTAATCCACTTAAAAATAGAAATAAATCCAGGAATAGACAATTGTCAGTAAATGAGTGACATAGATAAGAAGTCATTGATTGACTTGGAGACAATCATTTTCATACTGGTCTTAGTAAAGCTCATCATTCCTACAGAATTTGTTTACAAAATAGTAAATAGGAGCCAGGATATTTATTGTTGTTGTTAAGAGAGCTCTGTAATCCCAGAGCTCAGGAGACTGAGGCATGATGATCACAAATTCAAAGCTAGCTTTAGCAATTTAGTGAAGCCTTAAGTGACTTAGTGAGCTCTTTCCTCAAAATAAAAATCAAAAGGTTGGGGATGTGGCTCAGTGGTTAAGTGTCCCTGGGTTCAATCCCTGGTACCAAAAAAAAAATAAAATAATTTTTTTAAAAAAGAAAGAAATTTAAAGGGATAAATTCTTTCCCTCCCCCTAAATTTTCAAAGTAATATATATGTAATATAGAAAAACTAATAAAGAAAACTGGAAATTAAAATCTTGTGGGGATTGATTTAGAGGCATTTAACCACTGAGCCACATCCCCAGCCCTTTAAAAGTTTTGTTTTGTTTTTAATTTTGAAACAGGTTGTCACTGAGTTGCTTAGTGCCTCACTAAATTGCTGAGTCTGGCTTTGAACTCGCAATCTTCCTGCCTCAGCCTTCTGAGCCTCTGGGATTACAGGAGTGTACTACCCCACCTGGCTTTATTCTTCTTTTCTATGCTATTTTACTTTAGTATCTGAAATCACACTGTATAGTATATACATTTATTATCCCTTCTAGCACAACATTACATAATTTCCCATTCATTTATCATGCTAAATAATTTCATAAAAATCTTTATATATTTGTACTAAATTTATTCTTTAATAATTTTTTGATATTTGGATTTTGCTGACTTTTCATTTTATACATATCCATTGTTACTTATACTAATCCTTTCCTTATCCCCTAATTTAAGAAGTTCTTGTTTTTTGTTTTGTTTTGTTTTGTTTTGGTTTGGTTTGCTTTAGTATACTGAACATCTATGAGAAAGCAATTCTAATTCAATGGAAGAGATGCTGAAAGATTCAAGATTAACATCCATTATTAGCATGTAAAACTGAGGAAAAGATCAGTGAATTGTGCTTGTAGAATTCTGCCCCCATTGGATACAGAAGGGTCAAGCCTAAAGCCATCAATGGGAAAGATGAAGAAAGATGGGCTCTGAGAGCAGGGGTTTCTGGCTAGAAGCTGTTCTTTGCTCACTATGTCAATTTTTTCTCCCAGCCCCCTCAGGCTGATTCTCTAGGCTAAGATGGTGGAGATCGTGTTTGCTGTAGTAGAGAAAGGAAGTGACGGGCTGAGCCCAGTGGTAGTGCTAAAAAGCTTCCAGAATCACACTTGGCTCAGGCTTCTCCAGGGAAGATGGACAGAGGGAAAGGAGGTGCTGGCACCACGCGAGGGCTTGGCACAGGGCTCTGGAAAGTTCAGAGGAGATGGAGGCCCAGGTGGCAGGATACGCCTGGATAGCGACAAACTCCCATGGCCAAGAGAGTCTGCAATGCCCATACAAGGGACAGCAGTCCAAACCCTATCATGTATAAGCAGATGGAGTCACATGGCGGATGACTTGCCCTAACCTGTCTCCCATGTGGGACTGACCTCGCCCTATTAAGCCCATGGTGGGCATCCTGGGAGATGGGGGGTCAGGGTAGTCCAATGTTGGACAGGACACCATACCCCATCTGGTTTCTGGTTCATCTCCATCTCTCAAAGCTTTTGGACATGCACACAACTGAAGGAGGTCTCACTGGATGAGAACTTTGGAAAGCTCCCTCTAGTGAGACTGGGCAGGGGTGGCAGGATGGGGGTGGGGACTGCCTTGAGAAAGCAGCTGAGAAGAAGTTCTATTGTTCTTGAAAGCTTGGTCCTTGTTCCCAATATCAATCCAATAACAAGGACACAGTTCTGAGAAAAAGGAAAAAGAAGTTTTATTGCTTTGCTAGCAAAGGAGAAACACAGGGCTACTGTTCCAGAGGCTGTGATTCTGCCCATCCGGGGGAACAGGGAGCTTTTAAAGAGGTGATTCAAAGGCTAAATTTCACAAGTTCTCTGTCCTGAGTTGTAATTCACTTGTTAATTTGGGAGAGAGTCATTTCGGAGAGGACTTCTGGTGCCATCCCCAAGTCTAATTACTTCATTCCTGTGGTGGTATGTACTCAGAGACAGATAATCCTGCCCAGGATGGGGAAGAAAGGTAATCCTGTTTTCCCCAAGATTAAAAAGGAGGAGAGATTAAGGAGGAGGAAGGCCAGAGAAATAGAAACATATCCCTTTTTTTGGGGGGGGGGGTGGAGTGGCGGGGGTGTGTGGCTACTGGCTACTGGGGAATGAACTCAGGGTACACAACCACTGAGCCATATCCCCATTCCTATTTTGTATTTTATTTAGAGGCAGGGTCTCACTGAGTTGCTTAGTGCCTTGCTTTTGCTGAGGCTGGCTTTGAACTCTACTGGGCCCTGTGAAACATATTTTTTTTTAAAAAAGAATAGGTCACAGTGGCAGAGTAGCAAGGGTGATATTCAAAGCATAAAGTGAATCACTGTTACACTTTCTCCTAGTATTCTGATTTCACTCTCCCTCTCTAGCATAAATTCATCTTAAAACTTCCTCCAGTTCACTAATTCATTACTCTTTTTAATGTAATAAATCAAGTTTAGTCAACAAAGATTGTTGACTGGGTATGTTTTGTCCCTACTTAAAATGTTTATACTGTGCTACAGTCAATAATCTCTTGAGTCAAGAGTCAAACTTTTCCAGACTTAATATAAAAATTTCCACTTAGTTCATGCACATTAGATGAGATCCTACCTGTAGGCCAATTCCAGCCACCACCATGTTTATGGAACTCTCATCCTTGGCTACTTCAAAAACAGTATTGTAGGCCAATAGCTAAAACAGAGGGATTACATTTAAATCTATAGAGAAATATAAAAACTACTAGAATTAGGGTGAAGCACTTACTATTCCTACAAATCTAAACTTCAAGCTTCCAAAAATTGTCACCATCAACCTCTTTCCACATGTTAGGTTGCTACACAAAAAGTGCAATGGATAGAAAGTATTTACTTTGGTTCATCCATTAGAAATTATGTTCTGTTCCTATTTGAGTACCCAGTAAGACTTTATAAACATGCTCAGGGATTTCCTTTCTCACTTCCACTCTACTCCTGCCAATAAACAAGCTCCCTGTTTGTTTTCAGCCTTGCTGCCTCTGCTGACTGCTTTGGGTCAGTGCCTTTCTGAGCTGCCTTTAATGTTAACAAGGGCTCATCTCTGGGCACCTTTTCCTTGCTAGGGTTTCTGAAGGAGGTCTCACTGGATGAGAACTTTGGAAAGCTTTGTTGACTGGGTATGTCTTGTCCCTACTTAAAATGTTTATATTGTGCTACAGTCAATAATCTCTTGAGTCAAGAGTCAAACTTTTCCAGACTTAATATAAAAATTACTCCACGCTGGGGCCTGATTCCTTCTGCAGTTACATACTGTTCTTCAGTGCTCATTGCACATTTTCCCAAGTGGATTCATGTACAGGGTTTTCCATACCAACATTACTTATAATGTTACTGAAACCTCGGTCCTTGTCCCTGATGCCAATCCAATAACCAGGATAGGTTTTAAGAAAAAGGAAAAAGAAATTTACTGCTTGCTAGCAAAGGAGAAACACAGGGGACTCCTGTCTCAGAGACTGTAATTCTGTGCATCAGCAAGAACAGGGGCTGCGGGGGCGGGGTGCTTTTAAAGAAGTGATTCAACATTTCATGTGTTCTCTGATGGAATTCTAATTCACTTGTTAATTTGGGAGACAGTCATTTCTGAGATCTTCAGGTGCCATCCCAAAAGTCTGGATTACTTCATTTCTCTAGTGGCTGTGTATTCCAGGGCAGATAAATCTGCCTAAAATGGGGAAGAAAGGTAATCCTGTTTCCCCTGAGATTAGGGAGAAGGAGAGATTAGGAGGAGCAGGGAAAGAGAAGAGAAAGAAAGGTCCTTTTCAAAAATAAATTGCAGTGGTAGAGCAGCAAGGGCTATCTATATTCAAAGCATAAAGTGGATCACTATTACAATAAGAGTGAGTTAATTAACTGAAACCACCTAAATGCTAATGTAGGGTATTGACATCAAATCAATATTGGCATCAGATTTGCCATTTTTATCTAGAGTTTCCAAAGTTTCAATTCTGAGGCAAAGCTGCTTAACTCCCCTAAGAACAGGTGCCTGCTGTCAACCCCACCCCAGCTTAAACTCCTAAGCAGTTTATGAGATTCCTCTTGGGGCCTATAAAGCTGCTCTATGAGTGCTGACAGGCTGCTTCTCTCCTCAGAAGTACAGCCTTGTCGGTATATCTCATGTTACCAACAATAAATCTCTTGCGTGGGATTCTGGTGTGTGGCCAGGTCTTTGGACTTTGCATGGACTCTGGGAGTATCCTTTCATAGGGGATGATTTTAAAAATTACTTGGGCCAGGGATATAGCTTATTTGGTAAAGTGCTTGCCTTACATGCAAAAGGCCCTAGGTTCAATCCCCAGTACCACCCACACACAAAAAAAAAAACCCTATATGATTTTGACTGTTTTATTTTGCTTCTTTAGTAAACATTTTAAAATAGAAACTCTTTTTAAAACCAGAATTACAAGACACTTTATTAAAATGATAAAAATACACAGTAATCTTAAGTCAACAACTATTTTTATACTTGATGAAGAACACTAGAAACATTCCTTCTGAGGCTCAAAATAAAACAAACAACAAAAAAATTTTTTTTTCCAAAGATGTTTGCAGGATGCTCACTTTCACTCTTCATTGTTTATACCTGCTGGCCCCAGGGTCCTTCAGTTCCCTTGTTCCTTCAGCATCAGTGCAGGTACTGGGTGGACTGGTGTCATAGGGGCTTACACTGCACTTCCTAATTTGGCAAATATTTGTGGCAAAAGCATCTGTGATCCACACAGACTAAAGAAAAAGAAAGAGAAAACAAAGAATCAGAATGATTGGGAAAACCATTTTCTTGTCATTAGATGAGACAAGTTTTTTTTCCTAAAAAAAAAAAGACAACTTAGTTTTATTTTTAAAGAGCTTGATTTCCTGGTTTATCTTATTAACACATCCTTTGTCTTACAACTGAAATATTTATAAAGATGGAAATTATACAATGAGGAGATTTGGGGGTTTTGTTTTAATAAAAACATTACACATTACACATATGCAATATTTTATTTTATAGCCCATGTTATTTCATTCAGCCATTTATTATGACCATTTTCTATATAACATATATTTATCTAAATCATTATTTTATGGATTATATAGTATGTCATGATATGGCTATACCACAACTTATTTAACATTGTCTCTATTGATGCACATTCATTTTACATTCAAGTCTTCTAAACTTTGCATTTTAATGGATTTTTCCACCTCTTCTAACACATACAATGAAAAGTAAACATTTTAGATTTTCCTCTGGAAGTTTATACTCTGGAAATAATAAACCAGAAGTCTTTGGATGAAAATAGGGCAATCAGATTCAGAATCAACATCATCCATTTTAAGAACTCTATTTCCTTAAATCCAGCCAGATTTATGCCCTTGTCTATACATAGACACTCATATACACCACACATAGGACAAGGAACTAGAGGTTAACATGGATGAACCTGGAGTATATTAGGCTACGTGAAATAAGCCCAGTCACAGAAAGACAAACATTGCATGATTCCACTTATGCTAGGAACTTAAAGTAGTCAAACACATAGAAGCAGACAGTGCAATGGTGGTTGCCAGTGACTGGGGTAAGGGGTTGCAACAGAAAGAAAGAGTTGTTAACAGTATAAAATTCAGTTATGCAAGATGAGTAAGTTCTAGAGATCTGTTGAACTTTGGGCTTATAAGGAGCAATGTTATATTAGACACTTAAAAATGGGTTACAAGGGAAGATCACAGGTTGTATTCTTACAACAATAAATTAAAATTGGGGACAAAAGATGCTGATTAAATCTCTATGTGCATGGGGGGCTGGGGATATAGCTCAGTTGGTAGTTGCATGGCATGCACAAGGTTCAATCCCTAGCACGGCCAAAAAAAAAAAAAAAAAATATATATATATATATATATATATATATATATATATATATATATATATATATATATATGCCTGAACTAGGATTGTTGACTAATATTTTTCTCCATTCATAATATTTACAACTAGAAGAATCCTCAATAATACAGCTGCCTTTAGTTTTATCTGTCTGAATTATAGTTGTTGCTTGGAACACACATGTGTGGGCTAAAGCGCTTCCTTCTAATTTATAATTGCACATTTTATGACTATGACTAAAGTGGGGAAAATGGAAACTACTGGGAAAGTGGAAACTATTGGGTGGAGAACTCAAGTCTGTCCCCTTCCTGCAACTGAAACTTGCTGTCCTTTAACTTGAAAGATTTTCTTGACAATCTGACAAATCTTGCTTATCAGAAGGCAAACAGAAATTATTAAGTTGCAAAGGTAGGTGCCTAAAATAACTTTCTGCTCTGACAGTGACACTTGATCCAAGTTCAAAGTGGCAAGGTAATCAAGGAAATGTTGCTTCAAAAGGCATGTGAATAGGGTTCCTGGAGGGTGAACACACAGCTTCTCCTCTAGACTCTTTATGTTGGGGTTTTTTTTTTTAAGCTGTAATTCAAATGGGTAGGGTAAGCAGGAGAGCAGCATGTCCCTCAAGGGCAGAGGTCTTTTTCTGTTCAGAAAAAAGTTGTAGCTTTTGCAAGTTTATAAGCCCAAACAAAAGCTGGCCCTAATGTAGCTCTGCAAATATCAATATTGAACAATTCCCAGTGTCGGATTGCTTGGAAACACTTTAGAAATAGCTCTACAAGCCTGGTAATGGCAAAGAAGTCATGCTATAATCTATAAAACTAAAGCAAATCCAAAGTATTTTATCTTTTAAAGGAACACAGAAAATTCTGGGGTCATCATTTCAAAATCTAGGCTCAAAATAAAATACTAATACTCATTAGTATGTCTCCATTAATAGTCCAATAGTCTCCATTAATAGTTCTCAAACTATAAATTGGAACACAGGGTCCAGGAGAGCTTAAAGGGAGCCGTAGAGGTGAGACAGTTTTTCAATGTTAGAAATGAAGAATGGTGGGCTCTGCAAAGGTGTGGAACCATGGAATCTGTCTTTCATTGAAGAATTTTTGCTATTTCCATACTGCCTTAGATGATCCAGGAAATTAGATCTGACCTGCAAACACACCTGAGAAAGAGGCTTTCTTTATATGCAGTGCCCACAGGTGCTGCAGGACAGAACTACTTCCTGCAGTACAATTAGACAGCCTGTCTGTCTGCCTGTCTGCCCCTCTCTATCATACATACACCAAGACCAAAAGTTTACTGAATTGCACTAAAGAATAAAGATTAAATACAGTCCAAAGGTCTTTTTGGAAGGGTGGAAAATCATTTATATATCCCTGATTTTGTTCACTTTAATCTCCAACAAGTGCCCCAGGCTCCTTTTAGAGAAAGGATCACAGCAGTGAGTGTGATCATGCCCCTCAAACCCAATGTTCTGCTACTTGACAGGAATTTACTGATCAAGGCAATGATGTAACAGGACAACATATCTTCTCTCCTGAAGTGTGCCCAGGGTCTGTATGAGGAATGGGGTCAGACAGAGGGGTCGTGAGGGGAGTCAAGATCTTGCTTTGATCTGCAGAGAATTGGGTTGCCCCTCTAAGTTAGGGTCTTGAGTGAGGGTATAGCCTTGCAAAAGAGCAGGTACCACAGTAATTTCAGACCAGATAAGTTTGAGTTCCCGAAACTGTAGAGGATTTGTGGTAACTCATTTGATAAAGTATTCAAGCAGACTTGGGGAAGAGAGAGAGGATGGTGCTAGAGAACTGAAATTTGATATGGACAAGGTTTTGTGATATTTATAACTTTTACTCCACACTTTGGTGATATACTACTTATCATGGTCATTATTTTATAATTGAGAGTCTTTTGCATTATCTTCTTGAGTGTAAAAATTGAATTGCTTCACTACTGTTTCATGAAATATAAAATTAATAATGATGTTCATTTAGTCATCTATTAATTTATTTAATAAATACTCATTAGTATGTCAGGCACTACACTGTGTAATATTAACATGTTTATCTCAACATCAAAATAGTTTTCTTTTGGGTAAGTATTGCATTCCATCATTTTAACATACGACTGCAAAGAATCTGTGTTTTAGGAAAGTATAGTTTAATAAGAATAATATAGAGGTAAACCATTGAAATATTTTAAATATCATGCAAATATTTCTAACTTTAATCAAAATTTCACTATGTTCATTTTCCTGAACATTCCAAAATCTTGCATTACTTGTTCAGTCAAGTAAATGTCCCAGAAGAATTTGAGTACATAAATTGTAAAACTCTAAAATAAATTTAATAAGTTTCCAAATTGACTATCTATAACAATTTCTGTTAGGACTAATAAATTATTTCACTTGAATTAAAAAGGAGAAGAGGTGATAAATTTCTTTTTTTTATCAAGGTTTTTTATTTTTTTAATATTTATTTTTTAGGTGTTATTGGACACAATGCCTTTATTTTATTTATTTATATGTGATACTGAGGATCGAACCCAGGACCACACACACACATTCACACACACACACACACTACACTCTCAGCCCTTCTACCAAGGGTTTTTTAGCAGGGTAATGGGCAGGCAATAAATTAAGGGTTGTTGTTAATCTCACACAACTCCTAACAATTTTTAACCAAATGCCCTTTCCTTATCATTTGGCCAATTACAGTTAAAAAAAAAGTTTTGCCTAACAAAGGAAACAATCCTCGCCTATTTGCCTTTCAACCACACCTGCTCACTAGCCCTTTACCATTTTCCAGGAAGTAAATAATACTGGGAAAACTTTTGAACTGCCTTTTTTTATTTCTGGAGAAAAAAAAAATTGAAAGTATATGTATTTGTTAACCTCTTGTCACCGGGGGACAAAACACCTGAGAAAAACAACTTGGAGGGGGAAAAATTTATTTTTGGCTTGAGGTTTCTGAGGTTTTAGTTCATGGTCGGCTGGCTCCAAGGCCTTGAGTCTGAGGTGAGCCACATTATGGCAGGAGGACGTGTAGCAGCTTTGCTCAGCTTATGACAATCAGGAAGCAGAGACCGAGAAGCATTCAGAGTCAAGAAATACCCTTTCACGGCACACCCTGGTGACCTACTTGTTCAAACCAGGCCCCACCTTCTAAGATTTCCACCCCTTCCCACTAAATGTCAGGAAATTATCAGTCCATCAGTGGGTTCATCCGCTGAAGAAGTCAAAGTCCTCATAATCCAGTCACTTCCCTGAAGCCCTACCTCTGAATATTGATGCACTAGGGACCAAAGCTCCAACATATGAATCTTTGGGAGACATTCCAGATCTGAACTATAGTAGTATATTTGGCAGGCCCATGTTCAGTCATAGAAATCTCAGATCCAAACCAAGATAACCCCTTTGAGAATAGCTCAGGTCTCACAGAACTTAAAGTGACAGTTTGGTTATAGCTGGAGAATGAGGTAATCAGAATATATTTGAGGGTTTCCATAGGAAATATCAAATCTCCGGTGAGTAACATTAAGATTAAAATGAACTAGGGAATTCTGTCTTATATAAAATTTTGGATCTGAATAGGTCACCCCTGGGACATTGTTAACTAATTATTCATTCACCTTGACAAACTGAGCCTTGAGTTACAGAGCTTTTTTTCTACGCCATTTTGGCAACCCTCAGGATCCTAAATCCCTTCCTTATACCTACCTGGTCTTGCTGTTGTCTTCATGCTTGCAACTGAAAGAAAGCCAGTTCTTCCTGTGTAGTGTTCTGTAGAAATTGAGGAGCTTTTAAAAACACAAATCAATGATTTATTGTTGCTAAATTAGAAAGAATTAAGGAATCTTTAAGTTCCTAAGGTGATTCAGAGTTCATTTAGTCCAATCTCTTAATTTTGAGAATAGTAATCATTTCTTATATATTGAAGTAGATACCAAGAAAAGTCTTAAGTAGGGGAAGTTTGTGGTTTTGAACCATAATGAAGTAAGTGGACACAATGAAAATTGATGTTCATGAAACCTAGGCCATTCTCCAGGTAAAACATTGGTTTTATTGGAAAATTTGGAAGATGTAAGGGAAAATTAAAAACAAGAGAGAAAAGCAAGTAAGAAAGCAATCAGGTCAATATTGACCTCAATATTGACCAAGTGCCTATTTACCATGTGCTGGGTACAATTTTGTGCTGTACCTCTGATGATTTATTTAACTGAAGTAGAAGAAAAATATGCATAAATGTACTGATTTTTGAACTGCATAAAAAAGAAAAGCTAATACATTCTTTCCTTTTTTCTGGTTGGAACAAGTTATTTGTGACTTTATAGCTTTCCTTTTTTTTTTTTTCTTTTTGAGACGGGATCTCACTATAGTACGCAAGCTGGTCTTGAACTTGCTATCCTTCTGCTTCAGTCTCCACGGTAGATAGGATTACAGGCATGTGCCACCATGCCTGACATAGTTTTTCTTTTACATAAAATAACAGGGTTGGGGTTAGGCGTGTAGCTTAGTGGTAGAGCTTGATACCCTGAGTTTGATCCCTAGCATCACACAGAAAGTAAGTCAGTTTCTAGTTTTAGATTTTAAAATATTGAATTTCTATTTCTAATTTCTATTTTTCAAATTTAAAAAACCCAGAAACATTTAAAAGGTTTTAGTGCATAGGAGAAAATGATAATAGATTGATACCTTCCATCTAACTTTTAACTGCTACTGAGGGTTGGCAGGCAGAGCCACCTCAAATTGTTACCTAGCAGGGGCCTTTGCAGAAACTGAGGCAATTAGAAGACCACACCCTGCAAACCCCAAATCTTTAGATCAAGTCAGAAAGATTTTGGCCATGTAGCTCAGAATAACAGGAATGAGTATATTGAAAGGATAGGAAAAGGAAAAGGGGACCCTCTCAGAGGAGAGAGTGGGTCCTCCCAAAGAGGAGAGAGACAATGGGTCTTTCCTACACTCCCATTTTATTGGGGATCCCAGACAAGTTTGCAGAAAGTCCTGCCAGGGCTCACTTCTTGACTTTTGACTGACAGCAAGATAACATCAGACTTTTAAGTACCCACTGCCATGGCAACTCTAGGTTGGCCTGTGTTGATCATCTAATTGGATTCTTAACCATACATTCTTACAGATTTAATGGTAAAGAGGAATCATCCTTATCTCTTGGATTTTCAGGATCTGGTCACAAAAGTGTTTCCCTTCAGGGTTACTACCAACATTATTTTGGGCCTACATTTCTCCTGTAGTTAACAGTTTGCTGAGGAATGTGACATATCCTGTCCAGTTAGGCAGGGCTGCAGGTAAATTGCTTCTTGGAAAAGAAAGCATGTGGGGGTCAGCAGAGCGGACTCATTTTATAGAATTATTCTCTTAACCTCATGTTTCCACCATCCTCATCTGTCTGTCCCCTAACAAAACTACTTTCCATAGAAGCTTTAACTTTCAGATTTTGGGGGCAGGGGGTAGTACCGGGGATTGAACTCAGGAGCTCTCAACCACTGAGCCACATCTCCAGTCCTATTTTGTATTTCATTCTGAGACAGGGTCTCACTGAGTTGCTTAGCGCCCAGCTTTTGCTGAGGCTGGTTTTGATCTCCTCCTTCCTCAGCCTCCTAAACCTTTGGGATTATAGGCACTTGCCACCACGCCCGGCCATATTTTTTTTTTATGACTTTTTTTATTTATTTATTTTTATGTGGTGCTAAGGATCGAACCCAGGGCTTTGCACATGTGAGGCGAGTGCTCTACCGCTGAGCCATAACCCCAGCCCCACCTCTCTGCCCCCACCAGATTTTTAATAACAAAAAGTGAACATGTATCAAAACATCACATGGTAAATATGTACAATTCTTATGTAATAGTTAGAAATTAAAAATATAAATTTAAATGAAAAATCCATGTTTATTTTTGATACTAATAACATCAAAAGTAATTGGCAGGCTGGATGGGGTGGCACCCTCCTATAATCCCAGCAACTGGGGAGGCTGAGACAGGAGGATCCCAAATCCAGGCCAGCCTCAGTAATTTAGTAAGATCCTATCTCAATGTAAAAAATAAAAAGGACCATGGATGTAGCTCAGTGGTAAACCACCTCTGGGTTAAATCCCTAATACCAAAACAAAAAGCAAAAACAAACCACTGGGTGTGATGGCACCATTCCCAGCTTTCTAATATCCTGTAATTTATATCAGACTCTACACAGCTGTGATCTACTAAAAGCTTTCTCAAAGCTGCCTCCTTTCTTTGGGTCAGCACCTCCTCCTCAGGCCTATTTAGAATTCCATGGAATAAAAGATGAGTAATATAAATGAAGGCCCTAACCCAGAAACTTAAAGTTAAGTCCTAGGCAAAAAAAAAAAAATCTTTGCAGTTCTATACATTGTTGCCTTACTGATAAACCTGGATAATCTGGAGAGGACAGTGCTATTACATAGCCTTTACTCAGGTAAAGTTTAGCCTAAACTTGGGTGCAATAATATTTATCTTATATAGTCCTGAGTATTTTGCATAACTTTCATTAGTGCAGAAATTGTTTTGTAGTGTTGAGCAATATTAATAGCGATGTCCATTCACTTGTCCAAATGAATAGGCCGTAAGTTCCTTAAAGACAAGGGCCTCAGGGGCCTTATCTTATCTTTGGTTTATGAGCCCTGTGCCTCGGTACACACTCCCCCCCCCCCAAAAAAAAAAAAAAAAAAAAAAAAAGAAAAGAAAAAGAAAGAAATGCTATCAGCCAGCAGTCAGAAATATTCTGTGGGGAAGTAAGGAAAGAACAAGTTTTCATTGCTCAAATAACATTTTGTTCTTCTCTATCCTCTTGTCGGGGCTATAGGCAAAGGGTATGTTCTTAGGACCACTCGCATTGAAAACTTAATTTCACAAAACGCCCAATCTCAGTTCGCCCAGTCTCAGGGGCTGACTCCACAGCTGGCCGGTTTCTGCAGGCCACGAGGTCACCACCACCACCACCTCTGCCGGCATGTTCCAGCGGTCTCTAGGGTTGCCTCTCTGATTCCCTCCCTCTCTCCCTCTCTCCGGAGGGAGTCGCTGGCGGGTAGCAGAGCCCTGCTGGAGGAAGCGGATTCTGATCCTCAGCCCAGAGGAGGCCCAGCTCCCGGAACGCCTGCAGTTCGTGCCTCAGCCTGCTCTCGTGCCGCAGCGGCTTCAGGAGGATCTCAAGACCCCTGCACGCACCCAGGGATGAACTGAGCCCTAACTCCAGAAGATTAAGTTTCAGGCCACGGTGAGTGAGGTTCCGGTGACAGCTGAAAGAGGGGTCGAGGCGCAAGACCCGGACCGTGGGTTCGCACAGAGAAGCTGCGACCCCTGGAAAACAGATCCGGATGAGACTCCTGTGGGACTCTGTCTAGGAGCCCGGGAGCACTGGAAGGGGTGGAGTGTGGGCAGAGGCGAAGCAGGAAACCCCAGGCCAGGCCTGCCTGAGCTGGGGGCACTGTGGAGGGGAGGGACAGAGCGACGCCCAGCTGGGTTGCCCGGCCCGCTTACCTGCACTGGCGACGCGTCGCGCGCCCGGCCCTCGGGAGGAGGCGAGCCTGGCCCGAAGGCCTTTGGATTCCGGGACCGCCCCCTCCTGCTCCCTGGCTGGCGGCGACCGGCAGAGACGGCTGGAGCCGCAGCGGCAGGATGAGAGTCGATGCCACCCCTTTTCGCCTGCGGACGCGCGGCAAGCGGTGCCGGCTCAGCCTGTGCGCTCCATGGGGATGCCGTGGGGCCCCGCGGTCGGCGGGCGGCGCGGGCGGCGTAGAGGCCTGGGGCTACCACCGAGCGCTTTGGCGGTGGCGGCCGCCGGGTTGATGTGCACCGCTCTGGTAGCCTACGCCTGCTGGGGACAGCTGCCGCCGCTACCTTGGGCGACCCCAGCTCAGTCGCGGCCAGTGGGCGTGCTCCTTTGGTGGGAGCCCTTCGGGGGTCGCGGCCCCGCATCAAGGCCGACACCTGACTGCCGGCTGCGCTTCAACATCAGCGGCTGCCGCCTTCTTACCGACCGTTCGACCTATGGAGAGGCTCATGCGGTACTTTTCCACCACCGTGACCTCGTGAGAAGACCCCCCGACTGGCCCCCGCCCTGGGGCATCCAGGTGCGCACAGCAGAGGAGCTGGAGCTGCGAGTATTAGATGACCTGGAAGAAGAAGCGGCGGCTGCCGCCGAAGCCCTGGCGATCTCCAGCCCCAGGCCCCCGGGCCAGCGCTGGGTGTGGATGAACTTCGAGTCGCCCTCCCACTCTCCGGGGCTTCGGAGCCTGGAAAGTAACCTCTTCAACTGGACGCTCTCTTACCGGGCTGACTCAGACATCTTCGTGCCTTATGGCTACCTGTATCCCAGGAGCCACCCTAGGGACCAGCCGATAGGTCAGGTACCGCCGCTGGCCCAAAAACGGGGGCTGGTGGCCTGGGTGGTGAGCAACTGGGACGAGCGACAGGCCAGGGTCCGCTACTACCACCAGCTGAGCCAGCATGTGCGGGTGGATGTGTTTGGCCAGGGAGGGCCAGGGCGGCCCGTGCCTGACAGCGGGCTTCTACACACTGTAGCCCGTTACAAGTTTTACCTGGCTTTTGAGAACTCGCAGCACCTGGATTATATCACCGAGAAACTCTGGCGCAACGCGTTGCTGGCTGGGGCCGTGCCAGTGGTGCTAGGCCCAGATCGTGCCAACTATGAGCGCTTCGTGCCGCGAGGCGCCTTCATCCATGTAGACGACTTCCCTAGTGCCTCCTCACTAGCCACCTACCTGCTCTTTCTGGACCGAAACCTGGCAGTTTACCGCCGCTACTTCCACTGGCGCCGGAGGTACGCAGTACACATCACCTCCTTCTGGGACGAGCCTTGGTGCCGGGCCTGCCAAGCTGTGCAGACTGCTGGGGACCAGCCCAAGAGCATACGCAACCTGGCCAGCTGGTTTGAGCAGTGAGGCTGTCTGCCCCTGAATGTGACCTTTTTGATCCTTTTCTGCACATTTTCCTGACTGCCAAATCATGGGACTAAGTTCTCCGAAAACCTATTTTTGCTCTATTAGGAAAAGGTGATTTACCAATTAATATTATTTAGCACAAGGATGGAGTGGGGAAGATCCCTGGTTCTTACATTTTTTGCACAACTAGTTCTCTGCTGTTCATGGGTTATCAGTGTTTCTCATGAAGAAAGGGTTCTTTCCATGCTCCTTACAGATGTGAAGAAATAGCTTAGCTACAAGATGCCTTTAGGAGATTTCTTTGAATTTCCTCATCTGCCTTAGTTAGGCCTTATCTGTGGCCTGTGCAGCCTCAAAATCTCATACGTAAGGTGCCCCACTCACATTTGCCTGGACAAAAGTGAAGCAAAGCACTGTTTTTAGCATTGGTGTGAGATAGTGGAAGGACTATGCCCACAAATGGGTCTTTTTTTGGTTGCATTAGTCAAAACCTTGCTTCTGGCTGGTATGGTGACAATTGCCTATAATCCAAAGCCTCTTAGGAGGCGGAGGCAGTAGGATGGCAAGTTCCAGACCAGCTCCAGCAATTTAGGGGAACCTTCTGAAAATAAAATAATAAGAATTGGGGTGTAGCTCAGTGGTAGAGTGCCCCTGGATTCAATCCCCAGATTAAAAAAAAAAAACCCCTCTGGGAAAAGGAGGGTAGTTCAGAGAGCCATTGACTTTGACTTCCTTAATAAGCACTGTTTATTCCCCTGCCCTATAAATGCAAACAGATTCTGGATTGTGCTTGGAGGACAGTTAGGAAGAATATATGGTTATACCTTACTTTACACAAGAAATGTATTCCAGAAAAGCTGCATCTATATCAAATCTCAAATTCAGTGCCCTAAGAGAGTTCAGTATTTAATGGAACCTTATGGAGAATCCCTTTACAATGTGAACAGTCATCTTCTAATTTATTTCTTCTGTCTTTAGTTTTTCTATAAACTGGATTTTAAAAAATTACAATTTCAGATGTGAAAATAAAGCACAAGCAACCTTCTTTTCTCTCTCTTCCTGGCAAAACAGCCTGCATTTACAGACAGAAGACAGAGAAGCCACAATGTCACTTTCCACAAAATTATGGACATTTCATGTCTTTACTGGACCCCCAAATTTAAACTGCAATCCAGTGCTTCAGAGGTGCTGGCATTACCTGTATAGAACAGTGAAAGAGATTGTACTGTATTGTGGAATCATGAAAAAGGAAAAAAAAAAATGGTGCGTGTTAGAGGTAATTTTTGTTTCTACCTGACAGTTTTTAGTAAAATGTTTTAATCCAAGGGAATAGGAACTAAACTAGTGCCTTCTACTAATGGACTCTGCCTTTTGTTAAAGGCTGAATCTGCAGTGCTGCTAATGCCAGCAGGTTTCCTTCTTAGTCTGCAGAGTACTACAGCAATTTCTCACATTTCTAGAGTCTTTGAGAATATGCTGTGGGTCAAATTTTAAAATAATATGCATTGACTTTACAGGAAGTTGAATGAACATCATATTCAACAGATATCACGATGTGCCTACTGTGTGCCCAACATTGGGCTTGGGCCCCTAGGGAAGATACAAAAACATATAAGGCAAGGGCTCTTACAATCTACTAGTGCCAAAAAGTGAATAATGACTTTGATGAAAAAGCTGGTAAAACCTATTTGACTAAAGTGAAATTCTTAGAGATATAGACCATAAATCAATGATTAGAAAGCCATTTGATTTAAAGCCCACTATAATGGCGCTTTTCTCTTTGAGTTATTATAATAAGGATACCCAATGATTAATTGCTGTGGGTAAGTTCCAAAATAAATTAGTTTTATACAGAGTTCTGCTGTAAATAGTAATTTTGTATTTGATTTGTACAATTAGCTTAGTCAAAAAGCAAGTTTTACCTCTATGTGCATTTGTTGCATACATACTTGAAAAGCTCTTAAAACTTAAAACTAGGTGCTTCAATTCTTTCTTTTCTTTGAAAGGAAAATTAAAATGTCAAGATCATTGTACTGTCATGTATAACTAATTTTAAAAAAAGAAAAAGAAAGGAAAATTAAAAGCTGTGGACAACATTCCTCGTTAAAGTATTATAGTTTGGGCAGAATTTCAATTACAAAGTGAGAGTCACCCAGTAAAGATAAAAGTTTTACTCTTGAAGTAAGTAATAAGATATTGGCAAGTGATTTTTTGAAGGTAGTTTGGTTTAGATTTGAATTCTATCTATGTGACATTGGGCAAATTAGTAATAATATTGAGTGTCAGCTTCCTCATCTGTAAAATGAGGGGGAAAAGTATTTCACAGCTCATTATAAGCATTTCAGAAAATAAATGAAGATGCCAACACTTAGTGATTTTAGGATACCCTCATATATATTTTATGTCTGAAACTGTATCTCAAGGTGTATTGCAGAATAAATATGAAATAAAAAGGAAGATGCTTCATATTGTGTATTTCAAATCAGCCCCTACAGCTAAGCCATATTTCAGGAATCATCACTACCATTTAGATTAAGCCCGAATTTGCAAACTAGCACTAAGCACCTATGCTTTCTTTGAAAAGAAATTTGTGTTTTGGTTAAGTTATATAATTAAATTAGTAGTAATTATTTTATTGACACCCTTTTGGTATTAAGTTGGGTTTTTTTTTAAAAAAAGAGAGAGAAGAGAGAGAGAGAATTTTTTAATATTTATTTTTTAGTTATTGGCGGACATAACATCTTTGTTTGTATGTGGTGCTGAGGATTGAACCCGGGCCGCATGCATGCCAGGCGAGTGCGCTACCGCTTGAGCCACTAACCAGATATTTACTGAATATTTAGCATGAGGAAGAATACATATGAATGCATTATATATATATATATATATATATATATATATATATATATATATATATATATTTATTTATATTTCAAAAATTACTTCTCTGATTATCATGCCCTCCTTTAAAAGGCATACACTTTTCTTTTAAATTTATTATGAATTTAATTTTTTAATTTTTTTATCACTGGGTGTCTCTACATGAGTGAACCTTGAAAGATAATAACATCATAAAACAGTCTGATTTGCTTGCAATATTCACAGATCGTTTTCATCTTCCAAACCTTCCCCTAACAGCAAGGGGAAGACAGTAGGGAAGACAGGGTGTCTTCATGAAAAGAGCTTGCAGTTTGGAGTCTGAACCTAAATAAAGAACTTAGGAGAGTTTTAGCTTCCTTCTTAATAATGCATGAATGCCCCTACAAAACCAGGGTTAAACATGATGATATGTACCAAAGTGCTTTGAACATTTTAAAGTACTATACCATTACAGGATATTCAAAATTTTCAAGGCTGTAGACCTGGCATCAGTAAACCTTTTCTGTACATGCCAGACAGCAAATATTTCACGCTTCACAGGCTGGTTATGTAGTCTGTTGCCACTACTCCGCTCTGCTGTGGGAACACAAAAGCAGCCACAGACAATGTGTAAACAAATGGGGTGGCTGGATTTGGCCCACCAGCTATTGTTTGCAATTCTGCTCTAGACTTCTAGAGATATAAGGAATTTGGGAAATTAAGTATATAGTTTTAAAATCTAACCTAATGGGGTTTCTTAGAAGGGATTTAAGGAATTGTAATTTAGGAATTCTGGTGGCAGATATTCCTGGATTCCTAGACCAGTTTTTGCAATATTTCCTAGTTGATCTTGGAAAAATTATTTAAGCTTTTTGTGTTTTGGTAGCTTCAGCTCTAATAAAAGTAATCATATATAATTTATAGTCTTGTTGAGAGTATTAGATAACACGCTTAAAGTACTAAATCTAGTGCCTGGCACATAGGAAGAACCTAGAAAATGCTAGCTGTGATTGCCACCAATCCCTTTTACAGAGGGAGGAGTCAAAGTCCAGACCCACTGAAGGACTTGTCTAAGGTTAGATAGTAGTGTCAGAAGCAGCCATGCCTGTGCAAATCACAACCCCTTTAAGCCTCTGTCACTTGAACTTCAAAATGAGGGGGTTGCACAAAATAAACTCTTGAGACCTTCCAGTTTCGTTTGCTATCATTCTACTAATTGGCACCCTAGGGCTTAGCTACTTCACCTCACAGTGTCCCTTCCTTACAGTTTAGAAATGAGTTCATATATAGGAGCAATAAACTGGCAGAAAACCAGGCACAGGCACCAGAAAGGGAGAGTCTGCTTTAGCTTACACACACACACACACACACACACCCCTCAGATATCAAGGAGAGGATCAAGTCCATGCTAATTAGTTTGGTAGATAACTATTGCATACATTTCAAGTCACTCTTGGATGTGTCTCAGGGACTTTTATGCTACACATTCTTTTAACAAATCAAGTCTTAATGTTCAGATTATTTTGACAAAATGATTAAAGTAATAAAATGGAAAATGGCTTGTTGTTTTTGATGTGTACCTCCATGCACCTACGTGTTCACCTGTGACCCATGGGATACTTCTTGTTTGGGGCAGTTTTTGTGAATTATATTTTTTTCTAGATTAGTAACTGAATTGCAATGACTTTGCCTCTCCTGAGTTGCACTAGGTCCAATTTACCCAGTCATTTTGTTTCTTCTTGCCTGTTTTTTTTTCCACTTTAATAACTTGGTGACTCATCTCCAAGGGCATAAGAAGTACATCCCTCTCTGTCAGTACAGTTTATTTTATTAAGTGCTCTGATGCCCTTTATGCACTGTCTTTATCTCCTAACCATCACATTAAGTAATGTCATCTTGAGAAGAGCTGAAATAAAGCCTGGGAATGTGATGGTGGGCAAAGAGCTGATAGGGCAAGCTGCCTTCTTTATAGCAGATACTGGAACTGTTCAAAGGGGAAAACATGAAGTTGGAATAAACACTGAAGATTCTCTATCTGCCCTCCCCCAACACTTTTGCACACACTTGCTGACATGCTCATTTAAGTACAGACTTTGAAAAATTACCATGGCCAGCTGAGATAGGAACAATACTGGAAAGAAAAGAAGATGTGATTATGAATTGAGTAAAAAAGAAAAGTGCATTATAAAATGGAGCAGGCAGTGCATATGGAAGGGGATTAAGAAAAAGGAAAGACATTGAGGTCAAGGAATACAAAGTGTTTGAAGAGAAAAAAGATTAGATAAAAGAAGGGAAGAAGGAAAGATACGTGAGAAAAGTAGAGCAAAGACTAGGAAGGGTTAAAGGACTACCAAAGAGGTAGGATAAAGGAGGGGCATATGCAAAGACATCAAGGGAAGAGTTACAGGGTTTTTATTTCAGTACTGGGAATGGAACCCAGGAGCCTCCTTTATATTAAGAAACACTCTATCACTGAGCTACACCCCCATCCCAGAGAGAACAATTTCAAATGCACCATTCAATGTCACTTTGCTGAGAAGAAACCTTTGTTCCAGCTTAAGACACAGAGTCTGTCAACAGATTGGAGCAAAGTCTAAGAGTATGAGAATTCACTGACAGGGAGAGTCAGGAACTTAGAGAATAAACTAACATTTCAACAGAAATATAAAACTATCTAGCCAGGCACAGTGGCGCAGCTCAGGAGATAGAGGCAGGAGGATCAGGAGTTCAAAGCCAGCCTCAGGAACAGCAAGGCACTAAGCAGCTCAGTGAGACCCTGTCTCTAAATAAAATTTACAAATAGGGCTGGGGATGTGGCTCAGTGGTTGAGTGCCCCTGAGTTCAATCCTTGGTATCCACTCCCCCCGAAAAAAGAAATATAAAACTATTTCTTGATTCATTACAGCAGATGTTAAAAACTCTTATGAATGCTTTTTTCATCTTGGAAGAAAGTACATTAAGTGCCTTTTATCATTCCTAGTTAGTGTACTTCGTCTATACTCAATATCTGCTTTTAAATAAATCTATTTTTATATAGTCATAATCACCAATTTATTCTTTTAAAGAGACTAAGAAAAATATGCAAAAGATTCAGTTCATTAATATGCTTATTAGTTTCTTGTAGAATGTTATTACAAAACTATTTCAGGTAAGATTTAAAGAATTGGATTTTTTTGATTCATTTTGAGATGTTTGATTTAATGTTTTTAAAAATTACTGAATCTCTGCTGGAATTGTAGCTCAGTAGTAGAGCATTTGCCTAGAACATGTGAGGCACTGGGTTTGATTCTTAACACCATATATAAATAAATAAATTATATAAAATTCCATCAACAACTAAAAGAAATATTTTAAAAATTACTAATTCTTACCTAATATCCTGAAAATAATAATACCATATTAGGTCTTGAGTGCTAAGCATTTTCTGAATTGTTTTTAAAAGCAGAGAGAAATGGACTATTCAGCATTTAACAAATGTCATTATTATCATCACCTTCATAATGACTAATCTCTGTAGGGATTTTGTTCTCCCAGCAACTAGGAACACCTGTCCTTGCCCTGTGATTTTTTTTTTTCTGGTTCTTCTAAGGTTAAGTAAACATGTTAGAAGGCTCTATTCCATTATCTGAAACATCCCCACCAACAATTATCTTGGTGTTCTAAAAGTAATGCCTTTCAATAATGTTATGGTTTACCAAACCTTTGTTGGGAGGTAGAAATCTATGGTTTTATACAAAGATTTTTTTTCCAGAAGTGATAATTCATTAACATTTTTTGTAATGGAGCTACTGCTATAGGTAGAATGCTTTATACCCATATTTTTAAAAATATTTTTTGTAGTTGTAGATAGACAGCATGCCTTTATTTTATTTGTTTGTTTTTATGTGGTGCTAAGGATCCAACCTGTGACTCACACATGCTAGGCAAGCACTCTGCCACTGAACTACAGCCCCAATCCTATCCATATTTTTTTTTCTATTTATTACTCTTCTGTTAAAAGCATTATAATCAGTGCCCTCTAGGATGACTCTCATTGGTCCCTGCCTCCTGGTGTCCATGCCTTCATGTAATCGTCCTCCCTGGAGTTTGGTCTAGATTTACTGACTCACTTCTAATGACTAGAGTATTGGAAAAGTGAAGAAACTTCTGAGTTTCGGTTATAAGAGTATTCTTCCTATCCTCCTTCCCTTATTTTTCTTTCTTTTTGTTGCCTCTTGTCTGTCCTTCCTCTCTCCCTTCATTCTTCCCCCTCCCTTCCTTTCTTCCTTTTCTCCTCCCCTACCCATGCCCCTTTTAATGGGAACATAGGAAAAGAAACCACTTGTCAAGGATTTTTAAGCATTATGTTATATATTTATTGGTCTATCCCAAACAGGTCTCTCTTTCTAGTGCTAAAGATCAAAACACAGCACAGCAAGCATGCTGGGTAAAGGCCATACCATCGAGATACAGCCCCAGTATGTTCCTTTCATTTTATACTTTTTTTATATTATATTTATTCTTTCCATGAGTCTTAATAGTTAAACTTTCCTTGAAACTAAAGTAAATGAAGGTCTTCATTCATTACGTATTCCTCGCTTTATTTGAAAGCACTTTATTTTGCCATCATTCCTCTAGCATGACTAATGGAGTCCTAAATTTATTTTTTATTGTTTCAGGATAAAATAATCTAAAGTATTACATAGTGCTTTTGGAAATTAGTCATACTCAGTTCCTTCTTCAAAGTTTTATCAAGATCCTTTATTTTCCAGTAACTCTATAAACATGTATAGTATGTACTATAAAACACAGTTATTTAGACGCCAACTTTGGCAACCTTGTCATCCAGCTTGAAATTCGATTTATACTTTCTTGGGATTATGCTATATCATCTCACTTTATTTCCTGAGTATAATGGTCTATGACATAGGCCTTAGGCAGTGAGTAGCTGAGCCAAGGATGCAAGATTCAAGCCTATTTCTTTCTCTTTTTAAAAAAAAAAAAAAAAATTTGTAGTTGTAAATGGACAGAATGCCTTTGTTTATTTTTATGTGGTGTTGAGGATTGAACCCAGAGCCTCACACATGCTAGGCAAGCGCTCTGCCACTGAGCTACAGCCCCTACCCTCAAGCCTATTTCTTGCGTCATCATTTGTGAGAGTAAACAATTTTGTCTTACTTTAACTGGTATTTTGCTTTCTGTCAAAAATTTTTAATCATTTGGGAAACATGATTAAAGGGTTGGAATAAAAATTTCTTACGAAAATGGGTGAAGACTTGAGAAAACATAAACCAGAAAAGCAAAAGCTGAAGGGGAGTTTTGTTACGGTCTTTAAGTACCTTCCATCATTCAACAAATATTTTGTCAAGTGCTGAGCACTATTCTTGTCACCGGGATAAAGCAGCAAACAGACAAGGCTCAATCCCTCATGCTGGAAACATGTAGAGGGAAGAGAAAATAAACAAGTTACTAAAGAAATGATTTTCTATAGCACATGAGGTCTTATTGTTCTGAATGATATCCTACATCCTTTATCTTTGCTGGGGCTCAAATAAGAGATGGGATAGAACAAAAATGAGGGAGATAGAATCTCTCTTTTAACTACTTTCCTTTATCTTGTCTGTGTAAGTAATCTTAAATCCTTTCTGGAACACAGTGGGACAAGGATACAGATTATGCCTTGTTACTGTGGTCAAGAAAGCACAGGATACACGTTGGAAAGAGTTCCATCCCAATGGTTAAGCATTTTAACATCTAATCTTTTTTTTTAATTTTTATTTTTTAGTTGTAATCAGACACAATCTTTATTTAATTTCTTATGTGGAGCTGAGGATTGAACCCAGGGCCTTGCACATGCTAGGGGAGTGCTCCACGGCTGAGCTACAATCCCAATCCCTAACATCTAATCTTAATGGGACTTTTTATTCCTTTCAACATTTTAATAATATATTTTTCACAATTTGTTATAAAAAAGAATGTTCACGTTACAGGTTAAAGAAGACTAAAGAGCTATGGCAACTGAAGATGCATTATCCTAACCTAACTGCATTCTGGATCAGAAAATTAACTAACTAATTAATTAATTAATTTTTGCTTTCTAGCACATTTGAAGACAATTGGCCAAAATTTAACTATGGACCATAGATTAGACAGTAGTACTTTATCCATGTTAAATCTTCTGACTTGCATAATTGTACTATGGTTATACAAGGGAATGAAAAAAAAATTTGTTCTGAACAAATAGACACTAAAATATTTAGCAAAGGGAAAGATTTCTACAACTTCTTTTTAAATGGATCAGAAAAAATACACATATAAAAAGAAAATAATAAGGCAAACATGGCACAATGCTAATATCAATCTTGGCAAAGGGTTTATGGAAGTTCATTAAACTCTCCTTGCAACTTTTCAGGAAATGTGATGTATTTCAAATAAAAAGACAAAAAGAATAGGAATGTTTAGGTTAATCCAATAGTATTTTGGAAATACGGCCCAGTGAAGATAATACAACCATCTATACCTGGGCCAAGGGAATGAATTTTGTATTAACTAGAACCATGGATACTAAACAAGTAAATTAGCTGATGTAGACATGCATGCCCTTACAGGTTGTTATTATTTACAGGATTTTCCTGATTAAAAAAAATTTAAATTAAGTTAGCACCACAGGACTGAATATGTGAAAAACTGAGTTTTACAATTGACTCTCAGGACAAATTTAGGCAAATCTTTGAACTGTGCTTTCCCTCACTGATTAAATTAAAATACAAATACTTAGGCATTATTCCATGCCAGGTATGAAATATGTTTTAGAGTGACTATTGCACTTTATTACCGAACTATGCTAGCTTAGATTCCCCCCAAAATGGACTTAAGATAACAGCTTGCATGCAGATAGTTTATTTTGGGATGTGATTGCAAGGAGCAGGAGAGAGGAACTGGGAAGAATGAAGTATGGAAGTAGGAAGAATGAAATATTAGGTCCATACTCCTGTGGCATCTGGTACTTGATCCCACCAGGGACCACTGTTGAAGACCTAGGATACACCACAGAATTGCCTGTTCAATGGATGGAAAGGGGAGCATTTAACACAACTGGCCAAGGGTTGACCCATGAAGTGTTAACTCCCACATACTCCAAGGCTTGCTTCTACACTAGAATGGCTGAGTAGATTTCAAGGAGTGTCCAGCATCAGCAGAGAAGCCCAGGAACAGTGTGAGAGATAGAGGCTCAGGTAAGGTGAGGCACCGTGAGGTCATACTGTGTGCAGCTGATTGCCACAACAACAGTTGGAGTTAACAGGTAGAATGAGGAAAACATGAAAGGCAGCATGAAACAATATGTTCCTATGACCAGAAACATCGGCCAGTGACAAGGCACCTACCTTGGCAGTTTCCTTTTATGTCAGTTGTACTCATGAAGTATTTGACACAGATTCAAAAGGATGACATAGCTATTATTGTATTGAATTTATTTTTTATAAAATCTGTCTATTACAATTATTATAAAAATAACAATTAGCTATCCAATTTTTTATCGCATGTACTAAGCATTGTAATTATTTCATTTCATCTTCAAAACAACCCTGAGAGATAAGCCACATCCCAATGGTTCTCACCCAGGTCCTGCAGGGAACATCTGATCATGTCAAGAGATACTTTCAGTCGTTAAAATTAGAATTGGGTGTTCCTGGCACTTAGTGAGTGAAGGCCAAGGATACTGATAAACATCCTGTTATATGTAGAGAAGACTGTCCCCTGCAATAGTTGTTTGGCCTAAAATGTAAGTAGTGTTCAGGTTGAGAAATCATGGCATGCCTTTATAATTGAGAAAACTGAGGCCAAATGAGATTAAGTACTTTGGTGGTGGGGGGGGGTGTTCAGAAATTAGTGAGTAATGGAGTTGGCATATAAACTCTGGTTGACTGACTCAAGCTCTTGCATACTTGCGACCATGCTGTACAGCTTCCCTATGGAGAGCACAATATGACGAAATTGTATGTCAGTTATTATAGTGATTAAAGCAGAAATTGAAAGAAATGCAGACAATGATTGGAAATCATCAGTGTTTCTGATTTTATAACAAATCAGCATTTGGAAAATGGAAAGGATTTGACTATTAGAAGTTATGGTATTAGGGTTCTCCAGAAGTACAGAACCAATAGAATGAATGTATAATTATAACCAGGATTTATTATATTGGCTAACATAAGCAGATGATGGATAGGCTGTCTGCTGACTGGAGGCTAGGGGAAATCAGTAACGCATCAGTCCAAGAAGCTGGAGGCCTTAGAAAAAGAGGGACAAATGATGCAGCCCCAGTTCTGGTCAAAGGAACTCCCTGCAGAGCCCCCAGAGCAACATCATGTTCAAAGGCTGAAGAATCTGGAGTTAGATCTATAGGTGATGACAGTTGTGCAGAAAATTGAGAATTATGTGTAAGAGCTTCCCCTTCCTTCACTTTTGTTCCATCCAGGCCTCCAGCCTATAGGATGGTGCTGCCCACCTGCAGGGTGAGTCTTCTCCCTCAGTTTCCTGACCAATTGCCTTTGAGGTACCCTTGCAGACACACCCAGAAGTGTGCTTTACCATTTACTTTCCTTTTGGTGGTGCTGGGGATTGAACCCAGGTCCTTGTGTGTGCTACTCAAGCACTCTACCACTGAGCTAATATCCTCAGCCCTTGCTTTACCAATTTTCTAGGCATCTTTCAATCCAGTCAAGCAGACAACAAGATAAATCATCAGTTTCTTCAGTGTATTCTCAGCTTTTCTTGTCACTCTTTAGACCTATCACATCTGTGTAAGTTACATGCAAAGTAGGGCAGTATTAGGAGGTGGTAAATTTGGAAAGCATGGATAAAGATTATTTTCATATTCAGAAATAAAATGCAGACTTTCAAAGGTAGATTCATTTTGAGTCTGTTTTCATCTGCCCCTCCTTTTTAATATAGCAGTTTATGATCACACACAACTTTCAGATTCATTTACTTTTTTTGTTTTTTGATTGATTAATCACTTTTTAAAATGAGAGCTTAATGGGTATACATAGTAGTTGGATTCATCCTGACAACCTCATACATGCATAGAAATCTATTTCAGTTCTTCACTTTCAAAGAAATATATTATTGTTCATTAGAGTGGCTTCACTGAACCAAACCTAAGACTAGCCATCTGTGCTCAAGGGCATAATTACTTCTTGCACTTGCCAGCCATCAGGGTTAATGGTTTTCTAAAGAATCTGACAAAAGGGTATTCTGATGGAAAAAGAAAGCAGAGCATGGTATATTACACAATATTTGGGCTTTTTCCTCTACTAAGCAATGTATCTAAAGTAAGACAGATCATCCACTTAGAGGGAAGAGAGCAAGAAATGAGCGGATATGGTGTGATGAGGGTCACAGGTAGGCCCTGAGTTGAAGTTTCAGCTCTAACACACGTTATATGGTCTTGCCTTGGGAAAATTATTTAGGTTTCCAAAGTTATCAACTATAAAATAGGGGCAGTAATGTCCTCAACAGAGCTTGGCCCACTGTAATTATTCAATAAACATTACTATTATATTTATTTAACTACATGACCTCAAGTACAGAAAGTTATATTAATTGTATTTTGCAATTCATTGTACATGACTCTGAAGCATCTGTGCAAATGATGTTAAAAAAAGCTCCGGTGTTAATGCAGGAAAGTTCAGAGGTGAAATGATTGAATTATGAGAGCTATAGCCTAATCAGTCCATCTTAGTTTGAATGGACTGACTGGGTGATAACTATAGGCAGGTGGGATGTGGTTGAAGGAGATGGATCCCTGGGAGCATGCCCTGGACGGGTGCCTCTTCTCTGTGACCATTTCCTGGTCACACTCTCTCTGCTTCCTGACCCCCACCATGAATGGAAGAGCTTTTTTTCCACTGGGCCCTTCTCCAATGATGTGCTGCCTTGCCTTGGACCCAGAGAAATGAAGTTGGCCATATATGAATAGAGACTCCTGAAACTGAGCTCCAAATAAACTTTTCCTCCTCCAAGCTATTCTTGTTGAGTTTTTTGGTCATATTGATGCAAAAGCTGACTAAATCAGCTGTATTGTATTTTGCTTTTCCTTTCACCATCCCATTCAAACTCCTGTTCTTTTCTCTTACATAGATACTCAAAGTACTGTAGATACAGTATATTATTGTTATATATTCTTAGATATATGTGTTTACTTGAAAAAAATTATATATATCTGTATACATATGTGCCTAAGATTTTAAAAATTACTGTATAATATTTTGCCATAATATGGATCTCAATTTTTAAAAACTTTTTATTTATTTATCATAATGTGTTAAATATTGCTAAATGTGTCCCATGGAATCATTCAGGTCATTATTTCTGAATTCCAGTATTCCACTCTTATGTATCTACCCCATTTTACCTGCCCGGTACCACTTTTGATGAGCACACAGGCTGTCTCCAACTACCTGCCACCCCAAATAACTTTTTAATGAACAGCCTATACACATGCCATTATAATCTCAGCACAGTTTTTAAACTGACCCAGAGTAGTATTTAATAAAGTTCTATATGTATACAGGACTAAAATAATCTAAAAATTAGAAACAGAGAGAAGCTTCCTTAAAATGATAAAAGCTATAAACCAGATATTTACAACAAACTTCAAATAAAATGAAGACATTTCAGAGACAGCCCTATTAAAATCAAGGATTGATTTCTAGCTATTACAATAAGCTTCAAAATATCACAGTAACATTTAATGTTGTGCAGAATAATTTGACCAATGTGATAAGACAAGAAAAAGACATAAGAAGAATAAAATTAAAGAGACAAATTGTCATTATTTGTAGATCCAATTGTCTACATACAAATTCAATGAAATCAAGACAAGCTATAAGAATCTAGGAGATCAGCAGACTTGATAAACAAGTTCAACTTCACAAAAACAAGAGCCATGTGTCTACACTAACACTTACCAATCACTGTAAGTACCAATTACAAAATATTGTTAAAAAAAGATACAGATCACAATAAGAAAAAGGATAAAATTTTTAAAAATTAACCTAAACAATATATGAGACTTTTATGACAAAAATTTAAATTTGTTAAGGGAAACAAAGAGAAACTTGAAAGAACTGAAACTTTTGACATTGTACAAATGAAAGCTATTTCCAAATTAATTTATTATATTAAATACAATGCTACTGAAATTTAAGCAAACTTTTTAAAGAAACCACAAACATTTTAAAATCACTATGGAAGAACAAATTTTGTGAATAAACAAAGTAGGGGGAAAAAATCAAAGAACAAAGGTTCATTCCACGAGATTTTATGAATAATACAAGTAAACAAGAAACACATATGAGTAGAATAGAAATGAAAGACATATTGCTTTCCACATTGGCTGCACCAATTTGCAGTCCCACCAGCAATGTATGAGTGTACCTTTTTCCCCACATCCTCGCCAACACTTATTGTTTTTTGTCTTCATAATAGCTGCCATTCTGACTAGAGTGAGAAGATATCTTAGAGTAGTTTTGATTTACATTTCTCTGATTGCTAGAGATGATGAGCATTTTTTCATATATTTGCTGATTGATTGTATATCCTCATCCGAGATTTGTCTGTTCCGGTCCTTGGCCCATTTGATGATTGGGTTGTTTTTTCAGTTCTTAGCTTTTTAAGTTCTTTATATACCTTTTCTCTGATATAAGGAGGCTGACTCATAGTGGGGTAGGGAGGGGGAGCATGGGAGAAATAGATGGATTATAGATAGGGAAGAGGGGTAGGAGGGGAAGGGAGGAGGCAGGGAATTAGCAAGGATGGTGGAATGTGATGGACATCATTATCCAAAGTACATGTATGAAGACACAAACTGGGTGTCAACCTACTTTATATACAAACAGAGATATGAAAAATTGTGGTACATATGTGTAATAAGAATTGTAATGCAAAACAAAGTACATGTATAAAGACATGAATTGGCATGAATACACTTTATATACAAAGATGAAAAATTGTGCTCTATATGTGTAATAAGAATTGTAATGCATTCCACTGTCGTGTATTAAAAAAAATAAAATCAACTAAATAAAAATGAAAGAAAGAAAGAGATGAAAGGCATAAATTACTCCTATGAACCCATGCGTCATTTGTAGGAGGTGGCTATACAAACCATTAGAGAAAGCATGAATTGTTTAATTGATGAAGTTAAGGAAAAATGGCCTAGTATATGAAGATAAACTTGGATCCCTACCTTGCACTATGTAGAATCATATTTGTGTTTGTGCATGTAAACTCTTGAAGGACAGAGGATGTTTAATGTGAGTAGTAAATTTACAAATTTAATATAATGAAATGTCATATAATGTCTTTTTGAACCTAGGGCAGGGAAAATTTCTTAAAAAAAAAACAAACAAACAAAAACAAAACCCCAAAGACACAAAGCATAACATTTTAAAAGCTGCTACAAAAATGCATCAACATTAAGGATTTTAGTTACATAAAACACTTCATAGTCAAAATTAATAGGTCATAAATACTAGAGCTGCTTGTAATATGGGGGGGGGAAGGCTTCCTCTAAATCATAAAGAAAAAGATGAGAAACATGACTTTAGAAATGGGCAACTGACATAAACAGGCAATTTTTACAGTGGAAAACTCCAAAACTATCACACACCTATAGAGGTGCTTACCACCCTGGAGAGTAGAAAATCAGACTGGAAAAAAAAAAAGAAGTTTAACGCCATTACCTCACACACGTTAATACTGGGAAACCCCAGAAAGTTGGACAACGCCTAATTTGCTGTGTGAGGGGCAGGTTAAAGCAAAAGCCACGCCTGGGTCCCGCCCCGCCAGGCCGCTCACGTGCCAGTGCCCCACCCTGCGACCCCAGCGCTCTCCGCCCACGCGAGCTTCCCCAGGGCCCAACGCACGTGGCCTGGCCCTCTGTAAACCTAAGTCAGAGCACTGTGGTTGAGACTGCAGTTCTAGAAGCCACTCAGGATGCTGGGGAACATGAATGGACGAGCCCGCGTCAGGGCTCGAGGCATCACTCAGGGACAAAGTGCCACCAAGGTGGGGCAGGCACCGGCCTGGCCATTGGTATGTAGAAACCAAGGCTGGCCTCGTTTCTTTCCCTCCTGGCTGACTCTAGCTGGACAGTGCTTTCCTCTGTGTTTATCTTCTCTGAGTTACAGCTTTTCCTCTTCACTTTGAGCCTTTTTGTGGTTTCTCACAATTTTTCTTTCAAGGGGTCTTACCTAAGAATGATACTAATGTAGGTTCATTAGCTATGAAGAGGAGGCAAGATGTCAGTGCCATCTACTTTCTAGATTTTAATTACTTGATTTGTTTTTAAATTGCCTGGAAAAAACTGATATACTCTCAGACCATTGCATGGCATATCATCTAATACGATTGCCAATTGGTATATAAAATAAGTAATCTCAAATGCAAGTGTGGTTTAGGTTGAGCTACTGTTGCTTGGGCCTTCACTTCTAGTAGGAATCCTTGGCTGGACTTAGACAACTAGATGGAATTGACCTACAGATAAACAACTTTTGAGTGATGTTAATGACTGTGTATTAGTATTAGAGGCAACATTTTTGACTTAGGCCAAAAGTATTCAATTGAGTAGTCTGTGGTTATTACACTTTTATTCTCATGAAGTGATCTCCTTGTTACTTTTCTCAGTTTTTAGTAGGCCAAGATCTAGTAACTTCTGGAACAAAGAGAAGTAGTTTCTGTGAAAAAGGAAAATGTTAATGTTCTCTCCCTAATTGTTTTGTGAACTAATTTGGGGCCACTTACTTAGAGGGAGTCACCCTCTGGGCTGGTGCATCATATCCTCTGAGCTCAATTTATTTTCATGCCCATGGACCATGGCAGTTTGCGGCCTGTGCATGTCTGTGCCATGTTACTTCTGAATAGCTTCCTGAGTGGAAAGATCACATCTCTGCTTCTTTACACCTCCACCGTCTTATGCTGTCCCTGGTATTAAAATAAGTTTGATGAGCAGGGAAAACTGACACTCATCCTATCCTTTGTCTACAATGAGCACTCTCTTCTCATCTCTCAAGGGATTTGCCTGTTAACATTTTTTTTTTCCTAGATCATGCTAATCTAATGCCTTATGACATGATACTGTTCTTATTTTGTGAAACCTTTGGTTTGTGATTAAATCTGAAAAAAAAAAATGTTTTTGCCCATATAGCTCACACCAGCTGATTTTAGAGACAATGAAGTGTCCTCTAGCAGCGGCTTCTTGGGACCAAGTAGGATTCCACAGCGAGGTAGGTGCAACTCAGTTCGTTCCACCTAGTTCCAGGCAACTCACATGAAAGAAGACTGCCACCAGGCCTCATAGCAGCAGGCTGGCTTCTTTAGCATCCTGTTCTTCTTTTCTTGAGTGATTCCCTTGTCAGATTCCTTTGGGACTCCCTAAGGCAGAGTCTGCTGCTAAATTTTCTGAAAGTGCTTGGTAGACGAGAATCCACAGACACGAAGAAGCCAGTTTTCTGATTCTTTCTGTTCATGGAAGAATTTTGAAAAAAAAATTATAAAAATTCTTATGGTATATAGAGGCTGAGAATATGTCTCAGTGGTAGAGCACTTGCCTAGAAAGTACAAGGCCCTGGGTTCAGTCCCCAGCATGCCCCCGCCCCCCCTTACACAAAATCCTATGGTTTATAAATGCCAATGCTGTCACCTTACAGAGATGGTAGAAACTCGGTAGTATGCCTCCCATGGTTGGCCTCCTCCCTCCCCACCTGTGTTAGATGTCACTGCTTGGTGGTAGTTGTCTTCTCTGCAAAGTCAGATGTGGTCTCAGTATACTTGTCCACATGCTACTCCAAGTAGCCACACAATGCCAGTTGGTGTGCCTGATGTGTTAGTTTGTTTGGGCTGCTATAACAAAGTCACAAAGACTAATTAGCTTTAACAACAGAAATTTATTTTTTCATAATTCTGGAGGTTTGACATTTGAGATAAAGGTGTTGGCACAGTTGGTTTCTTCTCAGGCCTCTCTCCTTGACTTGTAGATGGCCACCTTCCTAGACTCACATGTTTCCTCTCTGCATTTCTGTATCCTAATTCTTTCTCTTATGACATCAGTCATATTGAACCTTAATGACCTCACTTTAATTTGACCCTCTCTTTAAAAATCCTATCCCCAAATACAGTCACATCCTGAAGTACTGGGGATTAGAACTTCAGCATATAAATCTGGTGGGGGACACAGTTCAGCCCATAACCCAGTGCAACCTGTTAGCCATCTCCTTTGTTCTGACCACAGAGTGAAGTGATAGATTTCTAACAAATGTGTAAGTCTAGGTTCCCCCACACTCTTGAGAGTCTGGTCCCCCATTCATTTCCTGACTGGCTCGATAGCTCTTGGTTGAGTTTTCCAGTGCTGCTTGGTATCCCCTGTGTGATCTGAACTCACACAACTGAATGTGCTGCAGGAGCCCGGAAGGCCTGCCCAGAGTGGCAGCGCAGTAGGCCCAGCATACCACCACTGTTCAAATAGTGCGCCAACCTGGGATTTTCTGTCCACATCTGCTGCCCATTGTTCTGAATAGCAAGTCACGAAAACCCTTAATCCTTTGAGAGCATATTGAATTTTTGTTTATTTAAATTGTAGTAAAATACATATAACATTTACCATTTTACCTATTTTTAAATGAACAGTTGAGGATACTGAGTCTGTTGGTATTGCTGTGCAGTCATCATCATCATTCATCTCTAGAAATTTTTTTTTCATTTTGCAAAATTGAAACTCAGTACACATTAAACAACAAATCCCCAAACCTCTTTTCCCCTAGCCCCTGACAACCACCATTCCATGGTACCTTGATGTTTTAGAAACGGTTCAACATCTTGTGAAACTAAGATCAATGAATGATATGGACAATCTAGTGAGGGTAATAGATATTTAAAAAAAATTAAATGAACTTTGTGATTCTCCTGAGGGACTCAGACTGCACTGAGGAAGGTGTGGACAGCAGTTTTGAGCTGGTGGCAGTGCCATTTGGGAGAACTGCATACAGTGAGAATATCATAGGGTGGGTCAAGTCAGAGTCCTAAGGACTATTAGTCCTGTTACTTTTCAGTGATAACCTGTATTTTTGATGGTTTATTTTATTTATTTTTATATGGTGCTAAGGATTGAACCCACTGCTTCACACCTGCTAGGCAAGTGCTCTGCCACTGAGCTACAGCCCCAGCCCGACAATTTTGATGTTTTAAAGTCATCCCCAGAATTCCCAAGGCACATCCAAAAAGTCAGCACCTTTTGTACTCACTTAAACAGTATTCATTTCAAAACAGATTTTAATTTCATATTTTCTAGAAACTGATTATGATAGGCTCCAAGGTAAAACATGGCTTTCATTCTCTTGAGGAATGATCTACAATAAAGACAAATTGCAGTGTTCTGGGAAGTTTCTCTTTTCACTGGGAAAGGTGAGAGGTTCAGCCCTTTCTGTGCAGAAGTTGGTGTGGGCAGTCCTACCCTGTAGCTCTGCAGGGTGTTACCCAGGAGCTAAAGGAGAGCTGCCATTTGCAAATAAGTGTGGGATAGGGCATAAGGAGATAAAGTTTTCTCCTTAGTCAAAGAGGAAGTCTACAATATTATAAGTGCTAGTACTAACTCAGTGCCTCTTATTTCTAAAAAAATATTTCAAGCTTTCTTTTCAGATTTTAACTTTTAGGCTAAAGGCTTCTGTATAGTCATGCATGTTTTCAGCAATGTGGGCAAGTTTTGTTAAAAACCACAAACATCTGAGTTTTGAATGTGGATGCATTTTTGATATAGTAAACCTAGTATCATTAGAATGAAATATATTACTGTGTTCTCTACATTTTTTAGATAATAATGGTTTACCTCATGGTGATGTTGAAAGTACCTTTGTGAAAAGAAATGTGAAAATGAGACAGAACTTCATGGATCTAGGCATCTGTACCAGAGAGAAATTGGCACATGTGAAAGATTGTAAAACAGGTACCCAGTCTTTATGAAGCTTACTTGTACAAATATTACCAAATCTTGCTTAAGGAATTTCTATCCCTTGACCTAAAATAAATGAGTTCATATACTCAATAGATACTAACTGAATATTTGCTGTGTTCAAGGCAAGTCTAGAGGCTTTACAATATTTAGCCTTAATTTTGTTTAGTTAATAGAAATGATGTTTTCCACAACAACAGATCTCATTTTGGGAAAAGATATTCTCCTGATTCTTGAGTTGTGGCTGAAAATGATGCTTCTTCTTTTTCTTAACCCTTTTCCAGTATGGGGAATAATAGTGTTTTGGACTTAAGCCAATGTGGGCTATTTTTTTTTACCCAGATTCCAGGCTCCCCCTGAAATTGCACACACATTTGTGGGCATATATGCTTTCTGGGAAATAGGTCTGTTATTTTCATTGGGTTCTCAAATGGTTTTGTGGCTTTCTCCTTACTTATGCAGATCAATGTTTTTCAAACTTTTGTATAAAACCAAGGCAGCTAATGGAGAAATAAATGTATTATTACCCAGCAAACACACAAAACACACATAGTGGCCCAGCAAACACACAAAACACACATAGTGGAAGCAAAACTTTCATGAAATAGTGCTTACCCCTACTTCACACCAGGCACTCTGGTTCATTCTGTTAAATTCTAGTCTTTTTCCTTTTTTTTTTTTTTTTGGTATATTATTTAGAAACAGGATCTCACTGAGTTGCTTAGCACCTCACTTTTGCTGAGGCTGGCATTAAACTTGTGATCCTCCTGCCTCAGCCTCCTGAGCTGCTGGGATTACAGGTGTGCGCCACCATGCCTGGCAAATTTATCTTTTCATTGAACATATTATCCACTTCACGTTTTATAACTGTAGCACTAATAGGGCTGGCTGCTATCTGTAAACACTGGTGTAGATGATCTCAAAGGTCTCCCAGCTCTGACATTCTAGTTTGACTTCTCTTTAGTCCATTTATATGAGCAGCTAAAATATGTTGTCATTTCCTCAGGATCTGGGTGAACAAAAGAAAGCCTTCCTTACCTAGAATAGCATAATGACTCCTTGCTCCCACCAGTTACATACCACAGAATGAGGAAATGCTAAGGCACACATGACAACTTTTCTTCCTCACCACTTTGGGGCTCATGTTTCCACTTTCTCTATGAGAAAGGCAAAATAGTGCCTATTTGGTATTGTTCTTTTCTAAAGGACAAACACTGGGTGATTCCCTATAAGGAGCTGAGAAGAAACTCCTTAGTATCCTCTTAGATTTTGTCCTGGGGAAATATAAGTCAGCCTGAGCATTACCTGTGCCCTGGCCATCCCTGATTTTGTCCTATAGACATTTCAGATGTGAATAAAAATTCCTATAGGGGAATGACATTCCTGGAAGCACACATGGCTTCCATGTGTCTGCAGAACCCCGCCCCCTTCAGATCCTGTCTGTTTTTGGACAGGAAAGGTACAGTTCCTTCCTCTCTTCCAACACTCCCCTCCCTCTCTAAGGCTCTTCTTTGGGACTTGAACAGCAGTCTAACCATTAATGGAATTTTTCCAGGATTTTTAGGAGTATTGTTAACTTTTGATCATCTGGTTTCCCGGAGGTTGGGGGTTGTAGTCATGCTCAGAACCATACAGTTTCTTTGAAAATGAGAGCAGCATAATTGCAGAGCAGCATATGAGAATATTACTCCAGTCGATTTGAATTGCAGAGAATAAGAGCTGGAAGGCAGGTGGAAGGAAGGTGGGGTAGTTAAATTCAGATGCTTCTCTTCTCCCAAGTCATGAATGTCATTGTTTGCTCCTGACTTCCTCTGAGGCCCGCTTCACACACCATTCACTCTAAATTCCAACACAGTTATTAGGCTGCAAGTTTTAGAGCTTATCTTTTGTCATCAAACAAAAATCCTTGCTTTATGCAACTACTGTGCACATGCAAACTAATTTTCAAATGATGTGATTAATGTTAACAGTGATTTTGTGTGTGTGTGTGTGAAAGAGTTGTTTTTTGTCTTCCCTAGGTTCCAGTGGAATACCTGTGATGTTGGTTACAAATCTCTTTAATTTAGATTTGCCCCAGGACTGGCAGCTATACCAGTACCATGTGACATATATTCCAGAATTAGAATCTAGAAAGCTCAGGATTGCTTTGCTTTATAGTCAAAGCATACTTTCCAACAAAGCAAAAGCTTTCGATGGTACTGTCCTTTTCCTCTCACAAAAGCTAGAAGAAAAGGTATAGTATGGTTATTTTGTGGAGATTTATGTGTGTTTACACATGCGTGTATGTACTTACTTTCCTGTTCCCTTGCTTGAGAGCAAAAAAGACTTACTAGTAAAAATGTCATTGGTAATTGATTTTTTAATTAAGAAGCTGGTGATCTGGCATCTTAAAAAATAAGAACTCTTGGGCTGGGGATGTGGCTCAAGCGGTAACACACTCGCCTGGCACGCGTGGAGCGCTGAGTTCGATCCTCAGCACCACATAAAATAAAATAAAGATATTGTGTCCACTGAAAACTAAAAATAAATAAAAAATTATCTCTCTCTAAAAAAAAAAAAAGAACTCTAAGTGTCCTTGAAATAGGCATCCTTTTAAGAACTTTTCCCCAAACAAGCAAGACTTTAAGAAACACCAGCTAGCCTGTGGCTTCAGAGCTTTAAATTTATTGTTCTTGTTTTCATTCCTGTACAGTTGTGCCTATGTACCCAAATAATTTCACATCAGTCTCTGAATCTAAAACTATCAGTTCTTTTCTGACTTGCTCCATTGTATAAATGTGAGTTATTGCTTTCAATTCTGAGTATTTAAAAAATGTGACCACTGGAAATGGCAGTTGAATATTTCATATTTTTTCTCCATTTTTTAACACTTTCAATCCTAAAAGAAAGATATTGACTTTTTAATCATATGCTTTGTTCTAAAATGATATTTAAAACTTGCTACCAAAAAACCCAGTTTTTCATATGAAGAGGTAAAACAGAACACGGGATTAAAGCTTTATGCTGCTGGCCCTAGGGAAGTTTAATCCTTTAGTTCAATTTTTTGAGCATATGGGGCTAATAGCATACATTGAAACTTCTAGCCAATAAGCAAATCTGTGAGTTTCCTTAAGAAATGCATTTCTGAGATTCTTGGTTTCTTTACCCTTTTATGAGATCCTGAGATTTGTAGGAGTTACTTGAGTAATTATTTTGTCTGGAGGTGGGACTTTAAAATTATATCATACGGTTACTTTTTTCTTTTTTTTTTGGTGGTGCTGGGGATTGAAACCAGGCCTTGTGCATGCTAGGCAAGCACTCTACCAGCTGAGCTTTATCCCCAGCCCCCTATATCTCACAGTTAAATCTAGTAGTTTAAGAAGTCTGGATCTGTAAATTCGGAAACATTATTACTCCCCATAAGTCCTTATTGGTTGGTTCCTTCAATACTTTGTTCTATGAGCAGATGTTGTTAGCATGCTAATACAGTTTCTCATAATTAAATTTTGTACCTCATGTGTATTATTATTAAAGATCATCTTGCTCTCATAGATTCATTTTAGCAATAGCTTAGAGTTTTAGGTATGTTAACATTACTTTATAGGACCCATGAATGATCTGGCTTGCTTTAATTGTACCTAACCAAAATGGACAAATTTTGCTCTGCAGGTGCTAGGATTAAGTTAGTGCTGCTCATTTTTCATTCAAAATGAGCATGTGATATGAGTCAAACACATTTCTGTCCGTGGGGGCGGAGTCTAAGGAGGAGGCCAGTGGCAAAACAGAAGATTAAATACATAATGTGTGACAAATCAGGCCTGTTTGTTTCATATCCAGACCCAGGTGATGCCAGGTTTAACAGTGTGTCGAGTGTCCTCTTGTTCCTTATCAACATATGACTTGCCACCCAGTTACTGTGAAAAGGGTCCCAACAATGAAGCTGTGATTCTCACTTCTTTTCCTGGTCCTAGTATCGATTTAGGCTTAACCCTGCATCTCTGCCAATCCTCACACATTTCCTGGTATGTAGTGTCATTGAAGAGCCACTCCACAAATTCACTCTCTGCATCCCCAGATGGTGTAGTTCTCAAAGTCCTGCTCAGCTGCCATCTGGCCTTTCTGTGTTCTCCAGACCCACACTGTGCACCTACAGCCACAACTGATGGGGTTGCTATCATGTCATATCTGCTTGCCACTCTCATACACTTATGAAGTGCCTACTTTGTGTTTGGTAGTATTATCATTGATTTCTCAAAAATTTCTAAGTTATTACTAAAGTTACAAATAAATATACAGTGCAAGGAAGAATAAGTTCCTAAGTACTAATTAATATTTTGATTATGCTAACATTTACTAAGTGTTAAGTACTATGCTTGGTTATTTTTAAATTAGCTCCAGCACTCCTCTCTTGAGATGAGCAGATCTACACCTTATTCCTAATCAGCAGCTGCTACCCCACTCCTGCTATTATGCCGACCAGACTTCATTGAAATTGTGGACTGTTCACTCTGCCAGGCTCTTAGTAACATGATTTCATTTAATCCTCTCATCAATTCTGGAGCCTGAGAGGTTCAGTATCTTGCCCCAAGGTTGATGTACAGAGCTTGATGAAAGGCAAGCTCACTCCTCATAGGATACTTTAGGGAGAGTTATTTAGATTCTTAGATAGGGTTTGGATCATTGATGTGGACAATGAGGAAGGGCATTCCTAGTGAAAAGGGGCAAAGACGCAGTGATAGGAAGGAAGGGTCGTATTTTAGAATATGATAAGACCTGTGCATTATCCTATTTAGTCTTTACAACAACCCTGTGGCATAAGTTAGGCTTACTCCTGCTTAAGAGATGAGAAAAGTTCTTAAACAGTTGCTTCCTCCAGGTTCACACAAGCTGTAAGAGGCAGTGAATTATGGTATTTCTGCTTCCACATCATGTGCACTTCAGCTCTGTGGTTAATAGTGGTATTGACACAGCTGAAATAGATTAGAGACTTGCTGGCATAGATGCACTAAGCCTCGCCAATTGATTAGATGGTGGATGGAGGAGGAGGATAAAAGTTCACTCTGAGGTTAGCAGCCTGGGGACTGGAGGGTGTGGGTCCAGTAACAGATGTAGGAAGTGAAGGAGCAGTTGGTGTTTGGTGAGGGAGGGGCAAGGGGGCTGAGGAGTTTGATCTTAAGTGGCTGCTGGGAATTGCACTTCCTGAGACCATCTGCTGCCACCTCCCCTTAACTCCTCACCTCCACATCCTTTGTTGTCTGTAATCCTTTGTCCTGAAGCCCCTGCAGTGTTTTGAGAACTGCACACCCCTCCTGCCTACCAGACTTTTCCTGATATTGATGAGCTCTTCCTGCAGCTGTTCTGATCTCTGTACAATTTTGTGTGAGGCAAGAAATCATCTCAATGAAATATGCCATCCCCTGGGAAAGGTCCATTTCTTTTTGTTTCCAGACCTTCATTTAACCTAAAAGTGGTTAAACTACACTGTAACTGTAGAAAAAGGCATTTATATAGAAATATGTAAATGTCTGCTAATTAGCTTACTTTTAATTCATTGCCCTTCTCAAAAATCCCTGAAGGCTGATTGATGTTTATTGACTGATTTGTGAACTCTTTTATTTCATAAGCCTGCACAGAGTCCTGTCTGGTTGAAGTAACTTTCGGTTTAGTTGGGGAGCTGTGATAGAAATCTAGTCAGGCATTCATCACATTGCTATAACACCAGTTCAGGCTACAAAAGAACTCAGGGGATTTCTCCAGACCTTCCACAATTTTTAAAATCAGATTTCCTATCTGTTCTAACTTCTACCACTTTCTCTCCTACCCTCATCCTCACTTTCCCTATTGTCTTCCCATGTCTGTTTTGCTTTCTTTTCTTTTTGCTTTAGGAATAAACTCATGAGAGACTGTGTTCTGGAATCTGTGAACTTGGGAGAGGCAAGTCAGTCCACTAATAGGCTGCTTCTGGGCATACACGAACCCTCCCAAAGTGGGTGCATTGTGGACTCTTGCATATGTGAAATTTTCTTGGGAGAATGTAACTAACTTATTTCAGACTCTTGAAGTAATTTGCGACCCATCTTCCCCCTCCCCTCCTCCCCACAGTAAAGGTCAAGACCCAATTTTTGTGGAATTCTTTTTGGATCAAATCTTTGAGCCATGAGCCTGGCTTTGACTCTCCTTCAAGAATTTGGAGAGCAGAAAGATGTGTTGCTTTCTTGGGATCAGTAAGACACAGGGGGTGGGAAAGAAAAACCCCTTTAAACTTAATGTGATGATTAGATTACTACTCATAGCTAACACCTTCATTTTTCTTTTTGTTAATGCATATTGAATTGTGATGATTTTATCATATCTGCATTCTGCGCACTTAGGGATAATCTGTAGAGTGCATTTTAAGTACCTCTTTTTCCAGGTCACAGAATTATCAAGTGAAACTCGAAGAGGTGAAACTGTAAAGATGACTGTCACTCTTATGAGGGAGCTGCCATCAAGCTCCCCTGTGTGCATCCAAGTTTTCAATATCATCTTCAAGAAGTAAGGCACTTGAAATGTGAATTTAATCTGGGCTAATGGCACCTTTCAGCATGGAGTCTGGGATTAAAATGGTCAACCACATGGTAGGCAGTGTGCCCCACAGTGCTGTATTGAGGGCAGGTCTTCACATACTTTTCAGGTACACAAGCAGCTATGTGCCACACAGTCATCACAGCTTCCCCTTGGCACAGCCATCATTATCCAAGATCGTCCAGGTTGAGACATAGAATTGGAGGGTAACTGCCATCTCATTGGCAGCAGGGAGGGTGCCCTTTGCTTTTATTTCTTGAACCTGTTTCCACTCCTGATTCCCTGACTGAAAAGTTCACTATATTTGACTTACTTAACTAAAGGTCCTATTTTACTCGTCATTGGTTGATGTGGGATCTAAAAAGCTTTCTGCTTTTGCTCCAGTGTGTACACATGGGGCCAGAAGGAAGGCCACAGTGGGGTTTTTCAGTGTTCTTCAGACTGTTCTAAGGATCAAGTGTTCCAAAGTCATCTTGAGACTAGAGTGGAATTTGTTAAGTATAGATTTCCTGGCTCCTCGATGGACCTGGTAAACAGAATTTCATGAATGGGACCCCCTAAATCCACATTTTCAGCACAATTCCCATAGGACAAGTGGATACTGTAAAGTACGCGAGCCACTTCGACATTCTGCTAGTGTGGAACTTTAAGATGAGCCATTCAGAAATCTTAGGTTCCATCCCTTTGTTCAATAGCAGCCTCTGGAAAGGATGAAGATAGGGAAGTTTGGGGTTTTGCTGAGTAGTAGGGTCACGAAAAGGAACTTCCCCCACACAGATGCACTGTTTCCTAATGCTAGTCAGATGTCTTGGGCAGTCTCCTTTGGTCATAGCTGGGCCTTGGTACACTGCTACACAGCAGTTCTTCAGAAGCCCAGCTGGCATGTGCCCTCTAGCTGACAAATGGAAGGTTCTTTCCAGTGACAAAGCTTTTCCCCTTATGCTTTCTATTCCTCCATCCTCACTGGAGGGCCCTGGTGTACCCTTACGTCAATTCCCATTTTCAGGTAAGGAGGCCAAGGCTCAGTGGTGTTTGTCATCCCAGATCACAGAGTTGGAATACTTGGATTCCGACCCAACACCTTGTACATCTCTCTCACACACTGACAGCCTCATATCAGTGATGTGTCAGGTTCTGGGAATAACATGGCTTGTTGCTGAAGAGGTATTTGGCGGCACCTGGGGAGCTTGAGCAGCCTCAGCAGAAGCAGCTGCCTCCTCTCAAAATGGGAAACAGGCCAGAAGAGCCTTCAGACATGGCTTGCCTCACTCCTTCCAGCCAGTCTGAATGTTAATGACCAGATGTAGTGGTAAATGACCGCCTAGTCATCATTGCAGTTAAGTCCACCCAGATAAAAATGATTTCAGTCATCATTCTCAAATGTGAAGAAGTGAGAGTTCTTATATAGACACTTTCATATATTCAGTATCTAAATGTTCTACAGCTGTAAGAAAAAGACCTCTATGTTCTATGTGTTTTTTATTACGTTCAGCATGAGTACAAACTTAGAATTATACTGTTATTGACTAATATTTACCAAAAACTAAAAAAAATATATACTTGCAGGATCTTAAAAAAGTTGTCTATGTACCAAATTGGACGGAACTTCTATAAACCTTCAGAGCAAGTGGAAATTCCCCAACACAAGTAGGTTTATTTATATTTTCTTTTCCCCTGAAATGTTTATAAGGTGAGCAGTATAATTTACATTGACCATTATGCCTCCTCTGAGTCTTTCTGTGATATGAAATGTAATGAATTTTTATAATCTTCAAGGGTTTTTTGTTTTTGTTTTTTTAATAGAGTGGTGAATGTGAACCTTGAGCTAGGAGCCCATTTTTTTTCTATTAGTGTACAAGATCATTATCATAAATTCTAGAGGGAATTCAGAAACTGAATTTTCTGTGTCAAAAGTAATACTGAAAGCAGAATAAGCTGTATTATGTCATAACACTTAGCTGGTGCTCTGAGCTTTTGTTGAAAGGAACCTAGTGCAGCCAGGGTGATTGGTGTGAAATCATCAGATAAACAGAGGTCAGACAGAGAAGTCAGCTAAACTTCCCTAGAGAAGGGTTGAGCCATCCTGAACACTTGGAGAATGAGTTTTACCCTGAACTGGAAATGTAGTGCTTCAGGGAGCATCAGGCAATGGGTTGAACTGGTTGGTACTCACCTCTCCAAAATGTTGTGGTCAGGCTAAAGACAGAAAGGCCACTGGTAGCCCAAAGACAGATAATCAAACAAGGGGAGAAGAGCATAAAGGACAGAATCAGGTGGAGTGATTGAAGTGCTGGCAGGTAGAGACAGCGATGCTGCTAAGCATCCTACAATGTCCTAAATATGTGTTTACTCTAAATATGTATTTAAGGACACATCAGCTAAAAACAACTTAAGTTTTAGTCAGCAACTGGAAGAAATCAGACTAAAGAAAAAAATTACCTCTAGAGAATTAGAATGAAAAATCATTTAAAAATCTTTACTGTTTTTCTGTTCTAACATCTTAAATATTAATTTTAAATTTTTTTCTTTTTATCTGTTTTTGCAGATTATCCCTTTGGCCTGGGTTTGCTATTTCTGTATCATACTTTGAAAACAGGCTCCTGCTTAGTGCTGATGTGAGTTATAAAGTCCTCCGGAATGAGACTGTTCTGGAATTCATGACTGATCTCTGCTACAGAACTGGTGTGTCTTGCTTCACCCAGACATGTGAGAAACAACTAATAGGACTCATTGTCCTTACAAGGTAAAAGTCTACATATAAGTGAATCTTCTCCAGAGAATGAATTATCTATGGAGTTTGGCAACAGGAAGTTCATTGGAGCTTAGGTTGGAGCACAGGTCTGATCAATTTGTTTAGAAGACTTGGCTGTTCTCAAATTGTCTTGAGTTAGACTTCCTTATGTGTCATTGTCAACTTTCTCAAACTGACATGATCCCAAATTCTCATTCTGTTCTCCCCACTCCAAATACTGCCTTTTAAGTTTCCATCTTCACAAAGTCCAGCTCTGATCTTCCTGACACCTACACTTGCCCCCTCAGTTGAAACTGTTTATTGCACTTCCTTAGAGCCATCCCTTATGTCCATTTTATTGAATTTTATTATGTTATAGCACAGAATGTGAAGTCCGTGCCTTACCTTCTTCAAAAGATTCTGAGGTCTTTTAGGCTGAGACCATATTTTGCTTCTTTGCAGATTTTTCTATGTATAATTTGCCAACAGTGCACATTGAATTAAACGCAGGCAGATTAAATGACTTTCTAAGTACTAAAAAGCTCACCATATACTGATGCCAATCCAAAAAGGTTTTTTAAATTTTTATTTTTTATTTTTAAGGGACATACTAGCTTTCTCCTTTTCTGTCTTGGAATTTCCTCCTAAAGTTGTTTTTCTGGTTGCATAGCAGAGGGGTGGGATGGTTGAATTGTCTTATCCTCCTGTCATGATCTTGATGGATTAGTTTATCCATGCTCCTTCAGTCATCTTGTAAGGTGCCCAGAGCTCTGGAGAAACCTGCCTTGGAGGTTTCTGCTCACAGGTTGGGGTATTTGAGAGGACATTCCAGGCCCTTCTCCTGGAGGGGAGAAAGAGCTTAGAATGATCCTAGCTGACCTGTTCTGCAGCTTTGCCAAGGACCAGCCCAGATGGGAGGTTAAGCAGGGTGCTACAACTGCTGATCAGTCGGCCTGCATTGGTGCTTTTTACCAGAAAGACAATCTGGGAGCTCAAAAAATCTGAGTGACACCTGAAGCCAACAGAAAAGTTTTGAGCAATGCTTCAGCATTCGAACATTGAAGAATGGTTTACCTGAATGTACAGCGTTTTAATAGTGAGCAAAACAGATTGCAGTCTAATGACTTTCTTGTGAGTTTCGTTGGAATTTAGAGATCTTCCTGTGTACTGATAAGTTAATGCTCTTCTCAGCTTTTATCTAAGAAGAGCATTAATTAAAACAAGAAATAAGTGACTCTTAAGTGTTTCTGTGTCTTAATTTCTGATATTCTGGAACATATTTTATACTTTGAATTAAAAGTGTGATGGAGTAACTGCTTAGCTGAGATGACTTGGAAACTTTATTGAAAGGGTTTTTTCCATTTGCCAGATACAATAACAAAACCTATCGCATTGATGACATTGACTGGTCTGTGAAGCCCACACATACTTTTCAGAGGCGCGATGGCTCTCAGATTACTTATGTGGATTACTACCAGCAGGTAGGTATTTTCTTTTCCTCTTAGCTTAAAGAGGTCTCCCTATTCCTTTGCAGTCTGTCAAGTCCACTGAATTGTTAGGGGGAGTCTGCCTCATACATAATTCTCTGTTTTCTCCTGTCCCTTCTTCTCCATTCCCACCATCCTGGGTTGACTGAGATGCTTATCACATCTCCTTCTGTCCTTTTTTTCGTAGTCTGAGGCCAAGTGCTGTGAGGCATACCTGTGATCCCAGCTACTCAGGAGGCTGAGGCAGGAGGATTGCAAGTTCAAGGCCATCCTGGGCAACTCAGCATGTCTTGTCTCAGGGGCCAAAAAACATTGAGCTGGGGATGTAGGTTAGTGATAGAGCCCCCCAGGTTCAATCCCCAGTACCAAAAATAAAATAAATCAAAAACATATATCTGATGATGTCACTTCCGAGCTCAAAACATTTCCATGGCTCTTTATTGCCTTAGGAACCAAATGTCAGCTCTTTTGTGGAATTTCCCAAGCCCTTCATGACCTGGGCCATTCCCTGCATTTCCAGCCACATCTCTTACTTCTTCCCATCCTTCCCTGTGCTCTTCTATACTAGTAGTTTGTGTGTACTTAACTCAGTTTATCCGCTATGCATTTTCACACATCTTCCTGGGTACCTCTTCACAGCCCAGATGAACACTAAACACCTTTTAGTACTCAGCGTGGCCATCAGCTCTCACGGAGGCCCCAGGGCACCCTTCCCAGGACTCCCTTCCATGACTTAGCTACATTGGGTCATCTGAGTCAGGATGTGAGTGGTCTGACCTCCCTCCTGGACCTTGGGCTCTCCCAGGGTTAGCATAGTTCCTTGTATGTGTCACACACTCGAGAAATATTTACCGATGGAATCTTATGCTGCCTGTGGAGGCTGTGTTCTCAGTGATCACAATTAGGAAGCCCCCACCCCCATCTTCCATGTTTTTGAATGTATAGTCATTCAGGTCTCTAAAGTCTCACAGATGTATTAAAAGACAAACAGACGACCACAACTACAAAAAAACCAGAAACCCTTCCTCGATCTTTCTTCACCTTCAGGGAAAGTTAAGGTTACCTTCATTGTTAGCTAACTCTGGAAACTTGTCTACGCTAGCTCCAAGCCCCCCTTCAGTTCTTCCTTCCAGAAATGTCAGCAGTCTGGTATCTGACTCTGTTACTGTGGAAATAGCTCGACAAAGGTCAAAATCAGTTACCCTTCTTATCCTACGCAGCTCTTAGTGGCTTTTGTTTTTCTTTTCTCACCAGTAATTACTTTGCTGTATTTTTACTTTTCAGTTGACAGATAGTTACACATTTTTATGAGGTGTAGAGTGTGATGTCTTGATACATTCATACATGTGTCCTGGAGATCATTCTGCTAAGTGAAATAAGGCACAGAAAGACAGAAACTGCATGCTTTCACTCATCTGTGGAATCTTGAACAGTGGAGCTCATTGAGCTTGTAGAGAGTGGAATAGTGTGTACCAGAGGCTGCAGGGGGCAGAGGACAGCTGGGTGGGAGGTAAGGGGAGAGACGGTGGCACAGTGTCCCGGTCACAAGGAGTAGTAAGTTCTGGTATTCTACACAGAAGGTGATTATAGTTAAAATGTTGTATTATTTCAGAAGCCTTTGATGCCTGCCTTCTTTCACTTCATGGGTCCCATCCTTATGGTTCTCTGTTTAGGGTTCAGGTTGTTCTCTTATCTTGCTTTGATGATTTTCTCCCTTCTTCTGCCTCAAAAAGAAGCATCATTCACCATGATTCTCTCACACAGGATCTTTTTTTTTTATTTTGAGACTGCTCAAATATAGTATTTTTGCCCTGTCCTCATTCCCAGGTTTCATATTCATATCCATTTCCAGAACATGTTTGCATGAATATCCTGCAGCCTTCTTAGACTCACATAATTCACACTGAATTGATTTTCTTTCCCATTCCTGTTTCTCTTTGGGAATTCTGTATCTCAGAAATCATTTTGCTTTCTTCCTCATTTTCACTTTCACCTCCTTTTCACTTGTCTCCAGAATGAGTTCTGCCTCTTTTATCCTTGAACTCTCTCTCGAACCATCCCTGCCTCCTCAGCCTGTCCTCACTACAGTAGTGCAGGACCCCTCATGGATTCCCCTCTGGGGTAGGTATTGCAGTCACCCTTGGTGGTCTCTGCCTCAGCTCTCTCCTCACCACAATCCAGCATTCTCACTAGCACGAGAGAGATCTTTCTGAGGCACTGCCCAGAAACGTGGTTAAGAGCATAAACTTAGATAAGAAAGTGTTGGCACTAGCTATATAATTTTGGGCAAATCACTAAACTTGAAGGTTAGTTTGGGGAACTGACTAAACTCATTGTTAAGGGACTTTGTCTACTTTCATTGCATAGTGTAGTGTTCAGTAGGATAATGGTGTGTGATGCCTGCACACTGTGAGCCTGGGTGGACACCCCACCCCCACTTGCCACCTACCCCTTCTTCACTCTAGTATCATGGAGTCTGGCTTCATCCCACCTTTTAGCTCAGCTCTCTCAGCGCCCCCACCAGGCATCCTGCTGTTATCACCCCATGCATTCTCTAGACACTGAATGGATGTCAGTCTTGGTGCAAGCTCACTAGACACCTGCACAAAGCCATCCAGTCCCTTCTCCCTCCACCACTGCATCAGGATCAAGTGTCGTCTCATGGATGTTGCTTTCTGCCACACAGGAGAGCTGGCTCTTCTCTCTCTAAGCTCCTGCACTATGCCTCACAATGTTTTTAGAACACATTTTTCTAGTAAGACAGGGATGGCTTTTGGAATCCTGGATACGTAGTACTGGCGAAGCATCTTGGGCCAAAAATGTGCTGTTTTTGTTTATTTAACCCATGGTTTATTAAACATTTAGGTTTTTTTCCTGCATCATTAAATTTGTTCTTACTTGAACAGATGTATTTTGTGATTTTCTGAAGAAGGAATCTTGGTAAAAATCTCTTTCTTCTTTTTTTTTTTGTAGTGAGTTGTGCTCTATTGCATATATATTGTAACTAGGGAGAGAAGAAACAAAATTGTGTCTTCCTCTCTGTCCCAAGAAAGGAACATTAAATTATTAGCTTCCTTCCTTCCTTCCCTCCCTCCCTCCTTCCTTCCTTTCTTTCTCTCTTACTTTCTGTTTTTTTTTTTGTTTGTAGAGGGGGCTGAACCCAGGGATGCTTTACCACTGAGCTACATCCCCAACCCTTTTCATTTTTTATTTTGAGACAGAACCTTTCTAAATTGCTAAGACCAGCCTTGAACTTGTGATCCTCCTTCTTGGCCACCTGAGTTACTGGGATTATAGGCCAACACCATTGCACACAGCATGTAGTCAGTTTTCAAAGTGGAAGACATTATTATATCATGAAAAGAATATTTTTAAAAGCTAAGAAACTGGGCAAGGAAAAAGGTAAAATCTGCCTTAGGCAGCAACTTTGAGGGTGGAGTTCTTTTCTGTGCTCCATCTAAATATAACTTTTTTTTTTTTTTTTTTGTGGTGCTGGGGATTGAATCCAGGGGCTTTGTGCATGCAAGGCAGGCCTAAATATAACTTTTTGCTGTACATTGCCCAGCTTTACATGAGGTATTTCCAGGGACTGTCCCACTTCCACATATTCTTCAAGGCCTTTCCTTGGCACTTCCTTTCTCCTGAAGCCTTCCCTGGTATACTGGCCCAGGGACACAGTTCTAAGAGGTATATCAAGCGGATCGAAGGGATAAATCCTGGGCTAGGCTAACTTCCAGTTATGATGCTTGGGAAAGTTGTTTAATCTCTCACAGCGTTTCCTTATCCATGGAGGGGATGATGATAGCATGTAATTGCCAGCTTTGTTGTCAAGATTAAATGAGGAAAATCATGTGCTTAGTGTATCATTACTTGTGCTTCTCCATTTACAGATGAGTAAAGGTGAGGACTCTGCCTCTTTTGTCTTTGTATTGCCTGCAGTTTCTGGAACATAGGAAGCATGCCATGTGCACTGAATCAGTGAGGTCATGCATAAAGACTCTTGATAAAGGCTTCTCCAAGCTTTTTATCCACATCGTTAGTTGTACTCACCACTTTAAAATATGATTTCTGAGTTGCTTTTTAAATTTATTTTGATGACTAAAATTCCTTATCAAAATATAAAAATGCATCTTACATCCTTAATTATAATGCCCAGGCATTTTATAAATTATAATTCTAGTTCTGTCACTAGTGTCCAGTAAATTGTACAGAAAATGGGTGTTAATTGGAACCTTTGTCATTGAAAACAAACTTTTGGGATGATGAGAATGTTTGAAATTCAAGTTTAGGAAGGGAATGAAGTGGGGTATGCATTGACAGTTGGCAAACCAGACACCGTGCTAGAGGTTTACCTAGCATACCTCTCACCTACTGTTATCCTCATTCCATAGAAGAGGGAAGGTGAGTAACTCCCCCAGTGTCACAGTCCAGGTAAATGGAGGAGCTGGGGATCAGATTCCCATTTGTTGGATTTCTGGGCTGATTTCTTATAACATCATACCAGCCTGAATGTTAAAGATGGGCTTGCTTTTTTGAGAAATCTGAAGTCTACTCAGTATAACGCTTGCCCTCATCTTGTGTATAGACATTTTCAGATTGAACACGGAAGTTTAGAAGCAGTTGTTTAATCGTGGGGCAGCGAGCCTCAGTCACAGATAATGGAAATGCTTGTTTTCAGTCAGCCCCAGGGGATCACTGGATTATGTATATAACCAGCTGGAGGCAATTCTGAATCTGGAAGAAACCCAGAAAAAGTAGGGTAATGACTTTTAAAAAACAGTGTTGCATTTTAAGAGATAATTAAAGGAATAAAACTGACCCTCAGATGTAAAAGACAAGTTCTAGTAATAAGTTGTGAGGAGCAGAAAGCCTTGGTTTTTTTTTTTCCCCTCCACTGAAAAGATATGCTTATATATTCATCTGGGGATTTCTTTGTTGCTTATGAGTAAGGATGCACTGTTTCCACATTGACCTTTTTTTCTCATTAATTTTGCATTTTATAGCAATATAATATTACTATATCTGACCTAAATCAGCCAGTGCTTGTTAGTCTGTTGAAAAGCAAGAAAAATCACAACACTGAGGCTCCAATTGTCCACTTGATGCCTGAGCTCTGCTTTCTAACAGGTAACATTTATGTTTTATAACTGTCAGGCTCCTAATCACAGTCTTCTGAGCCTTAGCAATGGGCAGAACCTTGCCAAAGCACTAATTTAACTCATGAAGGATGGGCCTTTTAAGGAATTTATCCAGTAGTAAAGACAAATGTGAGGATGGAGAGCCTTTGGAATCTATTTCATGTATTTCACTTGTTACTTTGTTGCAAAGTAGGCCTCTCTATATTTTCCTACAGCAAACATGCTCTTTTCTGTTTTTTAAATTCACTAGTATAGGAAGCAGTATGACTTTGATTTTTGTCATATGTTGTTAGCATGATTCCAAAATGATCCTTAGTTTCTTCTTGCATTAGCTTCCACAAGGTAATCCTCACCATATACTAGAATCTGAATAATTATCTCCAGTACTTCTAGTAATGTTTATCTAACTAATACAGTACAGCTAAGAAAGGAGGACTTTCTATTTTTTATGTATTTGTATTGCTTAAATCAGTTATTTTATACACACACACACACACATTTTGCAGTTACAAAAATAGGACTTAATCTTCGAATGGAGGGATGCTCATTCCTGGTTGTAGTGTCATATTGTAGCCCACCTTGTTGGTCATGAGCCACATGAGTTTATTGGACACTTGAAATGTGATGAGCTACATGGAGAAACTGAAGAAGGTTGTGCTGCAAATGCAAAATACAAAGAAAGAGGAAACTACTTGAGTAATGAAGTTTATATGCATGTAGAAATGATAATATATTGAATATACTGGGTTAAGTAATTCATATTACTTGAAATAATTTCATCTATTTCTCTTGGGCTTTTTAAACACAGCTAATAGAACAACTTTAATGACATGTAGTTTGCATGGGACAGTACTGTCCTAGTGAATCTGATTCAGTTTAAATGGAGGAGCTTCAGGTGTGTTTGAGATAGACTGGGGCCGCAGCGTCTGCTCATGTTCCCACACTGTATTTGTTGACACTTCGTAGGCTTGACTGACCAGGCAACCTCTGATTTCCAGCTGATGAAGGCCGTGGCTGAAGAGACGCGGCTCAGTCCTTTGGGCCGGCAGCAGCGCTTGGCCAGGCTTGCTGACGACATCCAGAGGTACTGGATCACCTTACTGAGGCTGCGTGTGCCCTGCCTAAGCCAAGTGTGTAGAATTGGATGATGTAAATGATGCTTCATTCTTTAGGCAAACATTTCATTTGTTGATTCAGAGAAAGTCCCTTTTGAAATGTGTTGTTTGGAGCCCAGAGATTTCATGCAAAATGCTCAGGAGTAGTGAGTTGAAGGGAAGAGGTGGGAGGCCGAGCTGGAGGGGCAGCACCACTGCAGTTAGACAGCTGTGCTTGCACATGTTTAACGAATTGAGGTCTGGGGAATTTTTTATGTAAAGAGCTATAATCTGAAATAAACAAACAAAAAACTTAAAACAAAAACAGAAGATAGCCAAAAACCCTGACAGGCTTCCAGTATTCAGGGTCAGGAGTGGCCTCAGGAGCTGGAACTGTAAGCTTTTACTACATAGACTTTAAATTTCAAGTGCCTTTGTCCTTTTGTTCAGTCAATCTGATTCTCAGACTGTGTCCCTGCCCTTATTTACAACGGTGTGGTGCAATGTGTGATGAGAGAATTGTGCTCCTTCCTGGGTCTCCTTTCTGATATCCTAAAATTGTGCTATCTCATATTATAGTCCTGTGTGGCTCTTGGGCACTTGAAATGTGGCAAGTAAATGCATCCTCAATTGATAATATTTTGGATATACTAAGTTACATGTTGTATGTTTAACAAATGATTTCATTTGTTACTTTTTAACCTTTTTAATGTGGTTCCTAGAAAAATTAAAATTGTATTTTTATTGGGCCACATTGTTGTAAAATGGTCATTTTCCTTCATTATTTATTATTTATTTATTTACAGAATCGGGGATGAAACCAGGGCCTCACACATGCCAGGCAAATGCCCTACCACTGAGCTATATTCCCAGCCCTTTATAAATTTTTTTTTTTTTTAATTTTGAGATAGAGTCTTACTCAAGTGAGACCCTGGCAGGTCTTAAACTTAGGTTCCTCCTGCCTCAGCCCCCTGAGTAGCTGAGATTACAGGTACACCACTGCCCCTGGCCAAACAATTAATTTTCTTTAAAATTAAAAAAAATAACAACTTACAGAAGAATTTGGATACGAATATAAACAAATTGAGAGAAATAACTCAATAATTATTTGTTAACAGATGAATCATATTTAGTGAATGATGTGTATTTTTTAAAATATTTGCAAATGCACATGATACTATTCTTTTTCAGAAAGTGTTATAGTATTATAAATCATGTTTTATAATTTTTTCATTCAAAGGTTTTCTGGAATGTTTCCATCTGATAAATGTGCATCTCTGTTATCAGGCTAGTAGCTTTGTAGTGTCCATTTTATCACATACTTTTTAAATTTATTCTGGACATACCCTGACTTAGGTCTACTGGAGAAATTCCCCTCTATCCCTTATTCTGGGCTGTGGATTATTTCTCCTGATATATCCTCCTGCCACCTTTGAGTAATGCCACTTACCTTATCCCATTTCTTGCCCAGTTATAGCCTTGTCCTCCCACTTTGGGAAGACAGTATATGAAGCAAAAATAATTAATTCAAAGGATTCAGTGTGACCAGATAAGACATAACCTTAATAGATGGACCTAATGAGCTGTCACAGAATGACAGTGGTTCCAACCTCTCTAAAGAGTGAGGTGGAGCAAGACACAGCAGTACATTCCTATAATCCCAGTTGCTTGGGAGATTGAAGCCTGAGGTAGGAGGATCACGAGAGCAAAGACAGCCACAGCAACTTATCGAGATGCTGTCTCAAGATAAAAAGGAGATCTGGTCTCAAAATAAAATAAAATAAAAAGGATGTGGATGTGGCCCAGTGGCTAAGAGCTCCTGGGTTCAATGCCTGGTACCAAAAAAAAAAAAAAAAAAAAAAAAAAATTGAGGTGGAGGCTTAATAGTGATACAGAGGTGTGGATCTCATAGTATCCTGTGAGTACCTGGCTTAGTGTATGCTGGATACTGTGTCAGAGACTGAAGACAAAGTCAGGAGCTTAAAGCACAGTAGAAATTACCCCATATCACAGCATCATCAGATTAAAGCATAACCTATGATTAAAGCTTATTAAGTTACAAGCCAATGTCTAGTCAAGCATGAAAGACTGTCATTGTTAGTAATATTAATATTCTCCTCATAGTTAACCTGTTTGCCTGTGTATCCTACAGGTTTTCTGAAGCTTAAATCCTTATGTCCCCTTTATCATCTTCCATCCACTCTCAAGCTACTGAATCAGATATTCCTAGAAGACCTCTTCATGTCCAGAGGCCCCCAAATGACTTCTTATTAACACATTAGTTATTGGAAATAACATCTACATTTACTGAGCATATAACATGTGAAAGTCATTTTCCATATATTGTCATATTTAATCTTTTACGTCAGCTCTCTGAAGTAGCTATTTTTGTTATCCCAATGTTTTGCCAGTAAAGTAACTAATACTTTGAAAGATTTAAGAATTTGCTAGAGATCACATATAAAGGTTAGACCTAGGATCTGGGGTTGTGGCTCAGTGGTAGAGCACTTGCCTAGCATAAGTAAGGCACTGGCTTCAGTTCTCAGCACCACATAAAAATAAGTAAATGAGATAAAGATATTGTGTTCACCTACAACTAAAAAAAAGTTAGAAAAAGAAAAAAAGGTTCAACCTAAACCCAGGCTGGCCTGGCTTGAGAGCTCATTTTTCTAACCAGTGTGCCCCACTGGAAGCCCTTTCCCACCCCTGCATCTCTCAGATGGGTATGCTTGTCCTGTAATTCTTTAGGGGGGAGCGGGGGATGAGTCAAAATAGAAGCCAGGAATCCTAAAGACAGAAAATCAGCCCCCGATGAATTCAGTGAGTTATAGTTTTATCTCTAATGATTAAGAACCTTTAGAGAATCATTGCTCTTTTGACTTAAAACACTTCTTTCAACAGAGACAAGAATGCTCGTTTTGAGCTGGAGACCTGGGGACTGCATTTTGGAAGCCAGTTGTCTCTGACTGGCCGGGTTGTACCTTCAGAGAAAATATTAATGCAAGACTATGTAGTAAGTACAATGGTTTTATTTTCATTTGAAATTGTTTACTTGAACATTTGTAAGTTTGATCCTTTGCCAGAGTAACTGGGCACTTACAGATATGTGTTGGGTTTCTTGGTGGCTATGTCCCTGCCCTCCCTTTGTCCTAAGGCTCAGGTCCCCTCCAATTTCCATTTCAGTACAAATTTACTTTCATGGACTTAGTGGCACCCAGTGGACATGATATAGGTCTGTTAGAAATTAGTATAGTATTTCAGACAGGCGTGGTGGTACACTCCTGTAATCCCAGCAACTTAGGAGGCCGAGGCAGGAGGATCATGAGTTCAAAGCCAGACTCAGCAAAATTGAGGTGTTAAGCAACTCAGTGAGACCCTGCTGTTAATAAAATACAAAATAGGGTTGGGGATGTGGCTGAGTGGTTGAATGCCCCTAAGTACAATCCCCAGGGCCTCCAAAAAAACAGTATTATGCAATTCAACCATACCCACCTATTATTGGCTATTATACTACATGACTTAAAAATAAAAAAGCCATAGTTAAGAAAATTCTGCTAACTGGCAAAGATTAATTCTACTAGACTGAGTTCCTTATACCAAAGCTAGTTTCTTAGTTGCTGTGTTCATTGTGTCTGTTAATCTTTCAAAAAAGTAAAGAGCTGTTCAGTTGATGTAAAACTGAAGAAATTCTCACGGAGCCTATTCCCAAACATAGCCTCAAGAGACAAATCATTGTTCCTTCTGGGCTTTAATTGAGTAACAAACCTATTTTAGATAGTAGAGGGAACTGGGACCAAAGACAGAGCAGGCCCAGCGGCCTGCTGAGGGGCAGAGCCGCCCCCCACCCCCCTCGCCTGCCAGGTAGGGGAAGGGTGACCACCGACAGAAAAGGCCCAGTGGCCCAGGGCGGGACAGAGCTTCCAATCACTCCTGCAAGGTAGGCGGGCCTGCGACCCACTGGCAGAAGAGGAGCAGCCGCCTGCTGAGAGGCTGAGCCGCCCCCTCCCCCTGCGCCAGCATAGTAGAGGGAACTGGGTCCAAAGACAGAGCAGGCCCAGCGGCCTGCTGAGGGACAGAGCCGCCCCCCACCCCCCTCGCCTGCCAGGTAGGGGAAGGGTGACCACCGACAGAAAAGGCCCAGTGGCCCAGGGCGGGACAGAGCTTCCAATCACTCCTGCAAGGTAGGCGGGCCTGCGACCCACTGGCAGAAGAGGAGCAGTCGCCTGCTGAGAGGCTGAGCCGCCCCCTCCCCCTGCGCCGGCATAGTAGAGGGAACTGGGACCAAAGACAGAGCAGGCCCAGCGGCCTGCTGAGGGGCAGAGCCGCCCCCCACCCCCCTCGCCTGCCAGGTAGGGGAAGGGTGACCACCGACAGAAAAGGCCCAGTGGCCCAGGGCGGGACAGAGCTTCCAATCACTCCTGCAAGGTAGGCGGGCCTGCGACCCACTGGCAGAAGAGGAGCAGCCGCCTGCTGAGAGGCTGAGCCGCCCCCTCCCCCTGCGCTGACATAGTAGACGGAACTGGGACCAATCACAGAGCAGGCCCAGCGGCCTGCTGAGGGGCAGAGCCGCCCCCCACCCCCCTCGCCTGCCAGGTAGGGGAAGGGTGACCACAGACAGAAAAGGCCCAGTGGTCCAGGGCGGGACAGAGCTTCCAATCACTCCTGCAAGGTAGGCGGGCCTGCGACCCACCGGCAGAAGAGGAGCAGTCGCCTGCTGAGAGGCTGAGCCGCCCCCTCCCCCTTCGCCGGCATAGTAGAGGGAACTGGGACCAAAGACAGAGCAGGCCCAGCGGCCTGCTGAGGGGCAGAGCCGCCCCCCACCCCCCTCGCCTGCCAGGTAGGGGAAGGGTGACCACCGACAGAAAAGGCCCAGTGGCCCAGGGCGGGACAGAGCTTCCAATCACTCCTGCAAGGTAGGCGGGCCTGCGACCCACCGGCAGAAGAGGAGCAGTCGCCTGCTGAGAGGCTGAGCCGCCCCCTCCCCCTGCGCCGGCATAGTAGAGAGAACTGGGACCAAACACAGAGCAGGCCCAGCAGCCTGCTGAGGGGCAGAGCCGCCCCCCACCCCCCTCGCCTGCCAGGTAGGGGAAGGGTGACCACCGACAGAAAAGGCCCAGTGGCCCAGGGCGGGACAGAGCTTCCAATCACTCCTGCAAGGTAGGCGGGCCTGCGACCCACTGGCAGAAGAGGAGCAGCCGCCTGCTGAGAGGCTGAGCCGCCCCCTCCCCCTGCGCTGACATAGTAGACGGAACTGGGACCAATCACAGAGCAGGCCCAGCGGCCTGCTGAGGGGCAGAGCCGCCCCCCACCCCCCTCGCCTGCCAGGTAGGGGAAGGGTGACCACCGACAGAAAAGGCCCAGTGGCCCGCGGTGGGACAGAGCTTCCAATCACTCCTGCAAGGTAGGCGGGCCTGCGACCCACTGGCAGAAGAGGAGCAGCCGCCTGCTGAGAGGCTGAGCCGCCCCCTCCCCCTGCGCCGGCATAGTAGAGGGAACTGGGACCAAACACAGAGCGGGCCCAGCGGCCTGCTGAGGGGCAGAGCCGCCCCCCACCCCCCTCGCCTGCCAGGTAGGGGAAGGGTGACCACAGACAGAAAAGGCCCAGTGGCCCGCGGCGGGACAGAGCTTCCAATCACTCCTGCAAGGTAGGCGGGCCTGCGACCTACCGGCAGAAGAGGAGCAGCCGCCTGCTGAGAGGCTGAGCCGCCCCCTCCCCCTGCGCCGGCATAGTAGAGGGAACTGGGACCAAACACAGAGCAGGCCCAGCGGCCTGCTGAGGGGCAGAGCCGCTCCCCACCCCCCTCGCCTGCCAGGTAGGGGAAGGGTGACCACAGACAGAAAAGGCCCAGTGGCCCGCGGCGGGACAGAGCTTCCAATCACTCCTGCAAGGTAGGCGGGCCTGCGACCCACCGGCAGAAGAGGAGCAGCGGCCTGCTGAGAGGCAGAGCCGCCCCCTCCCCCCCGCGCCTGCAAGGTAATCGGAACTGAGACCACCATCAGAACAGGTCAGACCTGCAACCGAGAGACAGAAGAGGCCCAGTGGCCTGAGGAAGGGTAGAGCCGCCCCCCCCCCCACGCCTGCAAAGTAGGCGGACCTGCGACCCACTGGCAGTACAGCCCCAGAGGCCTGCAGAGGGGCAGTGCCGCTGCCTGCGCCTGCAAAGTAGGCAGAACGGCGACCACCGACAGAACAAGCCTAGCGGCCCGCAGAGGGACAGAGCCGCCGCCCGCGCCTGCAAGGACGGCGGACCTGCTACCGACTGGCAGAGCAGGCCCAGCGGCCTGCCGGCGTGGTAGGCACATTGCCCCAATTGGCGGAGGGGCAGAGCCGCCGCCCGTGCCTGCGAGGGAGACTTTGCAACTATACAAGACCAATATAAATATATAGGGGGAAAATTCAATAGCACAACAGTTTCACCAAGAAGAAAGGAACGCGAACAGTATGAAGAGACAAGGAAAGAAAGGACCACAAGCATTGCAGGTCAACTCAACTTTAGAAGAGGTAATAGCTGCAGCTGATGGAATGTCAGATAAAGAATTCAGGATATACATGCTTCAGATGATCTGGAGTCTCAAGGAAGACATCAGACAGCAAAATCAGACAATGAAAGATCACTTCAACAATGAATTACATAAACAAATCCAAGAAGCAAAAGATCAACTATACAGGGAAATAGAGGTTATAAAAAACAAACAAACAGAAATCCTAGAAATGCAGGAAGCAATAAGCCAACTTAAAAACTCAATTGAGAATACTACCAGCAGAGTAGAACACTTAGAAGACAGAACATCAGACAATGAAGATAAAGTATTTCAACTTGAAAAGAACATAGACAGCTCAGCAAGACTGTTAAGAAACCATGAGCAGAACATCCAAGAAATATGGGATAACATCAAGAGACCAAATTTAAGAGTCATTGGGATACAGGAAGGAACAGAGTTTCAAACCAAAGGAATGAGCAATCTATTCAATGAAATAATTCGAGAAAACTTCCCAGACTTGAAGAATGAGACAGAACCCCAAATCCTAGAAGCCTACAGGACGCCGAATGTGCAAAATCATAAGAGACCCACACCTAGACACATTATAATGAAGATGCCCAACATACAGAACAAGGAGAGAATTTTAAAAGCTACAAGAGAAAGGAAGCAGATCACATTTAGGGGTAAGCCAATCAGGATAACAGCTGATCTTTCAACACAGACTCTGAAAGCTAGAAGATCCTGGAATAACATATTTCAAACACTGAAAGAAAATGGGTTCCAACCAAGAATTGTGTTTCCAGCGAAATTAAGCTTCAGGATGGAAGATGAAATTAAAACCTTCCACGATAAACAAAAGTTAAAAGAATTTGCAGCTAGAAAACCATTTCTTCAAAACATCCTTGGCAAAACATTACAGGAAGAGGAAATGGAAAATAACAATGAAAACCAACAGTGGGAGGTAGGACACTAAAGGGGGGAAAATAATCAAAGTGGAAAACAAACCATGTTTAGTAACATAAATAAACAAATATGGCTGGAAGAACAACCCATATCTCAATAATAACCCTAAATGTTAATGGCTTAAACTCACCAATCAAGAGACACAGGCTAGTAGAATGGATCACAAAACAAGACCCAACAATATGCTGCCTACAGGAGACGCATTTGATAGGAAAAGACATACATAGGCTGAAGGTGAAAGGTTGGGAAAAATCATATCACTCATATGGACTTCGGAAACAAGCAGGAGTATCCATACTCATATCAAATAAAATAGATTTTAAGCCAAAGTTAATCAAAAGGGATAAAGAGGGACACTACATACTGCTCAAGGGAACCATACACCAACAAGACATAACAATCATAAATATATATGCCCCAAACAATGGTGCAGCTATGTTCATCAAACAAACTCTTCTCAAGTTCAAGAGTCTAATAGACCACCATACAATAATCATGGGAGACTTCAACACACCTCTCTCACCACTGGACAGATCTTCCAAACAAAAGTTGAATAAGGAAACTATAGAACTCAATAACACAATTAATAACCTAGACTTAATTGACATATATAGAATATACCACCCAACATCAAACAGTTACACTTTTTTCTCAGCAGCACATGGATCCTTCTCAAAAATAGATCATATATTATGTCACAGGGAAACTCTTAGACAATACAAAGGAGTAGAGATAATACCATGCATCCTATCTGATCATAATGGAATGGAACTGAAAATCAACGATAAAAGAAGGAAGGAAAAAGAATTTATCACTTGGAGAATGAACAATGGGTTACTGAATGATCAATGGGTTATAGAAGACATCAAGGAGGAAATTAAAAAATTCTTAGAGATTAATGAAAACACAGACACAACATATCGGAATCTATGGGACACATTGAAAGCAGTTCTAAGAGGAAAATTCATTGCTTGGAGTTCATTCCTTAAAAAAAGAAAAAACCAACAAATAAATGATCTCATACTTCATCTCAAAATCCTAGAAAAAGAAGAGCAAAACAACAGCAAAAGAAGTAGAAGGCAAGAAATAATTAAAATCAGAGCTGAAATCAATGAAATCGAAACAAAAGAAACAATTGAAAAAATTGACAAAACTAAAAGTTGGTTCTTTGAAAAAATAAACAAAATCGACAGACCCTTAGCCATGCTAGCGAAGAGAAGAAGAGAGAGAACTCAAATCACTAACATACGGGATGAAAGAGGCAATATCACAACAGACACTTCAGAAATACAGAAGATAATCAAAAATTATTTTGAATCCTTATACTCCAATAAATTAGAAGATAGTGAAGGCATAGATAAATTTCTTAAGTCATATGATCTGCCCAGATTGAGTCAGGAGGATATAGACAACCTAAACAGACCAATATCAATTGAGGAAATAGAAGAAACCATCAAAAGACTACCAACTAAGAAAAGCCCAGGACCGGATGGGTATACAGCAGAGTTTTACAAAACCTTTAAAGAGGAACTAATACCAATACTTTTCAAGCTACTTCGGGAAATAGAAAAAGAGGGAGAACTTCCAAATTCATTCTACGAGGCCAACATCACCCTGATACCTAAACCAGACAAAGACACTTCAAAGAAAGAAAACTACAGACCAATATCTCTAATGAACTTGGATGCAAAAATCCTCAATAAAATTCTGGCCACTCGGATACAAAGGCACATCAAAAAAATTGTGCACCATGATCAAGTAGGATTCATCCCTGGGATGCAAGGCTGGTTCAATATAAGGAAATCAATAAATGTTATTCACCACATCAATAGACTTAAAAATAAGAACCATATGATCATCTCGATAGATGCGGAAAAAGCATTCGACAAAGTACAGCATCCCTTTATGTTCAAAACTCTAGAAAAACTAGGGATAACAGGAACATACCTCAATATTGTAAAAGCAATCTATGCTAAGCCTCAGGCTAGCATCATTCTGAATGGAGAAAAATTGAAGGCATTCCCTCTAAAATCTGGAACAAGACAGGGATGCCCTCTCTCACCACTTCTGTTCAACATAGTTCTCGAAACACTGGCCAGAGCAATTAGACAGACGAAAGAAATTAAAGGCATCAAAATAGGAAAAGAAGAACTTAAATTATCACTATTTGCAGATGACATGATTCTATACCTAGCAGACCCAAAAGGGTCTACAAAGAAACTATTAGAGCTAATAAATGAATTCAGCAAAGTGGCAGGATATAAAATCAACACGCATAAATCAAAGGCATTCCTGTATATCAGCGACAAATCCTCTGAAATGGAAATGAGGACAACCACTCCATTCACAATATCTTCAAAAAAAATAAAATACTTAGGAATCAACCTAACAAAAGAGGTGAAAGACTTATACAATGAAAACTACAGAACCCTAAAGAGAGAAATAGAAGAAGATCTTAGAAGATGGAAAAATATACCCTGTTCATGGATAGGCAGAACTAACATCATCAAAATGGCGATATTACCAAAAGTTCTCTATAGGTTTAATGCAATGCCAATCAAAATCCCAACGGCATTTCTTGTAGAAATAGAGAAAGCAATCATGAAATTCATATGGAAAAATAAAAGACCCAGAATAGCAAAAACAATGCTAAGCAGGAAGTGTGAATCAGGCGGTATAGCGATACCAGACTTCAAACTATATTACAGAGCAATAGTAACAAAAACAGCATGGTACTGGTACCAAAACAGGCGGGTGGACCAATGGTACAGAATAGAGGACACAGAAACCAATCCACAAAACTACAACTATCTTATATTTGATAAAGGGTCTAAAAGCATGCAATGGAGGAAGGATAGCATCTTCAACAAATGGTGCTGGGAAAACTGGAAATCCATATGCAACAAAATGAAACTGAATCCCTTTCTCTCGCCATGCACAAAAGTTAATTCAAAATGGATCAAGGAGCTTGATATCAAATCAGAGACGCGCCGTCTGATAGAAGAAAAAGTTGGCTACGATCTACAGTCGGTGGGGTCGGGCTCCAAATTCCTCAATAGGACACCCATAGCACAAAAGTTAATAACTAGAATCAACAAATGGGACTTACTCAAACTAAAAAGTTTTTTCTCAGCAAAAGATACAATAAGAGAGGTAAATAGAGAGCCTACAACCTGGGAACAAATCTTTACTCCTCACACTTCAGATAGAGCCCTAATATCCAGAGTATACAAAGAGCTCAAAAAATTAGACAATAAGAGAACAAACAACCCAATCAACAAATGGGCCAAGGACCTGAACAGACACTTCTCAGAGGAGGACATACAGTCAATCAACAAGTACATGAAAAAATGCTCACCATCTCTAGCAGTCAGAGAAATGCAAATCAAAACCACCCTAAGATACCATCTCACTCCAGTTAGATTGGCAGCCATTATGAAGTCAAACAACAACAAGTGCTGGCGAGGATGTGGGGAAAAGGGTACACTTGTACATTGCTGGTGGGACTGCAAATTGGTGCAGCCAATTTGGAAAGCAGTATGGAGATTTCTTGGAAAGCTGGGAATGGAGCCACCATTTGACCCAGCTATTCCCCTTCTCGGTCTATTCCCTAAAGACCTAAAAAGAGCATGCTACAGGGACACTGCTACATCGATGTTCATAGCAGCACAATTCACAATAGCTAGACTGTGGAACCAACCTAGATGCCCTTCAATGGATGAATGGATAAAAAAAATGTGGCATTTATACACAATGGAGTATTACTCTGCATTAAAAAATGACAAAATCATAGAATTTACAGGGAAATGGATGGCATTAGAGCAGATTATGCTAAGTGAAGCTAGCCAATCCCTAAAAAACAAATGTCAAATGTCTTCTTTGATATAAGGAGAGTAGCTAAGAATAGAGTAGGGTCGAAGAGCATGAGAAGAAGATTAACATTAAACAGGGTTGAGAGGTGGGAGGGAAAGGGAGAGAGAAGGGAAAATGCATGGAAATGGAAGGAGACCCTCAGAGGTATACAAAAGTACATACAAGAGGAAGTGAGGGGAAGGGGAAAAATAATACAAGGGGGACAAACGAATGTCAGTAAAGGGGGCAGAGAGAGAAGAGGGGAGGGGAGGGGAGGGGAGGGGAGGGGAGGGGAGGGGGGATAGTAGAGGATAGGAAAGACAGCAGAATACAACAGACACTAGTATGGCAATATGTAAATCAATGGATGTATAACTGATGTGATTCTGCAATCTGTATATGGGGTAAAAATGGGAGCTCATAACCCACTTGAATCAAATTGTGAAATATGATATATCAAGAACTATGTAATGTCTTGAACAGCCAACAATAAAAAAAAAAAAAAAAAAAAAGAATTAAAAAAAAAAAAATAGAATGATGTTGGCCTTGGGTTTAATGTATATAGCTTTTACAATGTTTTTCTAGTATTTTGAACTTCAATGGATGCTATATTTTGTCACATGCTTTTTTTGCATCTATTAATAATCATGTGATTCTTGTCTTAAAAAAAAAAAAAAAAAAAAAAACAAACCTATTTTATGCAAAAATTGCACGTTATCCTACTTTTCCCCTCTGTTTTGCCCATTTTTAAGGCCAGTTATATTTCATTTAGTTTAAAAGGCTTTCTTGTCCTTAGTTGGTACAATAAAATACATGTCTGAACTAATGTAACTGGTATTGGAAAAATGGGGATATTTTTCTCCTTTCTGTTGAGTAATCTATCCAAATTAACAAAAATTGATTGGAGATACTGAGAGAAAAAAAACTAATTTTCAAAACAAAGCAAATAAAACAGTAAACTATTACCCTACTAGGTCAGGGATCAGTAAAGAGAAGTGCAGTTTCAGGTCCATATGTGAAGCAGGACTCAAGATACTTAAAATGATTCATTTTATCATCTCTGTGAGTAAAATCATATTTAACAGAACTTTTATTTTTTTTTCATTTTTGTATTTTTTGATATGGAAATAGGTCACCTAGGGAGACTGGGCATTAAAATGGAAGAACCTGAACCCTAGAGGTAGGGGCTTGCTAGAAGTGACTATGTCATCAACTTTTTGGCCAATCATCATCATCATCATCATCATCATTAATATTATTTTGCAGTGCTGGGGATTGAACCCAGGGCCTCATGTATGCCAGGCAAGTGCTCTACTGCTGAGCCACAGCTCCAGCCATTGGCCAACTCTTTTCTAAAAGTCATAAAGAAAGATTCATAGGCACATTGTTCTGGGTCTCCTTCCATTGTCCACGGGATGACAGCAGGATTGTAGGCAAGAAGAATGTGACTCTCTTCCCACTGTATGTAATGAACCTTAGTTCTGATGGAACTCTCTGTGGAGGGCAACCTGTTCCCTTTTGTTCTCATGTTAAGGTCACTTCCTGGGTGCTGAGTCCCAGCCTGGCCACTTAAAGGCAAGGCATGATGAAGATGCCTGGTGGCTGGAAATGAGTACTTGGTAGAAAGTGCCCTGGCTGGAACATCAGGACACTAGCATTCTCAATCTGTCACTGCTGCCAGCTGGCTCTACAGTTTCTCTCCACCGCAGCTTTTGAGTCTGTAGAACAAGGGAATTATGTTACATACATTAATGCATCCTCTTTGTTCCTAAATGTAGCTTTCCTGCCATAAGATACAGTGCTAACTTCTCTGTAGGGCTTGTCCATTTTAGTATGATGAGAAGAGTATCAATAATCATCATTTTCTATTTGAGATATCAGAATGCATAAAGGAAACCAAACTGTACATCCTGTTTGTCTACATCACTCATAATAGAGGTCATAGGTTCTTAGAAATGGAAGGGAACCTTTGAGATCTTTGGATCAGACATAGCAGAGACCCATGAGGAAGTCTTACCCAAGGTTCTGCATCCAGGGCCTGGCAGACCTGGGATGATTCCCAGATGCCCCCACTCCCAAGAAGCATCTGTGTGTTAAGACTGTGACAATAGTTCTGTTCTGTGACAATAGTTCTATTGTGGCAAATATTGGCCATGTTTACACTGTATTTAATTGGTCTCTGAATAAATTTGTACAATCTTTTCATGATCATTTTCCTCAGTGTCAACCCGTGTCTGCTGCTGATTGGTCCAAGGATATACGATCTTGCAAGATTTTAAGTGCACAGCCTTTGAATAAGTGGTTGCTTTTATGTGGTAACAGAGCAGAAAATGTGATTGAGAACTTTCTGAACTGCTTGAGAAGAGTTGGAAGCCCCATGGGATTTAATGTGGGCTACCCCAAAATGTGAGAATATACTGAATTTTTATTTCATGCATTAAGTTGATTTGGTTAGAAGGTGGGAAGTAACGGCTGATGCATCTACAAAGGCTTATTTCAGTAATGTTCCCTGACATAAAGTGCAACAAAATAGTCATAAGTGGATAGATTTTTGTAATGAGTACATCTTTATTAAGCTAAAATGTATTTTAGGTTGATCTGTGTGAAATTTTGTTTTCACATTTCTTCTTAGGCAAGTCTCATGACCTCAAAATCTTTTCAGTAATAGAATAAATCCTTAATAAGTCCATATATTCTCTTCTCAATTTTTTTCTTCTTTCATATCAATTATTTAAAACTTAAGAACAAATAGGATATTTAAAAATAAAGTTGCATTTCCTGATTTACTTGATAGATTTTATGCTTTAACTTTTAATATAGAAATAGACCTAAAATAAGCATTTCTGATTCTGTTGCTATATCAAGATTAGTCATTTTTATAATATTCTGTTAACACTAAGTTCATTCATTTTTTTTGAACATTTGTTTTATATCTTCTGTGTGCTAAATACTAAACTTGTTTCAGGGGATGAGAAAGATGAAGAAAATTGCTTTAATTGAGTAAATACCTATGCAGTCATACTCAAAGTTTAACATCGTTTTGCTTTAAAAAATCCATAAAGTCTGTTAGGCCACACTTTGTTGAACCCGATATGCTTAGAAAGAACAATGGTTACTTCTTTTTCTTTGTTGTAGTGGAGGTACCAGTGTCCTAACTGGCAGGCTGGGAAGTTAGTCTTTAAACACATAGTTACTAATTAATTACATCAGCAGCACAAGTATTGTTGAAAACTATAGCTGTGCCCAAAGTCTCATTTTACACTGTAGTTTAGAATTCTCCTCTTATCAAATCTGTTAACAAATCGCCTGGTTTGAGTTTCCCCTGCTCTAGTTTCCCTTAACCAATGAGCTAATAGAGCAGGAGAAGATTATGAAAGAAGCCACAGTATGAAGACCCTGGGCTTGTATCACAGGCTCTTTCTTACATGAATTCAGTGAACAAGCCCAGGTCATGTTCTTCTCTGGCCTTTTTTGTTTCAAAGCCCATATTTTATTTCCCCTCCTTTTCCCCCCAGTGAGGTATCCATTTCCGTGTTTAGATTTTTATGCATAGCTTCTCTCACCTAAAACATTTGCCTAATGATTTTAGAAGGCATGGGCAGGAATAGTGGCTGAGTTGCATGCAGTGCAGGAGTTTGAATTGAAAAAGTCAGGACCATCTAGTTGTTGAAATACTGCTTGAGGCCATTCTTGTCCATCTTAGAATCAGCAGTCAGGTTGGTGGTCCTGCCACCTGCTGGAGAAATTTTAAAAGGGCACTATTGAGCATTGGGAGAGTCCAATCATGCTTATAAAAGAAACTGATTCTTCATAAAGAAACTGGACTTATGAACCCTGTGTGTGGGAGTTATTTCTGTAGCCTCTGGCCCCCTAACATACTGCTATCTAATTGATAAATAATTGCTGACTGATAGACTGATTAAGGCTAGATATTCCAGGCTCCAAACAATCCGGTAATGAGAAGTTCACCTCCCTTCCCCATTATGCAGATTAGTTGAATATTAAGGACTCATTGACCTGATGATTCATGAAAATTTTATATTAACATTCTCACATGAACCTTATCTCAGACACTTGATATTATGTGCTTGTGATTTTAAAAGTTCACTTTCAACCCCATTTTGAACAACAGAAATATTAATTGAAGGATTCTTTACAATTGAGAAAATTCCATCTCCACCAAATTATTTTTTTGTGCTAATAAAAGTGATTACTAAATATTTTTTGGCATATCTTGTGGGAAAAACAATTTTAACTCAAGGTTGTCATTTTTATTTAGTTTTTGTTTCCCCTAACATTACTAGTTTGTTATGAAAATTCATTTGTGGATAACGATGATACTTCATTGTTATTTTGAAACATTTTCATTTGTTTCAATAGCAAATTCATTCTATTAATAACATCATAATGCTTATGTTCCAAGAAGGGAATTAAATAGTTCATCTTTTTGTGTAGCATAAAAGTACAAGAAAATCCATCTGCGTTCCTTAGAGCTATCCAGCAACATGTGGACCCTGATGTTCAGTTGGTAAGTATAGGATACATTTTGGTTTTTGATAAATATTTTTTTTTATTTTTTCTTTATATCTATGGTGTTGAAGGAACCTGAACATACCGTCCCAAATTGTGTTGCAAATCACTGCATTTCCCCCAAAGCACTAAAAAAAAATTCATCTCAGTATTTTATTCAATAGTTAATTTTCCTATTTTTAACAATTTAAAAATACATGTTTTTACCCCCATTTCAGCCTCTCTTGGGTGCCTCACCACCCTTAGCTTCTGGGTTGCCCAGCATTTCTCCAGTATTTCAGGGGATTCTTTGAGGTTTTGGTCTTCCTTCCTTGCTCATGGTCCCAAGTTCGGGCTTCCTTGAGTCCTTGCCACCTACTGGGTGTTTCATCTTTCATAAGTGCCATTTCTTCCTGCACCACACCACACAGTGGACCATCTGCTGTTGCCTCATTTCCCTAAGTTGTGCTGGAGTGTGTGCCTGCATGTAGAGCTGACTTTGTAGGCTATTTGAAGCCAAGACATGATTAGATCATGCTCCAGCATTCCAGACAAGTTAAAATTGGCAAAATTTCTCAGCCTTTCCTATTTCCTGAAAATTTCTACTCTTCTGTTATGCTTCTGCCTGCTCCATATTGCAGTGCTTTTCCTATTCACCCTGTTTCCTCTTCTCACCTTGCTAGCTCGCTCAGCCCAGCCCTCACCACTCCTCTTCATACCTCATGCAAACTAGTGCAGTCATCTCTGCTTTTCCTGTAATCGCAAAAGAAAATCCAAAGGATATTATATTAAGTAAAGAGATTTCTTACCCTACTTAAATAAAATCAAATTTACAGAAAAGTTGCAACATGTATTTAAAAGAAGCCTTTCATGCACCTTTCCAAATCCCTAATTATTGAGATTTTGCCATATTTGCTTTATCATTTCCGGTCTCTTTCTTGAAACATTGGAGGGTACAGTGCCCTTTACTCTTGAATACTTTATTGCATTTAGTGAATTTCCTATGAACAAGGTCGGTCTCCTATACCACCATGAGTCAACACAGTTGTAGGAGGAAGAACTATTGAGAAGGGGATTTTAGGGCATTAACAGAATCAGATCAGGAGAGAAAATGAAGAGGAAGGGAAACCAAGGGAAACGGGCTAAATTGGAGTGCAACTCTGCAGAGCCAATAGCTGGTGAAAAGGCTTTTCAAGTGGTATTGATGCATTTGCCAGTGGCTTAAAGGTCATTTAAGGGAACTGTAGCTATGATAGTCTTATTTCTGAGGAACTTGGGGGCACAGAGTATTAAGACAATCCATGTAGTTATTTCTTCAAAAACTTTTCCCAAACATAATGAAATTGATTTTTTAATTTTTTTCTCTTTTAGGTGATGTGTATTCTGCCTTCTAATCAGAAGAATTATTATGATTCCATTAAAAAATATTTGAGCTTGGACTGCCCTGTCCCGAGCCAGTGTGTGCTTACTCGGACTTTGAGTAAACAGGGAATGATGATGAGTGTTGCCACCAAGATTGCCATGCAGATGACCTGTAAACTCGGAGGCGAGCTGTGGGCTGTAGAGATACCTGTGAGGACTGTCACAGTTTTCCTTTTAATGATCAATCAATCAATTAATCCTTAAATTAAAGTAGGAAATATTATCACATAATCCCAGAATTACAGTTGTCCCTGGACATCCTTGGGGAGTTGGATCCAGGACCCCCTGAACATGCCCAAATCTGAAAATGCTCAAGTATTGGATATAAGATGGTGGTATTTGCATATAACTTTCACACACTTCCTCCCATATGCTTTAAATCCTCTCTAGATTACTTCTGATAGCTAATATAGTGTACATGCAAAACCTATGGTTACAGACGGCTGAGCATATTTGGTTTGTTCATTGAGCTGTACCCTGGGTTCTATTATTCCCTGAGCAGAGATTCCCTGAGAAGGTGAGGCATGGTGCTCTTCTCAAGGAACTTCAGTTTAAACTTCTAACTTACAATGTTCATTTCATGAGTGAGAATTTAGTTTGTCATAGACTTGGGGCAGGGCTTGATTTGGATCCTTCCAGCTGCTATTTTAAAATCTATTCCCTGGCCTCCATCTTTACCTGATTTCACCAGAGTGCTGTCTCTCAGAGTAGCCTGGCACCCTGGGTGGGGGCTTTCCCAGAGTTTGGTGCAATGGCATAGTGCAGGTTCTGAAGCTCCTAAGTGTGATGGGAACTGAGAAATTTATTTTCCTTTTCCTGAACTGTAAACACCACAGGAGGAAGTGAGGGGAATGCTTCCCATTGCCGCCCACTTCCATACCCAGGTGCATAGTCAAGTGAGGATTTCTTAGCAATCTGCAGAACAGGAATGGAATTCCTCTCCAGATTCCTTTAGAACAGAACGGATTGACCACGTTCTTGAAATCTCTTTAGCCATTGGTGCCTCTTGCTCACCACCATAGAGGGTGATGGCTGTTTTGAACTACAGCAACTCTCTTAAACACAATATGTATCATGTTCTTCCTTCTTTATCTTTAACTCTGGTTTGCAGTCTAAAAATATGCCTCATCTGCATCTTGATCTCTCTGACACAAAGTTTAATTAAATAATTTAGTAACTAGTCTTTTTTTTAATGTCATATTAATCATTTTTGGGGGGAAATACTTACCCTATTAAATCTTAACAAATTTAATTTTGTAGTTAAAGTCCCTGATGGTGGTTGGTATTGATATCTGCAAAGACACATTCAACAGGGAAGTGGCTGTGGTTGGATTTGTGGCCAGCCTTAATCCTAGAATCACCAGGTACTTTTAAAACTACGCTGACATATTCTTCAGTTAAATTGTTAATGTAGTTTAACTATAGAACATATCAGCCCACTTCCATACTTTATATACCAAAACTTATGGTCACAAATTATATGTAAAATTATATATAAAAATGTGGTTGATAATATTGGAGTAATATGTAACCTCATTTAAATATATTTACACATTTATTAGGACAAGCTGATGCTTGTATTCTGGTCATTTTCTCAAAATTATGGATGTATTGATATTCTTGTGCATGTTTTATTTTCTGAGCATCTGCACTATACCATGCAGTGAAACAGGTACTCACCAAATATTATGGCAAGCATTTGAGCTTTGAAATCAGATTGCCTAAAGTTATATCCTGTTCTGCCACATATTGTCACTGAGGCATAGTTTAACTTTGCTGTTCTTTCCTATTATCTGTAAAATAGGGGTAATAATAGTGCCAAATTTGTAAGACATTTGTGGGAATTATGTAAGACAAAGTGCTCAGAACACTACCACCCAAAGTAAATGCTCAATGCACGCTTGATATCATTAACACTTGAAGACACTTGATGGGGCTATGGTGTTAAAATTAGAGGCAAGATTAGGGATTATGACTTAAGCAATGGCTAAAGTACTCATTAAATCATAGTTCCTGGAATTCCTTCAACATTTGTAACTAAACAGTATATATTTTGAGGTAGTAGCTGCTGATTGCTGTTTTCTTCCCAGCTTAATAGGTTTGATTGGCTCCATTAAATTTGTGGTCAGGTATCTATTTGGGACTGTGGGAAAGAGGAAATGTAACACCGTGCTTCTGTGTCACATAAGATCCCTGACGTACATGTCACTTCATCCATCAAGTTAATAAAGGACTTGTATTTTTTTCTTTATACATTTAGGATTTATATTTGTGAGGAATGAAGTAGGGAGCCACCTTAATGTTTTTCCTTAAGTAGTCACCATTTGTGAGAAAATTTCCTTTCAGTTTTCCCTTAGCTCTATTGAGGTATCATTGACAAGCAAAAATTGTATATATTTAAGGTGTACATCATGATATGTCGATAAATGAATCAAATCAACAAATCCATCACCTCACGTGTGTGAGTGTGGGGTGGTGAGAATACTTAAGATCTACTCTTAGCAAATTTGTTTCTGTTTATTTGTGTGTGGATATCCAGTTTTCCTCATATCACTTATTGAAGATAATTTCTTTCCTCATTTTGTGTTCCTGATGCTTTTGTTAAAAGATTAGTTGACCATGTGTGCATGAGTTTACTTATGGACTTTCTATTCTGTTTCGTTAGTCTATTATGGGCTTTCTATTCTGTTCCAAGTATAAAATACCTTGTTGTTAAATATAGTCAGCATGCCTTAGGTATACAGAATTTACTCATCTCACAGATGGGAGGCTTGTATTTTTGACAAGTGTCTTCTCATTTTCTCTATCCCCAGCACCAAGAAACGCCCTCTACTCTCTGTGTCTATAAATTGACTTTTTTGGATTCCACATATAAATGAGATCATGCAGTATTTATCTTTCTGTGTCTGGCTTATTTTTACTTAGCACAATGACTTCTAGGTATATCTGTGTTGTTGTAAGTGGCACGATTTCTTTCTTCTTTGAAGACTGAATAATATTCTTTTGAATGTTCATATTACAGTTTCTTTATTTGCTCCTCAACACTCAAATTGATTACACATCTTAATGAACATGGAGTGTAGCTATTGCTTTGAAATACAGATTCATTTTATTTGGCTAGATGTCCAGAAGTGCGATTGCTGGATTGTATGGTAGTTTTATTTTAATTTTTGGAAAAGCTTCCAAACTGATTTCTATAAAGGCTGTATCAATTTTCATTCCCACAACAATGTATAAGAGTCCCCTTTTGTTTACATCCTTCCCAACATTTCCTCTCTTTTGAATTTCTGATAATAGCCATCCTAACTGGTGTGAGATGCTATCTCACTGTGGTTTTGATTTGCATTTCCCTGATGATTCATGATGTCACATGGCTATTTGGCCATTTCTGTGTATTTGGAAACATGTTTATTCAGGTCCTTTGCCCATTTAAAAATTGTGGTATATTTTCTTTTTTTTATTATTGAGTTAGATGGGTTCCTTACATGTTTTGGATATTAAGTTCTTATCAGATATGTGGTATGCATATATTTTTTCCCATTTTGTAAGTTGCCTTTTCATTTTGTTGATTGTTTCCTTTGCTGTGCAGAAACTTTTTAGTTTGATGTATTCCCACTTGTTTACTGTTATCTGTGCTTTTGGTATCATGTCCAAAAAAATCATTGCCGAGACGACAGTCATAGATTTACCCCTTATGATGTAAGATGGATCAATTTTATTTATTTTTTTATTTGCTTCTCCTCCTCTTTCTTCCTTTTTTTTTGTTTATTTGCACATGGATATTCAGTATTCCCTATATAATTTATCGAAGATACTTTCTTTTCCTCATTGTGTTTTCTTGGTACTTTTGTCAAAGATTAGTTCACCACATATGCATGAGTTTACTTATGAGCTTTCTATTCTGTATGTCTGTTTTTATGCCAGTACATTCTATTTTGATTACTATGGCCTTACAATGTATTTTGAAATCAATAAGTATGATGCTTCTACCTTTGATCTTTTGCTCAAAATTGCTTTGGCTATTTGGATTTCTTTTGTAGCTTTACACAAATTTTGAGATTGCTTTCCTATTTCTGTGAAAAATGCCAGTGGATTTTCGGTATGTTTGAAATTGTTCATAATAAACAGCTTTTCAAATATGAAGAAAGAAAGAAAAAATGCTTTTGGAATTTTGATAGGAATTATACCGAGTTTGTGGATCACTTGAATAGTATGAACATTTTGACAGTAATTTTTCAGTCTATAAGTATGGGATATCTTTCCATTTATTTGTGTCATCCTCAATTTCTTTCCTCTTCAATTTATATTTTCCAGTATACAGATTTTTCATTTCCTTGGTTAAATTTATTTCTAAGAGTTTCATATTTTTGATGTTGTTATAAATGAGATTTTTCCTTACTTTTTTTTTAGAATAGTTCATTGCAGTGCATGGAAACACAACTGGTTTTTGTATGTTAATTTTTATCCTGAAATTTTACTGAATTTGTTTACTAGTTAATCTGTTAGATTTTTGGTAGAGTTCTTGGGTGTTTCTATAGATAAGGTCCTGTTATCTGCAAATAGGGGCAGTTTTGCTATTTTCTTTCTAGTTTGAATGTCTTTTTAAATTTTCTTCTGTATAACTACCCTGGCTAGGATTTACATTATTCTTCTGAATAGAAGTGGTGAGAGTGGGCATCTTTGTCTTGTTCCTGACCTCAGAGGAAAGGCTTTTTATTTTCACCATTAAAAGTGGTTTTCATAATTTTTTTTTTTTTTTTTGCAATCCATGCTCACATTTCCTTAGAGAGTCTTGATCTTCATGGATTTAATTTGGTCACCCTGACTATATCAGGCTCAGAGTTACCACTGATAAAATGGAAAGACAATAGAGGTATAATTAAAGACACGTTTGAATGAAGAAAAAAATGGTTTTCATATATTTAGATATCTATATTTAATTTGTTGAGAGTCTTTATCATGAAAGAATGTTAAATCTTTTCATTTTTTGCATATATTGTGATGATCACTTCTTTCCTTTATTCTGTTAGTGTGGTATACCATGTTTATTGATTTGTTTATGTTGAACCATCCTTGTATCCCAGGTATCTGATCCTTTTAATGTGCTGTCATATTTGGTTTGACAATTTCTTGAGGATTTTTGTATTTATATCTTCAGGAATATTGATATATACTTTAAAACATTCTTGTCTGATTTTGATATCAGGTAATGTTGGCCTCATAGGTTTAGAAATGTTCTCTTTTGTTCATATTTTTGGAAGAGTTTGAGAAAGATTCTTCCTTAAGTGTTTTGTAGATTCACCAATAAAGCCATCAGGTTTGTGGCTTATTTTTTTGGATTCAGTTTTCTTTCTCTTATTGGTATGTTCACATTTTCTATTTCTTCATGATTCAATCTTGGTAGGTTGAATGTGTCCAGGAATTTATTCATTTCTTATAAATTATCCAATAATTATTCATAGTAATGTGTATGATCCTTTGAGTTTATTTGATGTCAGTTGTAATGCCTCTGATTTCATTTACCTGAGTCTTTCTCTTTTTTATTAGTCTATCTAAAGGTTTATCAATCTACCTTTAAAAAACCCCAACCATTTTGTTGATTATTTTTATTGTTTTTCCAGTCTCCATTTCTACTGCCATCATTTCCTTCTTTTCACTAACTTTGTTGGCCTTCGTTTTTTTGTTTCCCCACTTCCTTGAGGTGTACAGTTGGGTTGTTTGCAGACTTCTTTCCTAAGGCAGGCACTTATCACTATACAGTTTCCTCTTAAAACTGCTTTTTCTGCATCACGTCAGTTTTGGTATAGTATTTCCACTTTCATTTGTCTCAAGATATACTTTGATTTCCTTTTTTATTTCTTTGACATATTGGTTGTTCAGGAATGTGCTGTCAGTTTTCTTATTGACATCTAGTTTCATACTATTATGGTAAGAAAAGATGCTTGTTATGATTTCAGCCCTCATAAATTTGTTAAAACTTGGTATGATTTGTCTTGAAGAATGTTTCATGTGTACTTGAGAAGAATATTATTCTGATGCTCTTGTATGGAATATTTTGTATGACTGTTAGATCCATTTGTTCTAAAGTGTAATTCTAGTTCAGTGTTATTTATTTATTTATTTAGGTACTAGAGATTGAACCCAGGGGTGCTTAATCACTGAGCCATACATCCCCTGCCCTTTTTATTATTTTGAGACAGGCTCTTGCCAAGTTGCTTAGGGCCTTGCTCAATTGCTGAGGCTGGCTTTGAACTTGTGATCCTCCTGCCTCAGTCTTCTATGCTGCTGGGATTACAGGCGTTTGCCACCACACTGGCTCCAATGTTGTTTTTATTGATTTTTCCATCTAATGAAAATGTGGGTATTGGATTCCTCTATTATTTTCATATTGCTGTCTATTTATGCCTTCAAATCTGTTAATATTTGCTTTATATATTTAGGTGCTCTGGTGTTAGGTGCATATATATTTACATATATATTGGTTTGTGCTTTTGTTAAATTGGACTATCATTATATAATTACTTTCTTTGTGTCTTGTGAGTTTTTTGACAAAAGCCCATTTTGTTTGATATAAGTATAGCTACCCTGGCTCTCTTATCCATTTAGCCATTCTCTTTTGGTTGGAGAATTTAATCAGTTTCCATTTTAAATAATTATTGATATACTATTGCCATTTGTTTTTGTTTTTGCAATTTTGTTGATTCTTTGTGTTTTTTTTATTCCTCTCTTTATGTTTTCTTTTGTGGTTTAATATGTTTTGATTCATTTTTCTTTCTCTTTTCTGTGGGTAATAAGGGTTTTGATTTGTGGATACTATGAGACTTAGACAAAACATTTTATAGTTTTTAAAGCTGATAGCAACTCAACTTCCATATATAACATACAAAAACATTTTACTTCCTCTCTACACATTTTTAGTTTTTAATATCACAATTTACATTTTTTATGTTGTGTATTTATTAATATTATTGTAGCTATAGCTATTTTTTTAACCTTTAACCTTATTCTTGGGTTAAAAGTGATTTATATATGTCCATATTAGAATACTCTGAATTTGACTATATATTTACCTTTACCATTGAGTTTTATACTTACATTTTTATGTTACTTAATTAACAACTTTCATTTCAGCTAGAACTTTTGTATTTCTTATTAGGTAGATCCAGTGGTCATAAATTCCCTTAGCTTTTGTTTGTTTAGAAAAGATTCTATTTTTGAAGGATAGCTTTGCTGGGCAGATATTTCTAGGTCACCCCTGCCTAGCACTTTGAGTATATCATCTCATTCTATCCTGGCCTATAAAGTTTCTCTTGAGTTTGCTGATAGGGGTTCCTTTGTATGTGATAAGCCCATTTTTTCATTTTCAAATTCTCTTTGATTTTTGACAGTTTGATTATAACGTGTCTTGGTGTTGTCTTTTTTGAATTAAGCTGATCTGAGGACTTTTGACCTTTATGTGGCAGGATGTCCCTTTTTCTCCCCAGATCTGGGAAGTTTTCAGCCATTATTTTCTTAAATAAACTCTGTCACTTATTTCTTCTCTTTTTGAATCTCTCATATCGAGAATATTAGCCCTCTGGATGATTTTCTGTAAATTCCATAAGCCTTCTTCATTCCTTATGTTTTAAAGTTTTTCTCCTATGAATTTTCTTTTTTCATCTAAAATTTCTTTTTCTTCCTCTGAGAAAACATCCTTTTACTGGAGCAATTCTGCTATCTATTGCATTCTTTATTTCATTTTGTTGGATTAATCAGTTCTAGGCAGCAGTTTGGTTCTTTTTGACAATTTTTCTCTTTTTGAAGTTAGTATTTTGTTTATGTATTATTTTTCTGATATCAAGTGGCCTGTGTTCTTTTGTTGTAGCTCACTGGGCTCCCTTAAAACAACTATTTTGCATTTCTTGTTAGGCAGTTTTTAGATCATTTCTTTGGAATTGGTTATAGAAATATTATTTTAATCCTTCAGTGTGTCACGTTTCCTTGATTTTTTTCATCTTCCTTGAAGTCGTACGTTGCTGTCTTCACATTTGAAGAATTGGTCATTCCCCTAGACTTTACTGACATGCTTTGAGAGAAATGACTTCACTAGTGATTGTGAGGATCTCTTCCATCTTTTCTATTGGTGTGCCTGTCCTACACTTCTTGTTCTTTCTTAGGGAAGTTCTTAAAGATTGTATACCTTCTCTCAATCCCAGAAAGCCATACCAAGTGCTGAGAGCTTCCCAGTTGTCTTCCATAGCTGGTGCTCAGAAATTCTCATATTTGTGTGTATCTTCTTCCAATCCTATAGTTAAGCCAGCTGGGAAGATGTCAGCCTTTATTGTATTTTCTCCCAATCCTGTAGACTTAAGGCACTTATTCTTACTATCTTGTAGGATGTGCTCAAGGGGCCAGACTTGGAGTAGAAGTGGCAAGATGTATGGAGCATTTTGGGTGCTTCTAGGCCAGTTGAAGGTGGGGTATAGCAAGGTATCCCAAACATCTCATGGGTGGGCTTCCTGATGCAGCTAATGGAGCAATTAGTATGGTCTGAAGTCTCCTTTACCTGCTCCCAGACACTCTCAATCTCTCAATTCAGTGTTCTGGGTGAAGCAAGAAAGAAGAGGGACTTTTTGCAGCACCCCGCAAGGCTCGGGGCACAGGTGTACTATGCTATATTGTCTACTGGAAATTTTACTACAAACCTATAAAGTAGTAACTACCTTACTGCCTTGTAAATCTCCTTGTCACAGATAAGGAAACTAAGGTTTAGGTTCACATAGCTAGTGAATATACAAGGATTAGAATCTCAATGCTAACACTGTGCTTTAATTTTGCTTAATAAAAAACATATTCTGGGGAGAGGTTCTTTTTAATATAATCGTGACCACATAGCATATATAAAATTAGGGTCATTGATTTTTACTCAAAGTGTCTATTTGTTTGTTTAATATTAAGGCATGTTTAGAGCAAAATTTTGAAATTAAGCTTTACTTTTTTCTTTCGCTCACTGTAGGTGGTTTTCACGCTGCATCCTTCAGAAAACAACTGATATTGCAGATTGCTTGAAAGTCTTCATGACTGGTACTAAAAAGGTTACAATGTGGGTGGGCTTCAAGGACTGCTTGCTCAGACCCAAAGTAGATTCCTTCCACATATTTTCATGAGAGCAGATAGGTAGAAGCAAACTCCCTAAGCCTGTCAGATTTCATGGAGTCAGAACTTTCCCAAAGCTGTATGCTGATTCATAGAGGCGAACAGTCAGACTGTGTAGCATTTATATTTGTATGTGTGTGATAAACAAAAGCTGAGAGGGAGGAAAGTTTGTGGCTACTGGTGGTCCTGGTGAGCAGTGTGAAGGCCAAAAGAAACCTACCCTGCAGAGACTTTGGGCCTGGGGTAGAGATGCTAACAGATAAAGTGTGGCATAGCCGGAGAAGAAGGGGGAGGTGACAGATGAGGAAAGGTGCCCTCTTCACAGTGGAATGCAATGGAAAGACAAATCTAGGGTTTTGTTTCCTCACTCGCCATGGCCCAGGTCTGGCTCTGCTGTTCCACAACAATGTGACATGTACAAATCTTTGTTCCAGACTGCATTTTCCACCTGGTAAATTTTGGGGAGGTTGTAATTTTTTTTTCCTAAAAAGGTAAATTTGATGATCCATGTTGATAATGGTCTTAGATATATGATTATCTTCTAAAAAAATAAAATGAATTTTCTGGACAATAAACTCTTCTAAAAACAAATTGTGCAATATATACATGAAAAGAATTACTGCATCCTATTACTTTCTCTACACTGGAAAATTTCTTTTAGCAGATGTCATTAGATGTTTCTTTTGCATGTGAGTTACTGTGATTTCTATTCTAAGGCAAATTCTAGTTAGAGTGGGTGGGAATGTTTTCAGAAATCCTATCATCAGAATTGGAATTGAATTGGTTGAGTCAGTTGAAGAAGTGTTTTTAGCAGAAGAGCCAAGTCCTTATGTTTTCATGTTTATTCTCATTAGGGAAGAAAATGATATAAACTCATCTAGCCTGTTTCTATTGAGAGGATTTAAAGACTTGAAGAAACTAATTAGCATTAATTTGGTTTTAGTAATATCTCTGTGTATTATGAATTGAATGTTGATTTGTTGCACAAATATTGAAATTTAGTTAAAGAAATATGGTAAATTTAAGAATGTATTATGCCATAGAAACTATTAAGATGTTTCAGAGGGCAGAGATGAAGGAAGGCCTCTGAGGTTATTCATTTTTACATTATTTCAAATGCAACCCAAATTAGGTCTGACCCTATTTTACAATGGTCTGAAATAGCCAAGTTATTTAAACAGTAAATTAAATGTAAATATATGTGTTGACACTGGACATGTCATTCTTTTCTTACTAATACCAAATTCTGCAGGAGCACTCAACAAGTGGTACAAGCACAACCACAGCTTGCCCGCGCGCATAATTGTGTATCGTGATGGTGTAGGGGACGGTCAGCTGAAAACCATTGTTGAATATGAAGTCCCGCAGCTGCTAAGCAGTGTAACAGAATCCAGCTCAAATATCAGGTATTAAATGGTTGTTCTTTTCTCTAACACTCCCAATAATAGCACATTCAGCTGCAGCTATTTGACATGAGGTATGCAAACATAACTTTAACTTTTTTTTTTTTTTTTGCTGCGTTTCTGCATCATGTCAGTATGGCTGATGAATCTTCCCTTGATTGGAGGGTAGTCATGGTGGTCTAACATACATAGCCAGGTGGTGTAAGCTTTGGGGTCCCAGGTGGGTCACTTGGAGGAAGGCAGGTATCCTTTAGAGTAGCTGGCACGAACTCAGCAGGAAGCCCACAGGACTGATGGCCAGTGAAGATATTATACATATTAATATACCATGGAAAAAAATAACTCTTGGTTTTAAATTTGAGGCCCCGATCAACACACAGAGCTGATGTGTCTGAATTACAGGCACTAATGTGCAGTTGAGGTAGTGAGAGGGATGAAAACTGAACCACATATGGACATCAGACCATCTTGGACATGAAGCATCTTGCTGCTTGTTGCTTTTCTAGATTTGGTGTTTCGGTACGAAATTTCCTTCAGTGATTATGTGAAGTGGCAACTCAATAAAAATATTAGAAATGGAAAATGAGGGAGGACAGTAATCTCAAGTTGGCATCTTAGAATATTTGGAAAGCATCTTATTTCAGTGAAGCACATAGAACTCCATATAATTTCACCATCATTCCCATCAACCAGAGCTTCTTGGCCTCAAATCACAAAGGAGCTGAGTCTTGATCTCAGCGAGTTAGTATTTAGAGATAATGGAGAGCCTCATAAGTTGGTGGCAATGTCACTTGCAGCCAAACTCTTAGAGTCAAAATCTCTCTTCCCACTGACCACAGGAGAATGTATCTCAGGCAGATGATTAGAAATTAAAGAAAATATGTAATCGAGAGAGGGGTAAATTTAGCAATTGATGAGGGGTTACTTTTCTTTCTCTATAGTATCAACTTTTTCAAAGTCCAATACTGAAAACATTCATCATAATTTTTTAAATAATTAAAATGCTTAAAATAAAACTTCCAAGTGATCTTTGCATCCCAGAGTTTCTTCCATAATGGTGAATATTTGGTTTTGGCTTTGACATTAACATTTGGCCATTCAGCATTGCCAGAATATAAATTTGATCTGTTCATCCATCTACCTAGTGAGTGTTACAGAATTCAGAACAGATGATTTGAGAAGCAAACTAAATTGATTCTTCTTTTGCTACTCAGATAAATTTGAGAGAAAGAGTGAAGGTGAAAATAGAGTGGTGCTTGCTAATGGAAAAAAAAAAACTTGTCTCCTTGGGTAATACTGGAACATCTTCTCTCAAAATGCAGTTCAAGTTCATTGTCTTGTGAATCATTCCTCCCATTGTCTTAAGTGATATAAATGAGGCAGATGACTTGGCATGGTGCACTTTTGCAACATAGAAGGACAATCCCTAACTTAAAGATTGTATGTCTCTCTAAGGAACGGATTATGGGTGATTTTACTTTCTCTGTTTTGCAGTGTTTTTTTCTAGTGAAATTCTTTATTTCAATTTAAAAGATAAAACTACAACAAAAACCAAAACTGCAAAGCTGCATGAATTGGTTTTAGTTGACTTCTTCTTATTTTTTTCCTCTGTGGTTCCAAGCTGCAGACTGTCAGTGATTGTGGTGAGAAAGAAATGCATGCCACGATTCTTCACAGAAATGAACCATACTGTCCAGAACCCCCCCTTGGGCACTGTTGTGGATGCAGAAGCAACACGTCCAAAGTGGTGAGTGCTACTGGAGATCAGTTTTTAACCAGCATTTGCTGCATCTTGTTTAGGTTTGGCCTTAACCAAGTGACTTCTTTCCCATACCCATTCCACATTCCTCTTCAGGTATGACTTTTATTTGATCAGCCAGACTGCCTGTCGGGGAACTGTCAGTCCCACCTACTACAATGTCATCTATGATGACAATTGCTTGAAGCCTGACCACATGCAGAGACTAACATTCAAACTATGCCATCTGTACTACAATTGGCAGGTGAGTGGAAGCTGCTTACTGATGTAAATATGATATTCAAGATGCCCACCTGGGAATTGTACCCAGTTCTCCTGTATATTCCTAGGCAAAAAAAAAAAAAAAAAAAAAAAATCTGACTTTTCACAAGATGAGATGAATGTGTGACTCTTTAAGTCCACAGTGGGAGGAACCCAGTGTGTCATAGAAGCAAAATAGTAATAACTATTAATAGACACAATAAATTAGAGGACTTTATTATATACATCATCTTAGGCAGGCTTAGGAGGAAATCAAGGTTTTCTTAATTCAGTGTTATAGATGAGGAAGTTGAAACCAGCACATATGTTCCTGGTGGGCAAGTAATAACAGCTATGTCTGTCCTGTGTACTGAGCATTAGTCCAAGAGCTGCTCTCAAAGTCCAAAGCCAAGGTTTTCTCTAAGCCCCTTGAGATAAGAGGTCAAAGGAAACTCAGATCAGGCCTGAGTGCAGTGTCTCCCAGTACCCAGCACCATGAAGCCTTCACCCTACCTTGCCAGGAAGCTTCAGTTCTGAGTGAGTGAGGCTGCCTATTGTCAGTTAAAAGTGATTATTGTTTATCTAGAGACACATTCTTTTGTCTGTATAATCAATAGTTGGAAAAACTCAGAAGAAAAATCATGACGAAGAGCAAATCATCCTCTTAATTATGATCACTATGTTTTTCTCCTCAGGGCTTAATCAGTATCCCAGCACCATGTCAGTATGCACACAAGCTGACCTTTCTGGTGGCACAAAGCATCCATAAGGAACCAAACTTGGAATTAGCCAATTCTCTCTTCTACCTGTGATGACACTAACCTTGGTGTCACTACCCGAAGAATCCAAGAAGTTGTTGGTATACTTTGTACAGATCTGCCAAAAGCAGGAGTCTGTCACTGAGGAAAGGAATCAAGCTTAGTTACTTATGGGAAAACCCATAAAATATCTTAATCTAAAACAGTCAAAAAAATGTGTGTTATTTAATGTTTAAAAAGTTATATGCTAGAGAAAGTTCTCATCGTGGTCCATGGAACTAAAGTACACCGTCTCCTAATAGAATCCTACAAAGTTAAAGATCTTTTCAGAAAATGTGTGTGCATGATATTTTGATGATAGATACATAGTGTCTAATCCCCTTTCAAAGTTCATAGAGGTTTCCTTAAATAATGTTGTTGAGTGTTTTGTAGAGTGTTTTTTAAATAATTATGAGAAAATAAAGTTCAGAGCATCACACATGCATTTGTTATTTGAATCTTAAGTTGACATTACATGTGAACCTCATTATTTAGTATTTTTAGCAAAGGCTCTTACCCACTAGACCACAGCTCCATCAGCTTTGAGTTGTAGTTATGAAATTGAACTTACCACTTGCTATGACAGGACAGTATTTCACTTACTAGCAGCCACTCTCACTGATGACCTTGCTTCTAATCAGAGAAAGCAGGCGACCTTCCCTCTCCTTTCTGCATCATCAGTTTTCCCCCCACTAACACTTCTCTATTGGCATTATGAATTTATTTCTCCCATCTCAAAAAGGAAACCATTTCTCTCTCCAGCTATCACTCCATTTTTGTCCATGTTTACAGAAAACCGTCTTAAAAGAATAGTCTGTGCTTGATGTATCCAATTCCTTACTCCAATTAGAATGTCACTTTTTAGAATTTCACTGCTATATAAATATTGCTTTGGTCAAGATTACTAATGGCCTCTGCTTTGCTAAATAAGATGGTCACTCTCAGTCCATGTCGTACCTATTGTGGCATTGGGCCCCAAAGATCATTTCCCCATCTGAAACACTCTTCCCCAGCCCCCTGGTGTAATACCCTTCCTGGTTCCTCTCCTGCATTCTCATCCTCCTTTGCTTATCTCTCCTCACCTTCTCACCCTTTCCAGGTTGAAATGAGAAGGTGGCTACATGCAAAAGATATTTTGATAAAGGAAAGATGAGAGTTGCAGATTCTGCTTATCAAGGAAAGGTTCTGTGGAAAGCTGCAGGGAGGGGCAGGAGGGAGATGACAGGTTAGGTTGAGGGACAAGGAGGAGCTGATAGCTGGAGAAGCTGATGCCTGGAGCGGCACAAGCACAGAGGTCTTATCATATTGCACTGTAAACATTCTTTCCTGGTTTGAGAGTTTTGTCCAGACCTGGTAGAAATGCACCCACTATGGGTCCACCCCAGTAATAGTAATGACAACCTTTGGGGGGCATGAGGCTGGGGGAGCTTGATAGGTTCCAGGCACAGTGCCAACCACTTTACACGTTTAATATTACTTCAACTATAAGAAATAGGATATAATGACCATTTCACCGATGATAAAAATAAGGATTAAAGATACCACCAAAAACTCACCAAAGCTTATGAGATTAATAAATCGTGGATCCAGAATTTGTCGTCATATTCGTTTGGCAGTAAAAACATGTGAGATCAACCACAATACTCTACTGCCTTAATCAAAGGTACTATAAGATTTTAGATGTTTCTCCCAGGATTCTTTTATAAGGCAGGGCCTTAGATGCTGATACTGGCATTTATAGCCAGTTTTTGGAGGCAAGTCACTGCACCCATCCCTGGTGGTGGTTTTTGCTTTTGTGCTCATGTTGTTTTCTTCCTTCAAAGTATAGGGCTGATGTGGGGCCCCACTGCCTAGCAGCTGGCTTGTATAAACTTACATGAAGCATGTTGACTGGGCAATGCAAAGGTCTGCCGAGCTCCCTTCTCTCTACCTATCAAGTACTACCCAAGATAATGACTCCTTACCAAGTTGTCCCACGAGGGGGCACTCTAGGACTGCCCTATGAGCAAAGTCCTTCACCTTCACTATATGATGCAACAAATGTTAGAAAAATAAGTCACCTTCAAGTACACTGCCAAAGGACAACACGGGGCTAAGATATCTTCATTTGAGCTCAGGTTGCAAAGCATTTACTGTTGAATGTGACGACTTTCCTCTGGGACTCAGTTACCCAGTCTGTAATATGAGCAGGGGTTGCACTAAACCAGGGATGCTCAAACTTGAGCACTTTAGAAAGCTTTTTTAAAAATTACATGCTTAGGTCCACCCCAGAAACAGTAATTGAGTTGATCTGGGATGAAGCCTGATCATCTGAATGCTTTTGAGATTTTCCAGATGGTTCTGATATGAGTTGAAGACTATGGGTCGAGATGATATCTAAGATCCATTTCAGTTTTCAAGTGATTGCCTCCTATCACCTACATTACCTAGTTTTCTTTTTAAAGTTACTAAGGACAAAGAGAAGAGGAAGCATGTGCCAAACTTCAAGGCAGTGTAGACTCCGAATCCTAAAATTACCACCTAGTAATAATGAGATCCTGGACAAGTTACTTAACCACACTGAGCTTTAGTGTGTCTACTTATAAAAAGTTATAACAATGTCCACATTGTAGTGTTGTTGTAAGGACTAGAATGTCAGACCTAAAGTATCCAGCTTTAATAAAGGTGCCATAGTATTATACCTGAGGAGAAGGAAAAAAATGACATGATTTAGTCAACAAATACAAATGCGTGCACATTATATGCTGGGCACTGTACTAGATTCTGAATTCTGCAGTTCTGTTTAAGGAGAAGCTTAACAGTTTCTCTACAGTCTACAAGTTTTTGAAGAAAATTTTTTAGTCTTGCTTTTATTTTGTGGGGTAGGGAGAAGACTCTGGAAGAAAGCATACTTTTATTTATTTATTTTTTAATTTTATTTAAAAAAAATTTTTTTTCTTTAATTGGTTGTTCAAAACATTACAAAGCTCATGACATATCATCTTTCATACATTTGATTCAAGTGGGTTATGAACTCCCATTTTTACTCCAAATACAAATTGCAGAATCACATCGGTTACACATCTACATTTTTACATAATGCCATATTAGTGACTGTTGTATTCTGCTACCTTTCCTATCCCCTACTATCCCCCCTCCCCTCCCCTCCCCTCTTCCCTCTCTACCCCATCTGCTGTTCAATACATTTCTGTGGCTGCTGTGCTGGTATATCAATCACGTCTTCCTTTAAAAGAACCTTCTCAAGGAGCAGGGTTGGCTGACAGCCTTTTTGGGATCCACTGCAGGGTGATGTTGAGACCATGCTCTTTCTAGGCTGCTCTCAGCTCTACTGAGCATAGCAAAGGAAACAGATTAAGGCCATTTCTGCCCAGTGTGAGCTGCTCTCAGGCTGCCTTTACCAGGGGCTCCTCTGACTTGGCCAAGGCTTTCTCAGTGCTGCACTGTAGTTTCAGGCTCTTACTACCAATTCTCCTTCCTTCCCTCTCTCCTTTCTTCAATGTCAGATTGGCATTGAGGTCTGAAGGCTCTCCTTATTTAATCCTGCTTCCTTTCGTCTACATCTTTCACAGGAGTTTTTCCCAGTGAATATCTTGAAAAATCTAATTTTGTTGTGACATCTGCTTCTTTGGGAAACCAAACTCACACAATCACTATCACCATCAAATCAATCTGTAGTTTTTATTAAAAATTAGTCTATTTTTAGCCTTAAAATCTCCATCAATCAAAACATGGAATTTTAAAAGAAAATCATTTACCTTCAGATATTATAACCTTTTAAATGGTCAGTTTCTAGTTAGTGCTTTCCTATGGGAAATTTACTCTTAAACCTTTCTAACAGACTTCAAGGTCTCAGACTTGAAATGTAAGCTACTCTGAGAGGAGTTGTCAAATGTTTTGAATTTTGTTGCTCAAATTAACACTCTCGTTTGACCTGATGTTCACACTGGCCAAGAATAAACCAACAGTTCCTACTGGAAAGATGGGTAGGAATGAGGAGAACTGAGCTAAGGTACTTCTAATTTATTGAAAAAGTTTTTTAATCAGTGATTTAAAATTATAAAAAATAATAGATCTACATTATGGACTATTTGGAAAGTATAAAAAAGTATACAGAGGTAGAACAAACTCACCAATACAGCTACTACCAAGTATAAATAGTCAGCATTTCGATAGATATTCTTCTTCTAGTCCTTTAGTTGTACTGTTAGAACTCCTGTGTTTATCAGGAATGTTTGCAGGTGAAGAGATTGGATTCTGAGAGTGGTAACCTAATCAGTCCATTTTCATTCAAGTGCTCTGACTGGGTGGCAATGGTAGGCAGGTGGGGTGTCACTGGGTACGTGCCCTGGAGGGGTTCATCCTCCCTGCACCTCCTTCTCCTGTCTCTCCACTTACCCGGCTGCCACAAATGGAGCAGCATTCCTGCATCTCTCCCCTCTACCATGATATACTGCCTCATCTTGGGTCCAGAGCAACAGATTTGGTGACAGGACTAGGAGTGCTAAGACTCTGGAACTGTGAGCCAAAATAAATCTTCTTTCCTCTAAGTTGTTCTTTCAGGTATTTTAGTTACCTCAATGAAAAGCTGATTAACACAAGTACTACATATCTATATTTATAATCTGTCTCCCTCTCTCTATATATGAGTATGTATGTATACACACAATATATAATTTCACGTACTTCATTTTTCACATGATTATGGTATGAGTATTTTCCTATTTTTATCATAAAATTTTTATAAGCATAATTTTAATGACTGAATGATATTTTACTGTGCAGATGTAACAAATTACTTTCTCTATTGTACCTCTAGATTGTTCCTAATTTTTCTTGGCTGTAAAAATATGGCATAAGTTTTTCTTTCCAAGTATTTGGAATTGTTTCCTTGGGGTAGATTCCTAAAAGTGAAATTGCTGAATCAAAAAGTTATAATACTTTTAAGGTGGTTAATATATACTGCTACTTTTTTTTTAATTAACAAAATGTCTCTTTGTGCTTTTCCAAGTGGTACCAGAGCAAGCTTTGCATATTCTCAAGGAAGAAAAAAGTTTTTCTAGTATAGTAGATGTTACTTTTATGTTTTTATTTCTATTTTTATTATTAGGAAAGAAAAATAATTTGAAAATGCTTATTAGCCATTTGTGTTTTTGTTTGTGTTTTTATCATCTACTTAAAGAGGGCTTTATATTTTCAAGATAGTCACCCTTTGTCATCCATATATTCCTCATTTACTACATGCTTTCAAATTTTGTTGCATTTTAAGCTACACACATTTACAGTTTATATATTTAAATTGTCACTGTTTTCTTAAGATTATTAAGGCCAAGCTGGAATTTAAAACCTTGAAAATATTTCTCCATTTAGAGACTTGAGAAATATTTCTGTTGTTGTTGGAATTTTATCTCTAAATTCATCATTACTGTATTTTACTATAAAATAAAGATGTAAGCTCTTTTGATGGAGAGGAATTGGTGGATTAAAAAATAATAATCAAGTAGAAATCCTAAAAAAAAAATAGGATCAATGAAGTAAAAATTTCTAAGCAGTAGACTAAAAACCAAAGAATAGAAAATTGGTAAATTGAAGGGCAGGCTTCAGGAAGTAACTTAGAATGACGTTCAGAGAGACAGGGAGATTATAAAATTGGACACCTCACTACAAATTTTGTAGAGGTTCCAGAAAAAAGAAATGCAAAGAATGAGGTGGAAGGAAAGTGGAAGCAACTTTGAAAGAGGTAATGTCTACTAGTGCTGCAACATTGAAACATACATTTGTAGAATGAAAAAAATAAGTAAAATAAATGAGAAAGTTTCATACTTAATACTAGTATTAAAAGTGCAGAACACCAAAAATAAAGGGAAAATCCTAAGACTCCAGGGAAGAAATGCAGACTTGCAGACTGCCTATAAGAAGCAATGACACTGATTGTTGGCTTCCTATTATGTTGAATAGATAAGAGAGAATGGAATAATATTTTTAAAGTCCTGAGAGAGAATAATAATGAAACTAAACTCTTGGTGAAGCTAAGTGATCTTTCAAGTGTGAGAGATAAATTTAAAAACTTGAATATAGTAAGAGAGCTTACTGCTTACAGACATTTCACACTGAAAGAATTACTAAAGAATGTACTTCCGCAAGACAAAAAAAAAAAAAAATGCATTAACTAAAACAAGAATGAGGAAGCTCTACGTTAGGAACTTTCAGGAAAGAGCTTGAGAATTTAATTTAAAAAAAAAAAAATCTCTGTTTTTTGTTTTGTTGTTGTTTTTGTGATGGTGGTTTAGAAAACTGACCCAGCTAATTGTCAAACTTTACAACTCAGCTCAACATCAGCTTCGCTGTTGCAATTTCTCCCCATCTCAGACGCCCACCCAGAATCCCACAGTGGCTCTCCTAACAGTATATTGTGGTTAGTTGTCTGCACTGTGCCTCTGGCTGTTTTGTGTGTTTTTTGTGAACTCATTGGCTGATAGTATATAACAGGCTCTCAATAAATGCTATTTGGATAAACTTTGGAAAAGATAGATACATGGAAAGGTTGCTTTAAAATAAATTGGGTGATTCTAAGAATTTAAACACCATCTGTCTTCAAACCCCTCAGTGGTGTAACCTTAATTTCTTTACAGTGAATGGGATCAGCCTCTTCTATCATCTCTGTGGAGTGAAATGTAGTAATATTGAATTTATTCCTAAATGTTGTTTTAGACTTGGATAATGGCCAGAGAAACTGGAAATATGAATATGTTTTTTACTTACTTTGATAGTTTCCAATTCCCAGCTAGAATTTGGTGAGTAATGCTTACACTGGGTCAAGCTGTTCAGTGCCTAGAGTAGTGCCACCAATATGTAGGTAGCCTCTAGCCACGTGTAGTCTTTGAAGTTTAAACTCAAGATAATTGGAATTAAATGTCATTTAAGAATTCCCTTCCTTGGTCCACCTTTTCACGCAAGGCCACATTTGGTAGTGGCTATCCAATGTCTTGCAATGTGCAGTCATAGAAATGTTCTATCATCACAAAGTGTTCTATCGGAGAGTGCTGATTAGATGATTCTTGGTAGTTTCCAGATCCAAGTAAGATAGCTTCTCTTATGCAAGACCTTCCTTCATCAGCCCCAGCCTGCCCCCAGCCAAGTTCCCTTTGGTTCACAAGGTTAGGCAGGTCTTGGACACCAGGAATTCAGAGATAAAAGAAAATGTGCTTACTACCCCGAAAGAGCTTAAAGCAGGGATTCTTAACTAGGGTAATTTTGCTGCTCAGGGGTCATTTGGCAGAATGTGGAGACTTAATGAAGTGGGTTCCCTTTGAATTTTAGCCTGTTAATAAGCTTCAGTATTTTGGGGGGAAAAATCCCTTAAATGATGTGGGCAAATACCACTCTGTCTTTGGTTGACTGTTTACTTTCCCTTTAGGATGTTTGACCTGCAAGAATCTTGATTCAACTGTTAATGTATTTTACACAGAGTCAAGATCCAGTTATATGAAGATTTACTAATCAAAAAGGAAAAGAGACTTCAATAAAAAGATAGGCAAAGGTAGGCAAAAAAAAAAAAAAAAAGGCAGTTCACAGAAGGGGAAATCCAAATGGCCAATAAATATCTAAAAAAGATGCACACCTTCACTAGGGATCAGGAAAATGTCAAATTCAAATGACAATGGGAAACTCTTTTATGTTTATTACATTGTCAGAAACTAAAATCTGTAGGGGCTGCAGTAGAGCACTTGCCTAGAGTGTGTGAGGCCCTGGGTTCAATCCTCAGCACCACATATAAATAAATAAAATAAAGGTATTGTGTCCACCTACAATAAAAAAAGAAAACTGTTTTTTAAAAAATCTGCAATATTGAGAGTTGGTAAGAACATGGAGAAATAGAAACTCACATGGTTACTTGTGAAAATATAAATTAGTACAACCATTCTGGAGAGTCATTTGGCATATCAAGTAAAGTTGAGAAGGTTGAAATCCTATAATCCATCTGGGATTCAAAGTTTTTCACTGCATCCCAGAATAGTGTTAGTAAAAACATAAATGTCCATCCGCAGAATGGATAGAGAATGTGGAATACTATTAGGCTGTTAAAATGAATGAAACATATCAGTATATACTAACATGCATATATCTTGAAAACATACTATCAAATGAAAAAACTCAAGTTACCAAATTATATACACAAAATGAAACACAAATACAAAAATCTTAAAAACCAAAACAATGGAACGAAGGGTGCACATTCATAATAAAAATTTAAAAACAAAACAGAAAAAGTAGACACCAAATGAGAATGGAATGAATGGGCCAACAAAGGCAATTTCTAACTCTATTTGTAAAGTTGTATTTATTTTTTTAAATGATGAACAAAGCAATGAAAAAAACTTTATTGTTTGTTGATTCCAGATTATGCAGGTTATTCTCTGTTACCATCTGGGGATAGAAATGAAAGGGAGAGGGAGGAGGGAGGTTGCAATTTATTCCCCCAGCTCCTTCCCAGCAGAAATGCAGGTTCCTGTTAGGAGTGCCTCCCGCCTCCATATACTAAGGTTATCCTCAGCCCTTGGGGTACAGCACTATCTCTTGTGGTTTTCTTTGCTCTCTCTTTGCCATCTATTTCCTGTCAGGACCTTTCTTAATATAAAGGTATTAAGGTGTTTCCTATAGATTTCTCACTTTTTTTTTAATTTTAAAAAACTATGCACACACACACACACACACACACAAAACAAGTATTAGAGATGTAAGGAGCTGAGAGGAAAAAGGCCCCAAATTATGAAAACCTTCCCCAAACGTAGGATACCATGAGGAACCTAGATACAAGTTTAAAAATAAGGAACGTGCTTGTGTTTTATGTGAATCATGTCTCCATGGGAGTCTAGCCCTCCCACCATGACACAGTCAGAGCATTCACCCAACCCTGTCATCGAGTTGATAGGTAATACAGAGATTGCTCCATACCTACCATTTACTCTCTCTAGTTGATTTAGTTCAATAGACATGACAGAGAACCTGGCTCAACCTGTGAGCCAGACACTGGAGAAACAGAGAGTTATCAGAACCTGATCCTGCTCTCAAGGGCTTTGTTGACAGGTGGGAGGACATTGTCTGGCAAGATGAGCATGTCAATATGAAGCAGAATCTGAGGACACAGTTTCCTTTGGGTCTCAGGAGCATAGGGTAGAACTCAGGGAAGGTGTCCTTGCAAGAATGAAGATAAGGTTGAGATTTACCAGAAGAGTATATTCGTTACAGATCAGTAAATGGTTATTGAACACAGTGTTATTTGTTCCTGATACCAGTTCTATGAGGATACCAGCAAAGCCTCCAAAATTCAGAGGAGCATCATTAGTAGAGCTTCCTGTGATGGTGGGAAAGCTCCATTTGGAATCATTAGCCACATGTGCTTATTAGGCACTTTTAATGTGGCTATGGTGATAACGGAAGTGAATTCTAATTTTATTTAATTTGAATTAAATTGAAAAACCTATATGTGGTCAATAGCAATCCTATTGGAGCATCACAATCTATGGGGACAGACTGTAGATCATGATTACATAGTATAGAAGTTATATCACTTTTTTTTTTTTTTCATTTGAGGAGCATGTTTTGAGAACTTAATATGAGTTGGAACCATGAAATGGAGATGACCAGTCTTTGGCAATTGTCACCAAGGGGACCATAACCTTGTGTGATTCTAACACCAACCAGGTCAAGAATCCTCTGTAACGTGTAGAACAAGCAGATATAAATAAGCCTCAGTGAAACCAAGACCATTAAGTATATGGGACTGGAGAGCATTTACCTACTTTGGCCCAATCTCAACATGGGAATCTCTACTGACTGTGACCATCAGTAGAGACCACTTGTTCTAGGTTTCCAAATTTACACAAATATTTCATTATTGAAGTTGATCCTTTAACTTTGAACTATATGAAGACCACAGAAGGATTTGTTAGTAATGTACCCACACACTGGATTGAGTGCCACATCCCTTACACATCACTGTACGTACTTACATAAAGCATTTCTGTAAGATCTACAAAGGATTCTGACACCAGTTCCTGACAGGGAGAATTGGCAAGAACTCTTCGGCAGCATGGCTGAGGTTAAATCCCTGTCCCTGCCCAGAATTGTCTTTTGTGAGCCTCCTTCTGTTCTTATCAGAACACAAGCTGTACAGTCTGTGCTGGAACATTCCCTCCTCCTCTGATTACCTGGTCATTTATTTTTCTTCTTTCTGCACTTGCTCAGAGCAGCTCTTTCTCAGCCATTTCTGAGAAGGGTTTTATAAGATGCTGCTGGCTCTCTGCTCTAAATTGGTCCCTCTGTGGCAGTACCTGCATTCTCAGCCGCTGCTCATTCTTATTGTGATATTAGCCTTTTTTCTAAGTGCTGGAATGACAGGAGCATAGTTTTAAACTCCTTTTGACAAGAAACTTACTTCTAGATGAAAACAAGTCCCTAGCGTTTGCAGCACATGGCATTACCATGGGACACACTAAACATGCCCCATTCTGCTCTCTCCACTACTACCCAAGGGCCTTGCTGCCAAACCACGAACCAGATGACATGGGGTATGCGCCTATTGGCTACTGACCACAGCACCCAACACCATGCAGTGACATCAGCCTCTCTCCGGGGACTAACTCCATTCTCTCCTCTCCACATGGTCACCAGTGAGTGATTACCAGCAGCCATGCAATGGCCTCTGTCTGTCCACCTGGCCAAGACAACTGCACAGAGAGGAGGGTCTGAGTGGAGTTCCTTCTCTAATTTAGAACTGGAGGGTTGGGAGTGGTGGAGGCAGGAGGGAGACTGATTCTGCCTGAGAGAATGAGCTGAGATGGAATGTATCTGGGACTGTGAAGCACCAACTGGAGAAGCTGGCCCACCTTGAGACAGTGGTGACACAACTGCACATGGAGACATAGGCTCCTGGTGGCATTCCACACCTGGCCTCCCCTCCTTCCTCAGGCTGAGCTGCATCATCACCCCTGGTCCACAAGACAACCTTGTTTCCTTAAAAAAAGATTCTGCTGCTTTTGTTAAGGTGAGTTGAGGTGATCCCATTTTTGTCATGCGTGCACATGTGCACATACCTGCAGAGCTCAGTAAATGGAAGGTGTGGTAGGTTGAATTTTTAAATGGCCTCTATGAATTCTATCCCTGGTATCCACATTTTTCTGTAATCCCCTTCACTTGTGGCAGGATTCTGTAACTTGCTTTTTTTTTTTAACTTTTGTTTTTTAGTTGTAGATGGACACAATATCTTTTTTTTTTTTAATTTTTTATTGTTGGCTGTTCAAAACATTACATAGTTCTTGATATATCATATTTCACACTTTGATTCAAGTGGGTTATGAGCTCCCATTTTTACCCCATATACAGATTGCAGAATCACATCAGTTACACATCCATTGATTTACATATTGCCATACTAGTGTCTGTTGTGTTCTGCTGCCTTTCCTATCCTCTACTATCCCCCCTCCCCTCCCCTCTCCTCCCCTCCCCTCTTCTCTCTCTGCCCCCTCTACTGACATTCATTTGTCCCCCTTGTATTATTTTTCCCTTTCCCCTCACTTCCTCTTGTATGTACTTTTGTATAACTCTGAGGGTCTCCTTCCATTTCCATGCAATTTCCCTTCTCTCTCCCTTTCCCTCCCACCTCTCATCCCTGTTTAATGTTAATCTTCTTCTCATGCTCTTCGACCCTACTCTGTTCTTAGTTACTCTCCTTATATCAAAGAAGACATTTGGCATTTGTTTTTTAGGGATTGGCTAGCTTCACTTAGCATAATCTGCTCTAATGCCATCCATTTCCCTGTAAATTCTATGATTTTGTCATTTTTTAATGCAGAGTAATACTCCATTGTGGACACAATATCTTTATTTTTATTTATTTATTTTTATGTGGTACTGAGGATCGAACCCAGGGCCTCATGTGTACGTGGCAAGCGTTCTACCACTGAGCTACAGCCCCAGACTGTAACTTCCTTTAAACCAATAGAATATAGTAAAGATGGAGGAATCTTGTAGTCTCTAATTAGTGGACTTTAAATTCATCAAAAGGGAGTTTGTCCTGGGTGGGCCTGATCTATTCGGATGACCCCTGAACGAGGGTCTAGCAATCAGGGACTCCTGCTTTTCCACTGGCCTTGAAAAGACAAGACGTTGGAGTTCCACAGCTGTGAGAAAATGAATTCTGCCAGCAACTGTGTGAGCTTGGGATAAGAACCCCAAGGCTCAGCAGAGACTGCAGGCCTGGCTGACCCACTGACTGCAGCCAGGACTCCTGATATACAGAAACTGTGTTCAGTTCTAAGCTGTTGATTTTGTCCTAATTTGTCATGCAGCAAATGAAGGGCTGTGTCGTTTCTTATTCTAGCCCTTCTTGTCTCACCTTGTTGCTGTAAACAACAAGCAGTGACGTCTTTCAGGTGACCGTCATGCCTCCAAACTGCTTGTCAGTATGGCCCCCTAAGAGGCCGGATCAGCTGCACTGTGCCTTCTTACTCTTGTCCCTCACCATGGCCTGGGGCTTTTCCTTTACTGCAGTCCTGGGAGAATCATTCCTCAGCTGATTTATCATGAAGTTGATGGCCTGTCATGAAGAATACCTCAGTCACTGGCATTAGGGAGAAGTGGAGGTGTCTGGTCCCAAGGACAGAGCAGGTGTGAGATTGTACCGGCTGTGACACATGACCAAGGGCAAGCTTACTGATGGCATTTTCCTCTTCTCTTGATGGAGATTAAGACTCTTGTGGAGAAATGAGGCAGAGATTCTGCTTTGGCAGGAAGAACCTGGCTTCCTCTTTGCCAGAGCTTCTTCTGACTCCCTCCCTCATTGGCCTAAGACTACCAGGTTGGGCACCAGCATGCTGCTCGCTGCTCAGAACCTCTCTGGAAACAACAAAGGCTAGGAGGCCTGTGATTTGGGTGTTGGGGCTGGTGAGTCTTCTAGTAACTGCCGCAGTCTGGCTGGGCACAATCAGAAGCCACTTGTCAAAAGAAACTAACTTTATTTTTAGAACCAAACACCCCAAACAAAACAGCCTCTCAGGAAAAATCCTCAGAGCCTCAACTGCCACCACTGGCTTTCCACAAGCCTGTCTCTCCCCCCACAAGCTTCTTTCCACCTCCCATAATCCTCCTGCTCTTGAGGCCGATTGGCTGGGTCACGTGGGCAGAGCCAAAAAGTCCCCCAATGAGCAGCTCCGTGGTCTGAAAGGGCAGGGAAACAGTCCAATGAGCATCACCGCAGAGGAGCCAATCAGCTAGATGTTGCTGGGGCCGCTGTGAGCCAATCATCAGCCGGCAGCTGGATTGCTGGCAGCTGGAAGTTTGCTGGGGCCCCTTTGGCTGTGGCTCTCAACAGTAACCAACCTAACTGTAAAAGAGTAATAATATATGATATCTGCATAATGTTCTACAGCTTCCAAACTGTTTTAGGCTCCATTCATCATTTGGTTCTTTCCATAATCCTAGAAGCAAAGCACTTATTTCATTTGTTTTATGGATGAGAAAATTGAAGCCCAGAGAAGTTAAGTGAATTTCCCAAGATTACACAGCTAAGTAAGTGGCTAGTCCAGTCTGGAAGCCAGGTCCTTCTTCACAACAAATCTTAGCTCACTTATTCCTTCTCTAGAGGTGTATCAAGGGCATTTCAGGTGCCAGGCGCTATGCTGGGATGTGGCAGCAAACAGGGAAGATGTGGTCCTGAGCCATCAAATAGACAACCACAGAAATAAGTGTCAGCAAAATGTGATTATGGAAGAGTGGTAGGAGGTTCTGCAGAGTTAGTGGGAGAACCTCTAACCTCGTTTGGAGAGTTGGGAAAGTCTCTTAGGAGGCAACACAATGTATAAGCTAAGATCTGATAGCCAAAGATTGCTACCAGGAGACCAGAAGTGTGGAGAGCATTCCTGAGGCAGGGAATTACTTGGCATCTTTGTGGAAGAAAAAAAATATATATGAATATAGCTGCAGGGTAGAAAAAAGGAGGAGTGGGGCTAGGTGAAGCTAGGGAGGCTAGCAGGGGCCAGACTACAAAGTGCCTTAAAGTTTTCATGAGATTTCTGCCATGATTCAAAGAGCAATGGGAAACCTCGAAAGTTCTCATCCGATGGAGTCACATTTTCAGATGTATTAGAAAAATGTCACCGTGGCTGCTGTGTAGGAAACAGACTGGAGGACGAGAGCAGAAATGTGGAGACAAATCCAGATGTGGAGCTATTGCAGTGGTCCAGGTAAGACCACGGTGAACACAATGGTAGCGTGGTTTGGGGGACACAGGTGGGCTTCAGGATGCTTTGATGTGGCAGGGGTGAGGGAGAAAGATCAGAGATTTCTGTCTGTCCATAGATGTTCATTAACTGCCAGGCTGGGTTGCTCTGTTTGATTTCCTTCTTATAAAAACAAAACCAGGTCCTTCTATACAGCCCCAGGAGGAAGCTTAGGCAGGTGGCAAGGGAGGCTCAGAAAAGCTCTTTAGATATGCATTGCTGTGATTCTCACAGCAGCAGGAAAGCAGGTACAATACTTTCCCTCAATGTCATCTTGAAGGTCAGAGTTTTTGAGGAAGACACTGAACCTCTCCTCATGTAAGAAAAATAAATAACTCATGAGACTGTTCAGAAGTGCCAGTGTCATGTCACACAAAATGTTCAAACTACTAGTTTGATATTAAGCCCACGGGTCTTAGCACAGTTTCTCAAAAACCCAAGACTGCTGCTCTTGAGAATGACAAAAGAATTGTTCAGAAATTATAAAATTTAAACAAAAAATTCCTGAAATTTTCTCCTCAAAATTCTGGGAGAGGGAGAGATTTACCAGGAAACAGGGCACATTGAGAGTGGCAGACCAGAGCGAAAGGGGTGAGGTGTCAAGGTGTCATCCAGTTTGTGACCATTTCAGAGTGGTATATTGGAAAAAACATGGGCTTTGGAATCTGAGCTGGGTTCAGTTCCTGTTTCTCTTGTTTATGAGCTGCATGAAATTGAGTGAATCACCTTTTCTGTATCACACATAATGATAAAAACCGATTTAAGAAACCCTCTAATTCAAAGGTCATTATAAAAATTAAGACCTTATTCAAAACTAGCATATGTGGTAGTATTGATAACTGTCAGTCTGCCTATACTCAAAGGGAAAAATGTTTTTAGGTATTTTTTGACTCTTTGGTGTTGAGTCAAAAATTTTCACTCCGACTAAAAATAATGGAAATCATTTAAATTTGAAATTGGAAGCTTATAAAACAAGTAATTTGATTTTCAAAATATAGAGAAATATTTGAATATTTACTACGTGCTCATCATTTTGCAATGGCTCATTAGATACGAACACAGAGAACAGTGGGTAAGGCATAATGCAAAGACCTTGGAAGGAAGCCTGTGAGGTGTAAGGGCACATAAGTGTGAAGGGAGGCTGGCTAGGGTGGGAGCTTCATAAACAAGAAGTGCTGCCTATCTAGGTGACAGGGATAATGTTTGGCAGGGTGTAAACAATAAGGCCCACTCCTCCCATGTTCACATATAGTCCCTAGAAACTAGTTCACAAACTATGAGGAACCTTTTTTTTTTTTTCCCAGAGCAATTCAAAGTCATTTTGAAGAGGGTCAGAATAGAAAGCAGTTAGGATCTAGGTGTAGGAAATTACTGCTTTTCTGTGTGCAGAGCAGGATTCATTTATCCTATGACTAAAATGAGTAATTCAGTGAGTTATCAACAATGAAAATCTGCTTTAGAAATAGCTGCCAGAGAAACTGAGGCTAAATAGACTTGCCTTACAGATTTGTCCTCAAATTCCACCGATTTTTAATTCAATTCAAGGTCACCAGCATCTTCAGAACATCTACTCTGTGCCAGTGTTGGAGGCTACAGAGCTGCTCCTGAAGATCTCGTGGGCCAGGGGACAGGCATGTGAACAAACAAGTTATTCACCAGCCTGTGGAGGACAGCAGGAGAGCAAGGTTCCCAGCTCAGAGGTCACATAGAAGAAGGGGCTGACTAACTGCACTGGGGAGGAGATGGAAATGACTGAGCCAAGTATGAAGGGAGAACAGTGGGAATTCAACCGAAGGATGAGAGAACACAGAAGTATGAAATAACGCTGGGGTAACTATAAGTGGTTGGGAACTTAAATGGGCCTGGCCTCCCCCAGCCTGAGGGTGGAGAAAGTTACAGCTAACCTTTCATGCTCCCAATGTGCAGAGCACCAGGCAGGTCTGTCCCAGATACCTGCTCACCATTATTCAGGGAATCCAGTTTTAGATAGTTTTGATCCTTGCTCAAGAACAGATACGTATTTTAGATTGTTGCTCTTCATTTATACTTGAATGAGGATGAGTCCTATGTGCTTTATTAAGAGAATGTTTTAGATATTTTAAAGAGCAGGACAATCTGAATCCCCAGCTGGGAAGCCCAGTTATATTCAGCACCCCCATTTCCCCACCTCCCATCAGTTTCAAAACTTTTGCTCAGTAAGGACAGCTACTAGTCACTTACACATTTGAAAATTTACAAATCTACTTATTTTTAATGCCACCTATTTGGCTATATTTGTTGTCAATTATGTTTTATTTTTCTAGGATACATTAATTAGAACCTCTGGTAAATATCAAATCAAATGGACTAATCTTAATATAGTTAGAAATTGACTTTAATGTCCTTCTCCTTTCAGATACTACACTATGAAAATGAATGAAAGGCAAAGAAAAAATAGTGTCTACTTTCTTCCCTTTTCCTTTTGTCCTTTTTTAAAGTTAGAATTACCTGGAGATGTACAAAGTGTGCTCTTGTTCCTCCAGGGGCTCAGCCCCAGGCCCTCAGAGGAGACCGTGTGCCTCTGTAACTTGCTTATGAATTCTTGAGCTGTTTTCCCAGCCATGAAAACACACATTTTGTACCTTGCCAGGTATTTTGTGTTATTGTTCTTGGTAAAATACTTTGTACCTTTATTTTTTTCCCAAAGGCAGAGAGGACAGAAGGACCTCTACAAGTCAGTCTGGAGATTCAATTACTCCGGATACTTGTGGAAAGTTCTGGGAACTGGAACTTTGAGCTGTAATCAATGTAGCATTTCCATAAGATTTTCAGTGGAAACAAAATATTAAAATTCTTGGAAGGAAAGAACCCTCGGAGGCCCCAAAGCACAGCAAGGCTGACTGTGTCTGAGATGTGGCCATTGGCAATGTTGCTGCTTCTGAGGGCAACAGAGAAGAGATGGTGAGCTGGCTGTGGAGTCTCTGGAGAAGACCTATTAGCTCATTTAAAAGAATCAGAACATACATGAGATTTTTTTAGGAAGAGTGTGGAGCTAAGAATGAAGGCCCTTGACTTTCAATAGACAGTCCAGAGAATCTAAAGTTACTTATTAGGCTCAAGATGATGTGCCTTTATTTATAGTCATGGCATTCTGAGGAGGTGGTGGCAAAAGCCGGTTAAGAAAATCAGCTTTGCCCCTCTCTAGAATCAAAAGAAGGAACCAGAATGTGAGGTACGGCTCACACGTAGCTCACACTTGACTGCTGTTTGTGTCTCTGCTGTTTGTATACCACAGACCCTCATTCTAGAAGGGATTATCTCAAGATGGTTACACTCTTTGACCCCCAAGAAGAGTCCTTTGGGGGGCCTGGTTTCCCGTGTGATATGGGGAAGACTTTAGCTAGAAGATCTTCACTCTCTAATCTGGTATCCAAGTCTTGTGGCCTGCACAGGCAGATCATGGGTGGGTGGAAGAAGGCACCCATCGTTGGCATTCATGACTCCAGATGGAGTCACTGACGTGGAGAATCAGCCACCGTTAGTTAGAACGTTAGGGGAAATCACTGATGAATAAGGTCAAGGAAAACCTCAGGATAATTTTAATGGTGTCAGGGAAGAGCAGGAACAACTTGGTAGAGAGAGAATAGAATGATGGCATTTGACACTGATATTACCCCAGGTGTATAATAGAGGAATATTTGCATGATGTTCCATGACAGGTGAAGAGAAATGGAATATGGAATATGTCAAACGGAGGGAACTGGAAATGATATCAGTAGTCTTTGGTTTCACTGTCTTCTTGCTCTAAACCATCTTATATTCTGTTGTCCAAGAGACAGTCCTAACATGAAAACAGGGCCTTGCCACATCCTAAAGTAGTTATTCAGAGGCTTTCGTCATTTCCACTCAGCAAAAGTTCACCCCTTGCATAACGCTCAAAGACAGATCTGATCCCTGCCTTCTTATCTAGCCTCAGCTTCTTGCTCATTGCCCACTGCACACTCTCACCCTGGCCCTCTGACCCTTTGCTCTAGTCTTACTGAAAAATTTACCTGCAAAACCAATTTTTAAAAGCTGTACATTTTCATATACTGTTCCCTTGGCCTAGAATACCTTTTTTTTTTTTGTTAGAAAAAATTTTTTGAGGCATCAATGCTGAATTCAAGAGATTTCTGGGAAGACTTACTTAAGCAGAATTAATCCCTGCACCTCTCTCCCTACCTGCTCCTTCATGCAATCACTGTACCCAGTGTAGTTGGTCCATGTTAGTACTTGAAGATTTAAATTCTGCGAGTTTGAATATTATCAAGAAACTGGAACATGAATGTTAAATAAAAATTTGCTAATTTTGCTGAGGCTCTGGTTTGGGTTACATTTCCTGGGAGACATATTCCTAGAAGGTAGTCAGTAGCTATTCAGGAAACCTAGACAACCAGCCAGCATTTATCTCTTTATGTGATTTGTCTCCCACACCTATGACCACATGGGCAGTAATCTCAGGGAGGGATGAAAAGCCTGGTTTATTCCTACTGATAATATCACCTGATCAATGCCATGTAAATATCTTCTCATTTAACTCTCACAATTTCCTCTGAGTGCTTACTAAAATTCCCATTTTACATATAAGGAAACTGAAATTCAAGAGAAGTGATTTTCCCCATTTCTACAGCTAGCAAATGAAGCCAGGGATCAAAAGCAGGTTTTCAGAGATATGAAAAATTGTGCTCTATATGTGTAATAAGAACTGTAATGCATTTCACTGCTGTCATATATTTATTAAAAAAATAAAATCGATAAAAGATTTTTAAAAAGTAAAAAAAAAGTTTTAAGGTAACAGAGAGGAACAGAGAACAGGGAACTGTGAATTCAGCTAGCACCTGTAATTTCTGAAGTTGGTAAAAAGGGATAAAAACTATGAAGTAATTATAAAAATGTGATTATTCTTAGCTTTTAAAAGGTCTTGAACAAATTAAATGGTGGGGAAATTAAGTTAAAGAAGAATTTGGAAATTCAGGAATTCTTGATGGCCTCATGACAAGATTTTGGACTCAAATCTTCAGGCATAGCCCTAAAAGAATCTATTCTACTTTGGCCTCCACATCACTAAATCCAAAAAGCAATCTGTAGATTCCCACAGCATTGGGTAAAACAGATCACACTTCTTCCTGGAAGCATTTTCTTTTCATGCTTCTGGTCCACCGTACACACTTGTTTCTCCTCCCATCTCTCTGGCTGTTCCTTTCAGTCTCCTTTGCTGGTTCCCTTTCAGATTGTTCTAATCTCTGAGGGTCCTGTGACCCTGTGGTTCTACTCTCCTCTACATGTACACTCCTCTTAGATGATTGTATCAACTTTTCAGGCTTAAATTTTTCCTATATGCTAACAACTCCCTTGGACTCCAAATATCCCTCTGCCTGCCAGACATTTCTATGTGGGTGTGTAGTAGACACCTCAAAAACAAAATATCTTCAAATGTCTTGTCTTCCTCAAATCTGCTCATCTTCAGTCTTTTTTTGGGGTGGGGGGAGTGTACCAGGGATTGAACTCAGGTGCACTCGACCACTGAGCCCCACCCCAGTCCTATTTTGTATTTTATTTAGAGACATGGTCTCACTGAGTTGCTTAGCACCTCACTTTTGCTGAGGCTGGCTTTGAACTCGCAATCCTCAGCCTCCCGAGCCACTGGGATTACAGGCGTGCACCACCACACCCGGCTTCATCTTCAGTCTTGAGCATCTTAATGACAACTCTATCCTTCCAGTGGCTTAGGACAAAAACCTTGGCATTGCCTTGTCTCCTTTCTTTCCTTTGCCTCATATGCACTCTCAGGAAACTTCTATTATCCCTGACTTAAATGTACAAGGGGGCCACTTCTCACCACCCTCATTGCTGCCACCTGGCCCAAGCCACCATCACTTCTCTCATGCATTATATAAGAGTCCCTAACAGTTCTCCTTTCTTCTATCCTTGTCACTGACCCCCATGCCCCACTGTCTATTCTCAACATAGTGACCAGAGTGTTGCTTTCAAAATATAAATCAGATTATATTACTTTGTTCAAAAACCTCTGTATTTCTTAGTAGAGGCCCATTAGTTTATAAGACCCCCACATGATCTTCACCCCCTCAGCCCATTGCCTACCAACATTTTTTATATTACTCGTTTATTGAGTAGGCTTGTCACCTCCCTTCCCCTACTCCAGAGAGCATGGATTTTGCTGTTTCAGTTGCTACATATCTCCCACCTTGGAGACACAAGGAGATATCAGGTGCTCAAAAGGTATTAGCCTAACATTGCAATGGATCTCACAGAGTCTGGTCCACTAGTGTGTGTGTATGTGTGTGTGTGTGTGTGTGTGTGTGTGTGAGAGAGAGAGAGAGAGAGAGAGAGAGAGAGAGAGAGAGAAGAATGTGTGTGTGTGTGTGAGAGAGAGAGAGAGAGAGAGATTTGGGGCCTCTATCACATGTGTAATGAATACACACATGGAAGCAAGGAAGGTGCAAGTTAATATGGAAAATAAATTAAGAGCGGCATAATTGCCACAGGCTTTCATTTGTGATACCGGTTTCCCAAATGAAAACTTCATTCTTAATGAAACTCTTTTTTTCAAATGCGACATTTTTTAAAATTAACCAGAGCAAACACCGGCCCAATGCCAATTTTACTGTCAAATGTCAATAGAAAATCAGCAGTCTGCTGCTTTAAACAGTACAAGGAGCCAGTAATTGCCTGGGTACCCAAGGGATCGGGATTAGGTGGTGGTGAGAATGGATATTGCCTGTCTGTCACCAAGTTTGTCGATGCAGAATGGGCTAAATTCTTCAACCTCTGAGTGAAAATTTCTAAGTGCGTTTTTTTTTTCCCCTTAAAAGAATCTGATTGTTCTTCAAAGTGCTTTAGGGTTAAACACAAGTAGAAGTAAGCTTTAATTTACACAGTAGGTATGTTCCAGCAAGCTGCAGATCAACATTCCAAACATTCACTGGTGTAAAATGCCTGAGGAGAGCTTATTCTTGGCCAGGACCTCGAAGGGGGTTTTCGAGTCGAGAGAGCTTGAGTTCTGCAGGATTGTGGAGAATCCTGGCTCACTCACTCCATCAGTAAAATGGGTTCATAGTATCTAACTCAGAGTGTTGCTGAGAAGATGATCTGAGATATTCACTATACATATGAAAGTGATTTATAAAGTGTTGTCTAAATATTGGTCTATGACAAAGTAGTAAAGCATTTTCATAAATCAAAGTGCTTGTCTCTAATGCAAGTAATTCACTTTATCCCCTTTGTAAGTTTGACTTCTCATATTCTAAACTGGATCATGTTTTTATTATTGCTGTTGCATTCTTGTTCATTTATCTCCATTTCGACCGCATGAACTGAAATTGTGCCTTGTCAGTTCATCATTCTGCTTCATCATTTTATTCAAAGAACAGGTTTTAAACTGATGGCATTTGGAACTGCCCAAGATCTTCACCAAATGGCTCAGTTGGTCAGTGTTATGATTGAATTGTGTCCTCAAAAAATATATGTTGAAGTCCAAACCCTTGGGATCTGTGAGTGTGACCCGGTTTGAACACAGAGTCTTTACAGATGTAAATGAATAAAGGTGGGGTCATTAGGGTAGGCCTTAATTCCAAATCACTTGTCTCTTTATAAGAAGAAGAGACATAAACACAGACACGCACAGAGGGGAGGCCAGGTGAAGATGCACAGAATGACATGTGGTGACAGAGGTACAGATCAGAGTGAGGTGTCCCCAAGCCAAGGGATGCAAAGTATTGCTGGCAGCACTGGAAGCTAAGAAAAGGCATGGCAAAGGCTCCTCCGTAGAGTCTTCACAGAGGTGGCCTATTACTATCTTAACTTTAGACTTCTGGCCTCCAGAACTATGAGAGAACAAATTTAAAGTCACCAAGTTTGTAGTACTCGGGTCTGACAGTTCCGGAAAGCTGGTACAACCAGTTAGTTCTGCCAGAGGCCCTTCCAAGGCAGCCTTGGTTAATGTGATGGGGACCATGGTACATTTTTCTAGTTTTAATGGGTGAACTGCTGAGTCTACAGGACTGATGAAAGACCGGACCTTGAAATAAAAGTAGCCTGGGGTACAGGTCCCACCCATGCACCTTCCTGGGTGAGTTGGGTCACATATTCTGTGTTTATAACTGGCAGGTGTTAACCTGCTCACATGGAAACAAGATAGTCCTTGCCTGTTTTCCCAACCTTTTAGATGTTGATTTTTTTTTCCTTCCACCACTCTCTACTTTGTCAATGGTTTAAGTTAAGCAATTTGCTGTTTTTTAAAAAAATTGTTTTATGATGTTGACTTTTTTTTAGTGATATAAATTAAAGAGTCCTATCTCAACCTGAAAGACACACCATCAGAGAAAATGCCAGAAATCAACTTATCAAATGTCCAGTTAAGTGGCCCCCAATTCTATCTGCACATTGTATGCACTGGGGCCTCTTAAAACAAAAACCACCCTTACCTGAGACCCACCCCTAGTGATATTGATTTAATTGACACACAGTGGGGCTTGGGTTTTGCTATTTTTCGTAGTATCTCAGATGATTCTAACATGTAGCCAGGATGAAGAAAGAGAGAGCAGCCAATGGAGGGTTAGTGACTTGCCCAGGATCAAACACCAAGCTCCCTGCTCTGTACATCATCCCTGTCTCCAAAGCATCCTACCCCTTCTTTCCCTGGATAATTCTGAGCTCTCATCAAGGCTGAACTTGAGGATTCACTCCTCTTTTGGGGCCTTTGTTGACTCACCACTCTTCTAGCTCCCAAGGGCCCCAGCACTCAGGGTAAAGTGCTTCTGCAGCCTCTCCTCTGGCCCCTTCTCGTTCACAGTCACTGCCAGTGTCACACATACTGATTATCAGGCTTTTTCTCCACTAGACCATAAGCTTCTTTAAGGCAGAAAAGAGGTGGGAGGAAAAATGAGAATGTGTTCCAAAATTCAACAAAGGAGGGCTCTAAATTACTTGCCATTTCCTAGTTTTTGGATATAACTCTATCAAATGCACCTCCAGCTATTATTCATTTCTAAGGCCATTTTGCTTGCATTTATTTAATAATATTTATTAGATTTTTTTCTGATTTTAAAATAAATTTATACTCAGAATCAGAAATGTTGAAAACATTCACCATTACTCAGTGTGTTAGTCATTTTTATATAGCTGTAACAAAATTTCTGAGATCAATCAACTTAAAAGAAGTTAACTTTGGCTCATGGTTTCAGAAGTTTCAGTCCATGGTGGATTTGCTCAGTGGTTTTGGGTCTGTGGTGAGGCAGAACATCATGGTGGGAGTAAAGATGCTCACCACACAGCAGCTGGGAAGCAAAAGAGGGGCTAGGCTCCCAATATCCTCTTCAAGAGCATGCCCCCCCAATTACTTAACTTCCTTCCATAAGGTTCCCCATCTAAAAAGTCCATGCCTTCTCCTGTATTAGAACCGTTAGATTTCCAAGCTCAGAAGGTCTGACCAGTTCAAGAGAGCAGTGAGTTTCAGAGGTTCATTGTTAAGCTTGAGTAAGCAGGGTCATCACGGACAGCTACACGGGTTGTGCACCATCAACCTCAGAGGCACCATTCACATTGCAGTCCACATATCACAATTGCTCCAGGAATTGTGTAGTGCCATGCACAGGGCTGGGCATTGGTACAGAGCCTGTGCTGTGCCCCAGAAGCTGAGCCTGCAACACTTGCAGGTTGTACAGCCACATCAAGGGTTAAATTGTTTCAGGCAGGCAGTGGAACCACACTGTGCACTGAGCTGGGAGGTGAAATGCCACATGCACATGGGCCTTTGACTCTGAAATACTCTGAAATGCCACGAGAAGCAGAACAAGAGGGAGAGGGCAGGACAGTGAGCTCTGCAGAGCAGGCCAAGGCTCTCATTTCATGGAAAAGTGCTTTCTCTGAGCGTGAAGCAAGAGGAATTGTTGTCAGGCTGGCACAGGATGCAGAAGACCCACGAGGAGATGGCTTCTCAGGTCCAACAGCTTGCTGAGAGGTTGAGGGCTGCTTGGGAAGCATATAGACTATTTCCATCGCCTTGGGGAAGAGATCAAAACCTACAGGGCCTTCTTCCCAACAGGGGAGGGGTCACCATGTCCCCATAGAAACTCAGGGCAAGGATCAAAGACCTCTCCCTACAACTCAGGAAAACCATTAGGAGAAAGCGTTGGAAGAGAGGCAGGATGCTGAGTTTTAATCATACAAATAATAACCAGGCAAATACATTGTCACCCTAACAAACTGGCATTTCTGTGGCATTTGCAAAGCGTTTCCATGTACAGAGTATTATTCCCATTTGGTCCCAACTCCTCCCAGCTTAGCCATTACGAATTGCTCCTCTGCCCTGCTGGCCTGGAAGATCTCGTCCCCCCTACCCCCCAACCCCCCCCCCCCCCCCCCCCCCCCCGCTGCTACCTTCAGCAGCTGTCTCTTCCTGGGAGGCCTGCTAGGATCCCCACAGCCTGGGTGCCCCTGCTCCAAGGTCCCAGAGAGGTTCCAACAGAGGTTCCCCTCAGATCACTTCCAAGGTGTACCATCCTCACCTCTCACCTGGTGACAACCTCACCTCAACTCTGGTGTCCCTACAGTTTGAAGTGCCCATGGCCATCAGAAGGAACTGCCTAGGTTTCTAAGTGAGAGAATATCACTCAGCCGCTCTAAGCTCTCTATTGCAGGGACTGGTAAACCACAATGGATGGCCCAAACTGGCTTGTGCCTGGCTTCTCATCTGTCTTGATGATGTTATTACATAACAAACCACCTCAAACTCTCCTCTTTTTAGCCACCTCCCTTCTCTCAGCCTCAGTTGGCTCTGAGGATATGAACGCAGTGTCCCCCAAATCTATGTGTTAGAATCCTCATGCCCAGAGTGGTGTTACTGGGGGGTTACTAAGGAGGTGATCTGGTCATGAGGGAACCCTTATGAATGGGATAAGCACCCAAGAGGCCCAAGAGAGCCAGTTCTGTCCCTGATCCTCTGTGAACCAGAAAGCAGACACTCACCAGCCACCAACCCTATCTTTCAACAGAGGTTCCCATCTACTCTACTGTTTATAAACCTCTCAGGGTACTGTTCTGTTATAGCAGCCTGAACAGACCCATGCTCGGGGGTCTAACCAGGAGCCTGCATGCAGTGCTGAGGTCGTCCACAAAGTTTTGATATTGCCATGTGGTCGTCATGGGCTTCAGACACCTTTGTAGGTTAAAAGAACTTCCCGAGTGTTTGGGTCTGCTTCAAGATGGCCCCAGGGTCTCAAGATGAGTTTGGATCATAAACTTATGAAGGCCAAAAATGGGCTCATTAAGGCTCATGCAGGGAGCATTCCAGTCTGTAATAGCTCTGCCCATCCAACATCTGTTGAGTGAATGAGTGAACCCTGAGGACAACCCAAGCTCACCATAGTCATGAGAGCCCTGGTGTGAGGTCCTACCCAGGTCCATGGCTCTTCTGGCTGCTCCTCTGAATCCAGACCAACCTTTCCTTCTGTTCTGACCCCTGGTGCACTGCCCAAGGCTGGGGAACAGTGCACTGTGCTGCTGGGAACCTTGGAAGAAAGCACCCGTTCTCACACAGGCAGATTTATAAAAATGGGCCAGATCATTCTGGGCTCTTTCTCCAAAAGAAGCAGTTTCCTTCTCCTTCAAAAAATCTACCCACTAAGGCATAAAGCAGAAGGAGCCCGGCGATTCCATTTGAAATAAAATCCTTCTCTCAAATTACCATATTTCAAATTGGAATCGCATCCTCCCCCTCAGCCCTTGCCCCAATGCTCTTTCTTCTGTATGAAGCCACAGTGGGGAAATGTGAATTCCACTGATTAAAAGCAGCCTGCGATGAGCCTGCCACCAGCTAGTTCTGAGAGACGCATCCAATTAAAGCAGACGACACTTTCAAAGACCTCAGCCAGGCATTTCATCTCCACAGCACTTCCCCACCATGTCAGTGTTACCTGCGGCAGTTCTCGCTGTCTTTCCTTTCCCCCACTATGAAATTTAGGTCAGTAACTGCATAATCCACCCAAACAGCCCAGACTGCCTCCTCTCCCTCCTCCCACTTCTGGAGTTACATGTTTTGCAAATACATGACTGGCCCAGATGCCTCCCCAGCAGACTTCATTCAATGTTGGGGGTGAGAACTCAGTGCAGAATCGCAGGATGGCTGATAAGACCTGTGAGGAGAAAAGAACTGAAAGTTGGTTAGTGATTTAACAATGAAATCCAGCTGAGCCCAGCTCAGGGGCCAGCTGAGTGTCTATTGTGATATTAACTGTACGCCCTACCCAGCAAGTCAGCTCTGTGGCCTCAGGAGAGACAGTGGCCCTTTCTGGGCCCAGTTTTTCATCTATAAAAGGAGGCTGCCTGGCCAGGTCTTCACATCACCTCTTGCTGCTCTCCTGCCAGCAATTTCAGCTTCCATAGAGCCTTTTGGAGACAGGTGATCTCTGGTGGTACAGGTCCCTCCTCTAGTCACCTGAGTGTGAATCTGTGTCCACTTGTTTCTGCAGATGCTTTGTGAAAAATGTCCAGAAAGATGGAGAGATGTCACTTAGTCCAACCAGGAGGGGGAATTGGCTTCTTTCTTAAACATTGTGTTTGTCACGGAAATGGCACTGTTTTCTCAAACAGAAACATAAATTCTATGCTGGGAAAAGTGAGAGACAGAGCAGGCTGGCTGGAGCCAGGCCCAGGGGAAGAGGACCTAGCAAAAGCTTCTCCATACTATTCCTGTCCTGTACAAGATGACGTCTGACATTTGTCCAATAAGCTCAAGAAAAATTTTTCAAGAAAAGTTGCCGAGAAGTTCAAGAAAAATGTTTCCTTCATGCCTATGTTCATAGAAACGTTGATATAGGGACAGCCACACTGGTTTTGTCTGACAGACCAAAGACAGTCTGACTTGGAATTGCAGCCCTGAGAGATACAAGGTTTTAGTGACCATTCATGCATTAGAGTGGGCTGTGGCCATTCATCCCTGAATCAGGGACATAGAGCTGTATGGAACCTTAACATTATACTGCTCAACTCCCCAATCTGCCGATGAGAAAACAGACACAGACAAGGGGGTGATTTGCCACATTCACTTGGCAAGAAAGTGGTAGAATGGGTGGACCAGGAATTTCTGGCAGACAACTAAGTTTTCTCCATTATCTTATGGCCTTCATCCTATCTTAGTTTTTACTTTCCTACTTGGGAATTAATTCCCCTCCATTAAACAGATATTTATGGAGCACCTGCCTTCTTCCAGGCACAGTGTTGGGCACTAGGGATGGAGAAGTGAATGAGCCACAGACTCCGACCTTAAGAAGCTCACTATGTCCTACAGGAGATATTTATGAAGAGAAAGAAGTCTAGGTCAGCTTGATAAGCCCAGACTGGTGCCCTTCCCTGAGCTCCTCAAGTACCTATAATTGCACTAACTACTCTGAATCATGAGTGACTTCCACTTGATACTGAGCTCTTGGAAAATAGGGCTGGTTTATTAATTTATGTATCCACAATACCCAAGGCAGTATCTAATACGTGGATGGTGCTTAGTAAATATTTTTTTTAAATTAATGAGTAATGTTTCACTTAACAATGGAGTTGGGCAAGTTATTTAACATTCCTATGTCTTAGTTTCTTCATTTGTAAAATGAGAATATTTTATAAAACCCTGTGGTTGATACCTATAAACACAGAACACTGTGTGTGTTTGTGTGTGTGTATGATGTGTGTGCAAACATACATACCCTTAAAAACAGTATATGTACAAGTTTTTAAGGGTATAGCCAGGAACCTGTCAGTGAAGACTCAAATGGTCAAAATCCCAAAGAAAGAAAATAGAGATGATGGCCTAGCGTTTGGGGGCGGTTTTCTCCACAAGATATTTTCTGACTTTTAAGCAGCAGCCAAGAGTCTGAGAAGCTAAGCAGCAAGTGATGGCCAAGGAGCTGAGACCCTGAGCCAAGGTTTTAGTGACCATTCATGTTTACGAAGGTAACAGTTAGAATGAAGGTTTACCAGGGTAGAGGAACACTTGTGAACACACAGGCAACACTTGGGAGCAAAGGTGAGTTGGAAAAGGGGCAACCATTACAATGACCAAAACACAGCCTTGAATCAACCCGATTCCAAATCAATTAACCTGATCTGTCTATATCCTAACTTTCAGAAGCAAAAATAAATCCTCTCTGGAGAAAGGTTACATCATTCAGACCCATGAAATATCTCTACCATTTTTCTCACACAATTACTGGCATTCAGTCCAAGATCATTAGACATACTAAGAGGCAAGAACAAAGAGTCAAAGCCAAGGGAAAAAACAGACCAAAGAAACAGACCAAGGAGATCCAGCTATTGGAATAATCACAGACTTCAATATATAAAGCAGATATGATAATAAAACCTACTAAATGAATGAATACATTTTAATGCTTATAGCAACCCCTGATGTACAGTAAGATTAATATAAGGGAGCATTAAATATATATTTTTTTTAAATTGGAGTCATGGGGGTTCTATTGGGGAAAATTTTAGTCATCTGTGTAACAGCTTCTTACCTGGTCAGGTAGGCACTGTGCTTGGTTCTGTGAATACAAATGAGCTAAGGATCCTGATCTCAAGATTCAGTTGAATGTAGATAGAACTTTCTTAGCATAGGAGGATCTTTTTTTTCCCAATTAGAATATCATGTTTATTTATAGTCACTTTTACATTTAGTATTAAGGCTTTAGTCAGAACATCATTTTCCAAGCACAGGAAGATCTTACAAGGTTGGTGCAAAGAGGCAGAGAAAGAAGAATCACAGTATATGCAGCCAATGGATTAATAAAGAGGTAAATAATAGAGCAGACGTTATGGCCAGGATGTTGGGCAGCTGGAGTCTGATGCCTCCTCAAAGCCTTTGAGCATTGATTGGGATTGATACTCATTGTTGGGGAAGCTCTAAGAATTGAGAGCGCCCCCATTTTATACGGTAGGAAACCAATGCAGGAATCTGCCCAGGGTCAAAGGATAATTGGTATTGGGCTGGGAAGCCTCCTAACTGCCAATCAATGCTCTTTTCCCTTTTCCTGTAACGTACTATTTCAAAATATGGGACTCCAAGCCAAGGTGAGCAAAAGGCACATAAGGCAAGAATATCCCTGATAGTTTTCTGTGTATTCCCTAGCATTGGGAGTCTGTAGAGCCTCTTCAAGGCTCAGCTTCTAAAAGGCTGGAAACCCAGGAAGCTTCTTAGCTGAGAGTCTGCAGATGTGAGAAGCCCTGCCTGAGCCCCTCTCCAGGCAGGAAACCCTCCAGAACATGGATGGACAGCATGGCTGTGTTCCCGGAGGCCAGGTGTTGGAGCCATTGACCACCTGCAGCTCACTCCAGTTTCATAGAATGTTCCCACAGTTGAATGGTCATGGGAATCACAGACCTGGGCCCCTTGAGCTTTCCAGATTAGCTTACTGCTTAGAGGAATGGCTAGATAATAATTGAAGTTTTTTTTTGCCCCCTATCCCAGGGGGTTCCCTTCTCTCCTGGCCTGGGTCATCTTCTCTGTAGCTGCTGTCTCAACTTGCTCTTGGCTTGTTCACCCAAAGGAAGGAGAAAAAAAACAGTGCTATACCCAGGGATCTGGGTTCTAAGGAAATTGACAGGGCAGCTCAGCACTGCATCATGGCCCTACCTGGCCAGGGTAAGAGCAACACACCCCGGAATGGCATTTGTGGAAAGTTAAGCCATTTTGAGCAGGTGCCTGCTGTATCTATGAACAAATGAGGCAATGTTCCTGCCTGGGGCCAATGCCAAACCCTTTTAGATAGTGAAATGTCAAGCAGAGGGCTGAGCTGGCAGAAGCTCTCTTGGGATGGCAAGTAGGATGCTCCAGAGGGGGTGAGTGGAAAGGGAGAGCATCCTAGCTGTTTATGGGATGGCAGCAAATGACGTGGAGGAACATGAAAGATGCTGTGGGAGGTCAGACATGTGACCTATTTAAACCACACTCTGTCTCTGACATTTGTTTCAGGGGACATACTAGCCACAAATTTACCTCACGAGTCTGCAGTGCTTCACCCTGGTTTTCCATCACAAGCCATTAATGAGCAAGAAGAAGAGAGTATTGGGAGAGGACTCGTGACTTCACTTTCCAGCCTCACTCCTTGCCACAGTGTGCTGTTTCTATCCTGTGAGGTGAAGATTATGACAACCTGCCCTGACAATCCCATAGGATTTTTCTGAGCAGCAGAAGAGCTCGAGCATGTATGAAAGTATTTGGTAAACTATGCTATAGTTTCGATGTTGAAAAGTCTCCCAAAGGCCTGAGTGTGAAAGGTATGGTCTTCAGGGTGGTGTTATTGGGAGGTGGTGGCACCTTTAGGAGGTGAGGCCTACTGGAGGTCCTAAGGTCATTGGGACATGGCCTTGAAGAGGATATTGAAAGCCCAGCCCCTTTCTCTCTTTTGCTTCCTGGCCATGAGGTGAGCAGTTTGTTCCACCATGTGCTTCCTGCCATTACTATCTGGCATGTTCAAGAGAGGCCCAAAGTAAAGGATCAGCTCAGTCTTGGACTAGAAGCCACAAAACTGTGAGCAGTGTCAAGTGTTTTCTGTTTGTAAATTAATTATCTCAGGTATTTTGTTATAGTGATGGAACACTGACTAACATAATGGTAAAACAGTGATGTGGTCCAGAAATCAGCTGTCTACAAACCATTTGTTACCAATCCCATTACAAGGCCTATGACAGAGTGTGAATCAATGGTCACTAAACACACTTTTGTTCAGGGGACTTTTTTTTTTTTTTTAATAGGAAGACTTTCTCATTGGCAGAGGTAGTCCTGAGGAGAATTTCTCATCTCACTCTATATGTGCAGTTTGGGTAGCACTGCTGTAAACACCACACACACGGACAACTCTTGCCTCAGATTCCCTTGTCCTAGGTTCCTTAATTTCTATCAGCCTATCCACCTGCCAAATGCCAACTCATTTCTCAAGTATCTTCCACACAGATCTCTGCTGCAGAACCAATCCTGTCCTGTACTCCTCCACTTTGGGCCTCTACTGTGAATGTAATATCTATTTCCCAAGTAGGAATGCTATGTTTTTGTTTGTTTTGTTTTGGGTACTAGGGATTGAACCCAGGGTGCTCTACCACTGAGTATATCCCTAGTCTTTTTTATTATTTTATTTTAAGACAGGGTATCGCTAAGTTGCCCAGGCTGGCCCCGAACTTTCTACCTCCTGCCTCAGCCCCCCAAGTCACTGGTATTGCAGGTTGTGCCTGGCTAGGGTGTGATATTCTTGAGATCATGTTCATTTACATATTCACAGACTGTTCCCAGAGGAGGTGCTCCACGCTCCACGTGTACTTGTCTGGTAAATGAAAATTAAAATATATGAGGTGATACTTCTTCTCTTTCTATTTCTTGGGTGGGTGCCATTTAATCTGTTAGAGTCTGAACAGCCTCCAGGTGTGGTGGCTGAGATACAATCCTGTCTGGGGACTGGGAAATGAAGGAATGCTCTTCTAAAATTTATAGAATCTATAGAGATTTATCCATCCAACACACAGTTATTAGTGTTAGTTTGGTGTGAGGCATTGGGGATACAACTATGAACTAAGTAAGCAATACTACCTGATCTCCAGAACATGCACAACTAGTCTGCTTTTGTAGATATGAGCTTATGCAAGGTGGAGTAAGGCCTGTCTCTGATATTGGAAGCCCACCATCAATGCATCCACCCCTCCATGTTGGGCTAGCCAACATCTTTGTAATCTAGACCATTAAGAAAATGAAGGAGATGAAAATCTTGCTTTCTGAAGAATCCCTCAAGGCTTCCCCCGTAGGACAGGAAGAGTTATGATATTCAGAAGACAGGAAGGAAGAAGTAAGGACTGAGGAAGGGCAGTCAAAAACTGGGTCAGAGGGCTGGGGTTGTGGCTTAGTGGTAAAGCGCTTGCCTCTCACATGTGAGGCACGGGGTTCGATCCTTAGCACCACATAAAAATAAATAAAATAAAGGAATGTGTCCACTAAAACCAAAAGAAAACAAAAACTGGGGCAGAGAAAGCTCAGCCTAATTTTCTCAATCCAGAATGTGCTTCCCCTGACCTGCCCGGCTGCCTGCCCTTGCTCTCTCTCTAGAAGTAGCCCCCACACATGTTGTTCCCTCCTTCCTGGGGGCTGCCTCCCTGTTTACAGTTTACGTCATATGGAACTCACCAAGTTCTTTTACAACTGTTTGTCTGCATGTCTACTTCTGGGCTGCAAGCTCCATGAGGCTTCATTGTTTGTATCTTTTGCCCAGATGTTTACTTCTTGAATCAATGGATAATTACCTCCATTTCTACAAATGAAAATCAGGATGCCAGGCAGATCTTCTGACTCCAGCAGGGGCTCCATCCCTGAGGCCCAGACGCACCTAGCAGCCTGGCCCCCAAAACCACAGTTAGAAAAACCCCTGCTGTAGATCAACTTTCCTATTCTGAGAAGTAGAAACTGAGGCCTGAAAGAGGACAGTGGCCTATGGCTTAAATATTTTAAAATAATGGTAAATTGGAAACCTGAATTAACTCCTCTAGTCTCCAGATCAGTAATGCTGGAAGTTATTCTCAATATCCCCACCCCCTTCACAAATCATCTCCTGCCCAAATTTCTTAGGAACTCCAGTGGATTGGGTCTACTTCAGCTCTCTGATTTCTCTCATCTCCACAGTTACTTAGTTTGCGCCCCCCCCCCCCCCCCCCCCCCGCAGCCCTTTAACTACTCATCTTCTTTCCTGATGACACATTCCATACCAAAGCCACAATGGTCTTTCAGAAATGCAAATGTAATCATGGCCTTTCCCTACTGAAAGTTCCTGGTGATTCCCAGTGTCCCAGAAATAAATTCAAAGGTTAGGTAGGTGTCATTTTTGTCTGATATCTCTCTTTCCCAGCCCCCTCCTTACCATTCAGCCTCTATTCTTGGGGGCTTTCCCTAGGCTGCCTCCCCTTTATCCAGCTGCACCCTTAAAGCTCTCTGACTCTGCCCTGCTGTCTCCAATTTCAAACCTAAAGGCTTAGGACTAGATCTTTCTCGGATCAGTCCCTTTGAGGTGATGAACTGGTTGCACATCGGCCTTAGTCATGGTTTCAGATTCCCTTGGTGCCTCTGACAGCCCCTGTGGGTTGGTCCCACAGCATCTCCTCTTTACCCTCATTCCTATGCCTTGAGCTGCTCCAGCCCCTGAGTTACCAGACTGAATCTGATCACTTCAGCTTCTACTTCTCTGAAAGGGCTATGAGAATCAATTAACTAACTAACTAATTAATTAATTATTGATTTCTGCACCTTCTCTTGTATTAATAATTAATTAATTAATTATTGATTTCTGCACCTACTTCTTGTATTGGCCCCTTTACCCCTACTGTGGTTCTTAGGCATGTCCTCACTGACCCTCTCGGAAGTGCTCCGTTTTCCAAAATAATCTCAACTTTCCTTTCTGTATTCCCTGCCCACCAGTTTAACTGTAGGTATGGGCCTCAGGAGGCATGGGGTTCAGATACTATTCTGCACCTGTAGTGAAAGGGTTTTTTTTTTTCTCCCAGAACTAGTGTGAGGCTCAGCAAGATCACAAATATGACAGCCCTTCATGTAAAAGCTCAAGTCTCAGAAATTGTAGGAGACACATTTATAAGCCTATGTTTCCTCTATCCTGAGGTCCCAGATCTGCCTGTCTTCCTGAACTGAAGACCGCCGACCCCTGCTTAATTCCTGCTTTTCCCAAAGTCCATGCCATAACCAGGACTGCAGCCCTCCAGATAAGAACTACCAATGGATCAAGCCCCAGCCACAAGGTTCTCCTGGGCTTACAAGAAGGCACTTTGCCTTGCTTTACCTTATGTGATTTTGGTAACATCTTTATGAGTCAGGCAGGGCAGGTGTTATTATATTCTATAGCTCAGGAACCAGGCTCAAAAATGTGGAAATACTTGTTCATGATCACAGGACCGGACTTGTGCCAGATTTCCTAAACCTAAAACTTCATTGCTACATTTAGGGGCCCTTACTCCTTCCTTCCCTCCCCTCTTTCCTGCCTTCTTTTCATTTGCTGGAATGCTGGCAACATGAAGAGACAGGCTCAGGGGCACAGGGCCTAATACCCCCATGATAACTGGCTTTGATAGGAAAACATATCTTTCAAAGAGCCCACAGGCCCAATGCACAGAGCTAGGAGACAGGACCATGAAAATTTCAAAAGGATGTATAAGCTTTATACAAATAAATGGGAACAGGAAATGGGAACAATCATCATCTATGGAACTTGCTTGAGTGTGCCCACTTGCATTTAGACTCTATTCAAACTCAGTGTGAAAAGCTCCTAGGGGCAAGAAAAACAGGGAGTCACCCATTTCCATTCATCTTTCAGGAGGCTATTTTGAAGATCCTCCTGGCAGGCTGGTATTGGAGGATGACTGACATTTCTCTTTCAGGTTAATAGGGAGAAGTCTAGACCTGTTCTGACAGCTATGGGTAAAGAACCTTGGCCCTCTATCTTGCAGAAAAAACTGGGGTAGGCATGTGCCTACAGATTCAGGCAGTCCCGACATAGCTCTTAAAATGAGCCCTAGGGACTAAACGCAGGGAAGGATTCAGAATTTCTCCCTTTCCAAGCAATCCCTGCCACCCCCACCAGCGTTGCCTCTGACCCTCCCAACCTTCCCACTGGCAACTCCCTGAAGCCCCTATTTCAAGATTTTTTCTTTAATTTTTTATTATTTTATTTATATATGACAGTGGAATGCATTACAATTCTTATTACATATATAGAGCACAATTTTTCATATCTCTGGTTGTATACACAGTATATTCACACCAATTCGTGTCTTCATACATGTACTTTGTATAATAATGATCGTCACATTCCACCATCATTTCTAACCCCATGCCCCCTCCCTTCCCCTCCAACTCCCCTGCCCTATCTAGAGTTCGTCTGTTCCTCCCATGCTCCCTCTCCCTACGTCACTATGAATCAGCCTCCTTATAGCAAAGAAAAACGTTCGGCATTTGGTTTTTTGGGATTAGCTAACTTCACTTAGCATTATCTTCTCCAGCTCCATCCATTTACCTGCAAATCTGTGCACTTGATTCTGAAAGGCTCCAGAGACATCAGCAGCACCCCTGGTGCAGTCACTAACCAGCTTCACTTCATAGCTCTATCCTCAGCTTCCTTGGCTGTAAAATAAGGGAATGGTAATACTTCCCCTGCCCATCCCACAGTCCTGGTGCAGAGAAGTGACATTATCCAAGTGAAAGCATTTTGCAAATTCTAAACTATGATTGTGTTGATGGTTATGATCATATTAATACATTCATAGTCTGGTTTGGATCAGGAGACCCAAGAAACAAATTCACAGGAGAAATTTTCCTGGAGAAAATTTGCAGGAAATAGTCCATGAGGATCAAAGGGATATGCTGATTAAAGTGTCCTTGACTAATATTTTAGGGCTAGAGAGCAAAGGAGCTACTTTACTCCCAGAGACACATGCAATACAGCATGTCCATGGCCTCTCTCTGGAGGAAGAGAGACATCATGGAACTCCACTTGCAATTAGTTCCCTGCCCAGTTCTAACGACAGCTCAACAGAAGAGACAAATCAGAGCTTTCCACCCTGGATGATTCACCTTCCCAGGAATAACACCTGCACCCTCAGCTGACACTAATTGGTTCTCAACATAAGTTCAACTGCTCAGCAGCAGCACTAAATGTCTAGGAAGAGCTAATATTTCTCACCCTTGCAGGGTGAGAGAGGAGGGTAAGAAATGGCCTGTGTCCTGGGTTCCAATCACAGAGCTCGTAAGGCCACTGAATTAATAGGTCATCTTAATAGGTCATAGGTCATCTTCCTTTTTAAAAAAATTTTATTTGTAGTTTTTAGTTATACATGACAGTATATGTTGATGTATTTATACAAACATGGAGTACATCTTATCCTAACTAGGATCCAGGTCTTGTGGTATGAGGCCATCTTTATGAGCCATACCAATCTTGGTGGGTTTGAGAACCAGGTCAAAGGAGCCTTAAATTCAAATCAAAGGACAATCTCCTAGAAAAGCTTAGTAACAAGATTTCAAGGTTTAGGATAAGATATAATTTGATTCAAATTCTAACTCATACGTTTGCAAATTGTGGGGTCTAGGGAAGTTTTCTTATCACCAAAGGGTTAAAAAAAATAGTACTCGCCTCTTTGAGTTGTAAGGAATGAATGAATGAGATAAGGAATGTGCCTAACATGTAGACATATTCAAATAAATTCTTGTGGTTCTGAATTGCTTCACTTGGAAGCTTATGTTCTGGAAGATAGAGAGACAAGTTACAAGACTATAATTATTTATCTTAAGGAAATGGCACAAGCTAGAAACCCAAGACCCATCTTTAGCTCCTCCCGCTCTCTCATTTACTAAGGTCAGCTAGCCAAGTGTAACACCCGAATGCCTTTCACATCTCTTCCCTTCCTCAAGACCTGTTTACCAATTCAAGTCATTAAAATATGCCACCCATATTTCAATGTTAGCCTCTTTACTAACATCGAGATGTTTGTTCATCAAAGACATGTACCACCTTCTCAATTAGAGCTCATCATATATTATAGCCAGTGTTTCTAAAAAGGAAAAAATGATGCCCTAGGTAAATGTTCCCTTTCAAATAGCCTGTAGTAGTTGCTGAGCATGGCTTGAGGAGCATTGTAACTCCTGAACCCAATGATCTGGCTCACTCACTGTCTCTCTCAGGCTATCCCCTTTCATTTTCTCATGTGGTACTTTACACAGTGAACAAACAAAATGATTTTCCAGTTTCTGAAAAAGTCATGCTCTTTCTTGTTCCCTCTGCCTTGGACACCTTTCACTTTCATCACCTGGGAAAATCCAACCAGCTCTTCAGGTTTGTCTGAGGCTTCCTTTTCTCTTCGAGGTCCATTCTGCTTTCACGTAATCCCCACCTCAAAGAAAGATTAGATGCCCCTCCATGAGCCCCTGGACATCCTTTTAATTCTTTCATGGACTCACTCATCTGCCATGAGCTACTTGAAGTCTTCCCCTATAGATGGCAAGTCCCTCAAGGATGAGGACTACATCTAAACACATCTTTGTGTCCCCACACTCAGAGAGGTACCTGACCTATGCACAGGTGCTCTCAATAAATCTCACTAACAACTGGACTTGAGGAAGAGCACATCAGAGATGCTGCAAAGGTTGCCATTTTCGGATGCAAAGGAAGCCTCCCTGTTTCCCACTCTCCCTCCTGCTCAGCCTGGTGGGGTTGTTGAAGCTCATTTTAATTTCTCAGCCTCTTACTGATGCTTTCTGCTTGACTTATCAGCATGACTCCTCATACTGCATATGCATAGACAAATGCTTTGAGAAGAAAACTACCTCATATTTCTCCTTGTTCTACTTTCTCTTTTGATCCCTCTACTCCGGGCTCTCTTGGTAACCCTGAACACCCTTTATGCCCAAAACTCCATTCAGCCACCATTTTCTGCTTGGCAGCTTAGTGTCTCGTCCTAAACTGATATGAGCTGGTGAATTTTTGAGGGGGAGAGCAACATAGAATGTCAGGCTCACCTCCATAGTTTCCTCTTTCTTCAGACACCTCCTCAGTCCTGGTGTCCATGGAGACTCTTCACTGCCTCCAATCATTTTCAAATCTCTCTTTCTCTCTCTCTCTTTTCTGGTACTGGGGACTGAATTCAAGGGCACTCTACCACTGAGCTATATCCCCAGTCCTTCCTTCTTTCCTTCCTTTATTTATTTGTTATTTTGAGAAAAGTTCTCAGCAAGTTGCCAAGACTAGCCTGGATGTTGCAACCCTCCTACCTTGCCCCTAAATTACAGGCATGCACTGCTGCACTTTGCTTAAATCCACCTTTTCTATTGTTGCTTGCCTATCAGTGGGGGCATGGCCTGTTGCAAATTAGTTGAACATAGCTTACACAGCAGAAAGGAAAGCCAGTTGCTTCTCCCCTTTTTTTTAAAAAAAAAAATCACTAAATATAATTTTTAGATAGATTTTAAGATGACAAAAATTAATTTGAATTATATGGTAAAGGTTTATCATGAAGCTACTTCAACCATATAGGCTTAGAGGTAAAGAAAAAGGACAACCATTTAAATAGTATGGACAATAAATAAATGTAGGGTGGGTGGTTCTTCTCACCATTCTAAGGAAGTTCTAAGGAAGGTGTGCTCCAGACTGAGTCTGAGATGGGAGGTAGCATCCTCAGCCAGCTTCCGTGGGAGCCACTCACCATACTGAATGTGATTCTAGAAACAGAACAGTGTTTGCACAACATGGCCTCTAAAAGCCAGCTGTCTCATTTTGTACTTTACTTCTTCACAGTTTGAAACCGTTGTGTTGGACTTACTGAAAAATGGTATTTGAGTCTCTAAAATGACATCTTTAGGAAAGATTTTTCTGTGTTATTTTGAATTCTATGCAGTTTCACCTTGCATGCTGACTTTCTAGGTGTATCTCCGTGTCAATGCTACTCTACCCACGGGACACCTCCCTTCCAGGAAGCGTGTGAGATGAGAACCACCTCAGGAATAAAAGGAGAGAACAGAAATCCAAATGCATTTTTCTGTTCCCATATCAGCATGGAGCCTGGAGCGAAAAGAAGCAAGGGAGAGACACCTTAATCTTTATTAATCTCTCACATTTATCTTTTTGATCTCTTCTGCCTGTTTCCACTGGGTGATTAAAATCAAAAGGGCTTCTCTGGATGAAAGGAGAGCCTCAAGTTTTGGGTAGTAAGTAGGTGCATCTGATGAGGGCCTTCTTGCTGCCTCAGTCCATGGTGGAAAGCTGAAGGGCATGTGCATACATGTGGATGCATGCATGCGACAAAGAGAAAGAGACTGAGAGAGCAAGGAAGAAAGGAAGGAGGTGGAATTCATCCTTTTAACAGGAACCCATTCCTGAGATAATAATATCATTTTGTTCATTAGGGTAGAGTCCTCATGACCTAATCCTTTTTTTTTTTGTAAATTTTTCTAGTCATCTCTTAGAGGTGCCCTCTCTCCACACTATTGCTGGGGGTTAAGCTTCCAACACATGAACTTTGGGGGCACATTAAAATCTCAAGCAGTGCTGTTCCCTTTATAGCCCTTGTAGTTTCCTAGGGCAATAGTAATGGTGGCTTAAACTACAGAAATTTATTGTCTCAGTTCTGGAGATTGGAATTGTGAGATCCAAGTGTTGGTAGGGCTGATTGCTTCGGAGGGCTGTGAGGAAGAATCTGTTATGAACCTCTCTCCCACCTTCTCATGGTGGGATACCATGATACTCTTTGGCATTACGTGGCTTGTGGAAGGACCGCTGTAATCTCTGCCTTCATCTTCACATGGTATTCTCCCTGTGTATGTGTCTGCCTCCAAATTTTTAACTGGGACACTAGTCACTTAGATTAGGACCCAACTATTGGTCTCCTTTTAGCTCAGTTATGTCTGTAAACAACCTATCTCCATGTAGGGTCACATTCTGAGGTCACAGTGTTAGGACTCCAACATTATCTTTTGGGGGAGACCCAGTCAACCTATTATAGCTTTTCTTTCACTCCTGACCCTGCAAAAGCTTGTGGGAGCTGGATTTTAGTGAGACTCCCAGGGATAGAGCTAAGTGTAGCAGAGAAAGGCTACACACGAGCAGAGGTTATAGGATGAGAACCATGGACTCAGAAAGCTTAAGGAGGGCTTCACATGTCCACTGGCCACCAACCTCAAGAATATTATGGAAAATGTTTCAGAAAATCAGGTGAAAGTATATCTCAATATTTCTACAATCTTGCTGTAAGCGAGAAGTTCTCTAGTAAGCCTATTCCAAGATTCACTTTTGGTTAGGGATGTTTTATAGAAAAAGAGAAAGGTTAGTTTATTATTGGACCTCTTGGGCTATTCTAATAGAAAGGAACCATTCATTGATTGACTAAACACTAGAACAATTGATTGGCAGTCAAGGGGGCAGTGTAGATGATTGAATTTCCAGGGAAAATCTTAATCTCGTTAAAGTTAATTAGAAAATCTATAAGTGTTTAACAGGAATGCTCATTTCTTCACAGAAGTAGATTTTGAATCACCAAAAGGTTCAATCCTAGACCAGACTTAGGATGTTTTTCTTGTTTAGGGCTTCTACCCTGTTCCTAGCTGCCATCTAAGCTGCATTCTAAGGATCCCACAACACAGCAGCACCCATCCCATGGACACTATGCCACCATAGCAGGAGCTCCTGCCCAGCCTGTCCTCACCCTGCAAGAGATGAGAATTATCCTCCTCTTACAAAATACAGCTCCTTCTCTAGTCTCTGTGTGGTCCCCTCTCTCCAATCTCAGTCCATCTTCTCTTGGTTCGCTGTCCTCCATCCATATTGGCCTCCTTTCTGTTCTTCAAGTCTGTCGAGCTCTTTTCTGTTTCAGGCTTTTGCATTTGCTAGTCCCTCTGCCTGGAGTGTTTTTCTGTAAACCTGCTCCTTCTCACCATGTGGGGCTCTATTCAATGGCACCTCTCCACAAAAGCTTTCCTGATCATTTCATCCTGCTTATTTACTTCACAACACAAAGCCTTCCACTGTAATGCCAGATTCCTGGGACCCCAATAGACCTCCAAGAGCAGAATCCGATGCAAGCACACAAGAGTCTTTATAGCAAGTTTGAGCCTGGACTCACAACCGTTTCCGGTCCTTTGTTCAGTGAGATTTTATAGGTTTTGGGGGGATACTCTATGTGTCACAACATCACACAGCAAATCATTCCATACCATGGGAAAATCAAACAACAACTCTGAACATTGATTAGCACATTCAATGGCGAGAACAAGTTGGGTAGAGTGATTGGTAGTACAAGAGGGGGATTCATTTGAACTGATTGGTTTAGGCCACAAGTGGTGTAAGTGCTAAACTACATGGTTTCCGAACATGTTATCAACCACCATAAACGACTTGGGGGTCATCTGGCATCCCAGGTATTTTCCCTGTCTCATGCTGATTGGTGGTTGCTAGGGGGGTTGCTATGGGTCCTCACCTAGCCTAACTGAGTCAGGGACACCTCCCGCTACAGATCTCTCCTGTTATTTGCAGACAAACAACTCAGCAGGGTGGGTATGTGCCTAGGAGTGCTCTGTGGGTTTTTTTCAAGGACCAGGGTCACGCCCCCTTCCTTGGAGAGGCTTTGCTCTAAGGTAGAGGCTGGTTTCTCAAAAATGGGGTCACATCAGTTTCTTACCACATGTATCTTGTCATTTATTTATGACTTCTTGTCTGTCTTCCTTACCAGATTGTTAGACGTATTCAGGTGAGAAATTTGTCTGTATTGTTCAGAACAATATCCAAGTGTCTGGTTCATATAGTTGCTGCTCAATAAATTTATGGAGAATATTGAATTCAAATATGGGGAAACCATGACTCAGACTAGTTAAGTCATTTACATACAATCACAAAATTTTATGTGCTGGAATGGAAGAACTAATTTTACTTACTCCAAACCCCATATGTATTCTTTTCACTTTTCCTCTTCGTCTTATTTATCTCTAATTTTGGGGGTACTCAAACATTTTTCTTGTTAGGTATCCTTATTATATGGGTTTGACTAGTCAGAACTAATTTTCTTCTTGTATTTTCTTGACCCAGAGTGTCAGGAGCTGCCACACAGAAGTGAGCACGGACCCTTAGCCTTGAGTGATGGAGATGTGGAGACTGGTTTCCGCTGTACGCAGAAACAGGTGGACCTCGCTCTGCTGGGCAGGGGAATGATGCTCTAGGAGTGGCCGTCACCCAAAGAGACTGGGCTACACCCCCCTGAAGCCCAATCCCTTGCCTCATTAGGATTGAACTTTCTCAACTGTCTTTCTCTCCAATAAATAGAGGATTTTCAGGTTGCTTACTCTCTCTTTCCAATGGACCCTTAAGATCAAGGGCCATCCCTGATTCCTGCAAGCAAAAGGTATTTCTGTGTGTTTCGGCTTCTTTCACCGTTTTCTTAAGTTATTGGTGCAGCCAGCTCTTGTGACCCCAGCTCAGGTCACCAGCCAGGCTAGCTGTCGATACCAGGGGACACAAATCCTCTGCTGCTGTGGGTTCCCTGGATAGCCCTTTGATAGCCAGTTTGCTCTAAGCTGGTGATCTTTCCTTCCAAGGCACAAGATGCTCACTGGGTAGCTCCACAGTATCTCTTCTTTCCCACTTTAGAAGCCTTTCATTCCATAATTATGCAACAAACCATCATTGAACCTACTCTGTGCCAGGTATGTTGATTTTTTTAACCTTTTTTTTTTCTTTTGGTGGTGCTGGGGATTGAACCCCTAGCCTTGTGATATTGGACAAGCACTCTACCAACTGAGCTATAACCCCAGCCCCATGCCAGGTATGTTGTAGGAGCTGCAATGCCATCCCAGCTTTTCTCCATGAGGCATAGGTCACTACTCTGCTCCACCTTGTCCTTTTTTATTTTATCCAAACACAAATAAATCAGTAGCTTTTTCTGTCTTTTCTCTTATTAGCCCTTTTCCTTCAGTGACTCTGGCCTGCTCACACCTGCAGAAAACAGCCCATCCCCCTTCAGTACAAGCATTAACATATCAAAAACTCTGGGTTATATTGTAGTTACTCCCACTCAGCACAGCACCCGAGGCTCAACTCCAAATAGATTTTGAGGCAAATAATTGCATGTATTAAATTTCCATATAAGGTGCTTGGCATGATAAAGCCTGTGGCAAAATCTTCTCAACTTTCTGCAAACTCCAACCCAAAGGTACTGAGAAAGCAGGTTGGACTTGCCCAGCCTTGCTTGGTTCAGATGTGAGTCCAGGACAAATCTAAAATTAGCCACACCTCCTCCCAGTGCTGAATCTCTGCTGGAGCAGCAGCAGCATGGGGCCCAGCTACTTTTAGAAACCATCCCTTTGGGGCTTAGTGCTGAGCAACAGAAACAGGTGATGGAAACTGGGTCTGGAAAGAAGAGCCGGATCATGTTCAGAAACTGGACCTGACTGCAAGTCCTGGTTGATATGGCTGTGGTCAATGAAGGAGAAATTTCTCAGGACTGATTCAGAACTGCCCATAGCTCTTATGGCAATGCTGGGATGGGAAGGGATGGGGTAGAGGGGCAGAAAGGGAAGGGAGCTGATGTTTAATAGGTACATACTGTGTGCCAGTTGCTTTATATATGATATCTCATCCAGTTTCATTGATAGCTTCTGTTATATTGCTTCTTTCACTGTCAACTAAGTGGAATATTAGAGATGTTCGGAGGCAAGTCAGGAATTCAAACTTTAATCTGTTTAACATGAGACCTGGCACTTCCCTCTATATGACCTCCAGGAGTAAAAGGAAGGAGAATTTACAAATCACCTAAAACTTTTAAGAATGGACCAACAAGCCCCTCATCAGTATGACTCTGGGCCATATCCTGATGATTATCTGGGGACCCTTGAAAAACACTTACTATTGCTTGGGCAAAATCTCCCAGAGGTTCTACATTAATTGCTCTCCTTCCTGAAGAGCCTTGTTTTGCAGCTTGGGTCAAGAACCAGACTCTATGTTTTGCTGTTAGCTTTTTCTTCTGGACAAGCAAGAGAAGTACGGTGGCATCATTGTTCTTGCCCAACTCACCAGGACCACACCAGAGAGGCAGGACACCTGGCCAGCAGCGGCCCATTTCCACAGAAGCTTCTCTGGTTGCAAGTGATGTCAAATTCTGAAGTATTAAAACAGCATTTCCACAAAGTCGGCTAAGGCCAGAAGTCTGGGACTTTGGATTCCCTAAAGCAGGAGTGGTCAAAAAGAGAAGGAAAGAAATCAGCACCACCTACCACTCCCTGTGCCCCTTTCTCCAACCTGCTACTGAAACCCTTTTTAGAAGGACGAGCGCCCTCACTGTGACTGATAGGGATCCATCCAGGTCCACCTCTTATTGCACTCAGAACCTCTGTTCTGAACACTTAGCTCACAGCTTCTGTGCACTTTAGCAGTCAAGTATGTCTATCGAGTGGCCTTTAATTTCTAATTGTTTGACACGTAATTGTGGACATAGACACAACTCTGTGAGGGAAGATGCTACAGGAGGTCAGGTGATATGAAGACCGTTAAACCATGACACAAAGAAAAGACCACCGACTCCAGTTTTAAACCAAATTAAAGTAAGCTTGTAATTCCAACTAGCTGGGACTGTCTCTCCTGAAATCCGTGGGATAGAAGCGCACCCGTGGGATAGGAGCGCAGTTTTATCACACAAAAAGTTGCAAAAATTGTCTTGAGAACTTACAGATAACAGGATTTTGGCAAGCATAATACAAAGGCAGGTAGTAGGTAATGGTCTAAATGTTTCAGCACTTAGGGAATAAATTTAGATCCCAACATCAGAATTTATGAGGAGCCATTAGGGTTTCAGAGAGGATTGTTATCTAGCCAGGGAAAGCCAGAATTTATTAGGCACCACTAAGTTTTCAGAGAAGACTCTTATCTGGTCAGGAAAAACCAGGCATGGGTAAGTTCAAGGCACAGGCAGGCATTCCAAGTAAGTTTAAAACATCAAAATACAGCCAGGCCAAATTGAAAACCTAATATTTTACAAAAAAACAGAAATGAATCTTTTATAACTTTTGACAAAATGGTGCCTGATCTTAAGAGGGAATTAGGCTGGATTTATCAGAGGCACACCAGAATAGTTACCTGAAGGCAGAGGCAGAGATTGGATTGATAAATCTGCAAGCTAAGGAATACTGGAGATTGATGACTAACCAGAAACCTGAGGAGGCCAGGAAGGATTCTACACAGTTTCAGTGGAGCATGGTTCTGTTTCTACTTTGAATTCAGACTTCCCGCATCCAGAGTCATAACACATTTCTGTTGTATAAGCTAATTTCTGGCACTTGTTACGGCAGTCATAGGAAACTAATACAACTATTATTCACCTTGACCTAAGTGATATTTATAGAACACCCAACAACTGAGGAATATATATTCTTTTCAAGTACACATGGTGTGCTCACCAACATGGTACATGTTCTGCACTATAAACTCATAAGGATTGACATCATAAAGACTATGTCCTCTAGTCAAACAACAATAAGTGTTGGCGAGGATGTGGGGAAAAGGGTACACTTGTACACTGCTGGTGGGACTGAAAATTGGTGAGGCCAATTTGGAAAGCAGTATGGAGATTCCTGGGAAAGCTGGGAATGGATCCACCATTTGACCCAGCTATCACCCTTCTCGGACTATTCCCTGAGGATCTTAAAAGAGCGTACTATAGGGATATTGCCACATCAATGATCATAGCGGCACAATTCACAATAGCTAGACTGTGGAACCAACCTAGATGCCCTTCAATAGATGAATGGATAAAAAAAATGTGGCATCTATACACAATGGAGTATTACGCAGCACTAAAAAATGACAAAATCATAGAATTTGCAGGGAAATGGATGGCATTAGAACAGATTATGCTAAGCGAAGCTAGCCAATCCTTAAAAAACAAATGCCAAATGTCTTCTTTGATATAAAGAGAACAACTAAGAACAGAACAGGGAGGAAGAGCATGAGGAAAAGATTAACATTAAACAGAGACGAGTGGGGGGAGAGAAAGGGAGAGAGAAGGGAAAGCATATGGAAATGGTAGGAGACCCTCAATGTTACACAAAATTACATATAAGAGGTTGTGAGGGGAAAGGCGGGGAAACAAGGGAGAGAGTTAAACAATAGCAGATGAGGTAGAGAGGGAAGATGAGAGGGGAGGGGAGGGGGGATAGTAGGGGATAGGAAAGGCAGCAAAATACAACAGTCACTAATATGGCATTATGTAAAAATTGTGATTGTGTAACTGATGTGATTCTGTAATTTGTATTTGGGGTAAAAATGGGAATTCTTCACTCACTTGAATCAAATGTATGAAAGATGATATGTCATGAGCTTTGTAATGTTTTGAACAACCAATAAAAAAAAAGAGATAGATAAATATAAAAAAAAGACTATGTCCTCTGACTACATGGAATTAAATTATAAATCAATAAGAAATTAAGTCAATTCACAACTTAAAGTATAGTTCAAAATAATTCATGCATTAAAAAATTAATCATAAGGAAAGTTAGAAAACATTTTGAACTAAAGGACAGTTAAATATAACATTTCAAAATTTGTAAAGATGCAGCTAAAACAGAATTTAGGGAAAATTTTTAGCTTTAAACTAAATGATATATTAGAAAAGAAGAAAGTCTAAAACCAAAGACCTAAGATTGTGTTTTAAGAATGTAGAAAATGAAGAACAACATAAACTCAAAGTAAATAGTAGAAAGAAAACCAAAAAATATTAAGAAAGCTAAAAGTTAAATGTTTGAAAAATTAATAGATGTGATAAATCCTCCTGGCACAGTGGTGCATGCTTGTAATCCCAGCTACTTGGAAGGCTGCTGCAGGAGGAATGCAAGTTCAGGGCCAGCCTAAAACCATTTAGCAAGACCGTTTTTCAAAATAAAAAGGGCTGGGGGTGTAGCTTAATGGTAGAGTGACCCTGGTTTCAATCCCCCATACCAGGTAGGTGAAGAAAGGTAAAACCTTGGGTGGATTGATGAAGAAAAAGGAGAGAAATTATAAATTATCAATATTAGAAACAAGAGATTTCACATTCAAAAACCAATTTTTTGGGAACCCTAAAGAATAAAGGAAGAAAATCATATAGTCATTTCAACAGACGTAGAAAAAGCATTTCATAAAACTCAGTTCCTATTTATAGTAATAACTCTTAGCAAACCTGAAATAAAAGGTAATTGTTTTAATTCCATGTGAGGCATTTACAAAAGACCATCAGCCAACATCATCCTTAATTGTGAAATACTGAACACTCTTGCTCAAAATTGTAGGTAAGGCCTGATATCCATGCTCACCGCTTTTATTCATTGGTTAGGAGAATCTAAGCCATTGTATAAGAAAAATAAAGAAATAAATAAAACAAGAGTCTTACAGTTCAAAAGGGACTAGTAAATGAAAAATTATCTTTATGTGTAGATGTAAATATTTATACAGAAATTCATGAGTATACAAAACAATGACTGTAAGTGAATTTAGCAAAGCCATAATATATAAGATTAATACAAAAAAAAATCACTAGCATTTGTATGTGTTAGCTGCAAATTCTTGGACAATTAAATTTAGGAAACAATTTCATTTATAAAAGTGTCAAAAGAAAAATATCTGAGAATAAATTTAGCAAAAGATATGCAAGATCTCTGTACTAAAATAATAAAATATTGCTGAGAGGAAATTAAAGATGTTGGGCTAGGGATGTGGCTCAAGCCGTAGCACGCTCTCCAGGCATGCATGCAGACCGGGTTCGATCCTCAGCACCACATACAAACAAAGATGTTGTGTCTGCCGAAAACTAAAAATAAATAAATAAATAAATGTTAAAATTCTCTCTCTCTCTCTCCCTCCCTCCCTGTTTTTTTAAAAAAGAAATTAGAGATGTAAATAAATGGAGAGAGATTCCATCTTGATAGATAGAGGTTTGTTAAGATGGTAATTATTACCAAATTAATCTATAGATTCAAAATACAATTCTAATCTTGATCCTACCATGCTTTTTAGTCAAAACTGACAAGATGATTCTAAAATTTTTGTGAAATTGCCAAGAATCTAGAATATTTAATGAAGTTTAAAAAATCAAAATTGGGGGATTTACATTACTTGACTTCAAGACTTATCCTAAAGTTATAGTAATCAGGAATTACTGATTGATGGAACAGAATAAGGAACCCAGTCATAGAAGTAGATCTATACATCTACTTTTATTTTATTTTCAACAACTGTTTCAAGGAACTCAATTGGAAAGGTATAGTCTTTTCAACAAATGGTGTTGGCATAACTATATATTATATGGGAACAAATTAATCTTGTTTTTTCATGTTAATCATGAAAATTAATTTTTAATGAACCATAGGTCTAAACATAAAAGACAAAACCAAAAAACCTCTAGAAGAAAACAGGAGAATATTTTCATGACTTGGGGGAAGACACAATTAAAAAATTATAAATTAGACAATCAAAATTAAAACTTCTGCTCAAAAACATCATCAAGAAAATTTATAAGCAGACTATAGGGCATAATCAAATTTTTGCAAAACATATCTAACAAAGTAATGGTATCTAGGATGTCTTGGGCTGGGGATACAGTTCAGTGGTAGAAGGCCTGTCTAGCATGCCTGAGGTCCTAGGTTTGACACCCAGTAATGACAAAAAAAAAAAAAAAAAAGAAAGAAAGAAAAAAGTCAGAAACCTCAATAATAAAATAATAACAAAACATTTTAAAATCTTTAAACTAAAGACAATTTGTTAACAGTTAATAAGCACATGAAGAAAAAACAAGTATTTTTAGTCATTAGGGAAATGTAAATTTGAACCACAATGAAATACCACTCCAGGGCTTGGGCTGTAGCTCAGTGGCAGAGCGGTTGCCTAGCATGTGTGAGACATTGGGTTCAATCCTTAGCACCACATAAAAAATAAACATATAAAATAAAGGCATGCTGTCCATCTACAACTACAAAAAAAATAAAAATAAAAAAAGAGTAGACTCCACATCTACCAGCATGGTAAAATTAAAGACTTGAGACACCAAACATGGGTAAAGATGTGAAGCAACCAAAGCTAATTATGCATTGTTGTTGAGAGAGGAAAAGAGCACAAGAATATTCGAAAGATCTTGCAACTTCTTATGAAATTATACATCTATTCCAAGATCTAATAAGTCTACTTCTAAGCATTTACCCAAGGTATCTGAAAACAAATGACCAAAATAGGATATATGCAAAAATATTCATATTAGCTTTCTTTATAAAATCCCCAAGCTGGAAACCTAGGTGTCCCTCACTAGGAGACAGGTGGGTTCATGAATAAAATACTATTCACAATGAGAAGGAACCAACTTCTGATTCAAGCAACAACATGGATGGAAGAATAATCCCAAGACACATGCTGAGTGAACAAAACTTTCAGCAAAAGAATACAAATTGAATGATTCTATTTAATAAAGTACTAAGACAGGTAAAACTAATCTACAGTGAAAAACATCAGATCAGTTGTCCCTAGGGATGTTGAGGCAGGGACATGAAGACACTCTTGATGGGGAGTTCAAATTGCACAGGTGCATGCATTTAGAAAAACTCCTGAGCGATACACCTTAAGATTTGTGCATTGCACTGTGTACAAATTTTATCAAAAAAAGAAGAATTGTAAATAAATACCAAATTCTCGTTAATAATATTGAGGCATTTGGGGGGAATGTACTATTGCCTGCAACTCACTTTGAAAGGCAATAGCAAAAATAATAAAGTTGGCTAATAGAAGAATGGATAGAGAATCCATACATAATAAAGAAAATATAGTAAAATATTAATTAATGAAATTAGGTAGTGAATATATAAGCATTGATTATAATATTTTTTCAATTCTTTCAAAGTTTTAAATTTTTAACAGAATGTTAAGAACAAAAGATAATTGAAGATAATTGGCAATTGACTATTAGAAGCTGACCCTGGGAAAAGACAGGAATCTAACTGATACACAGGGGAACAGGATAGGTGAAGGAGGCTCCTGGATCCAGAAACTGGCCTTTTTTGCTCCATTTGAACTTTGGCAATGAAACTGAGGGCAGAGACAAAGCCAAGGACACAGTTCCTCTTGCATTCGCCAAAACCCACTGGCTCATGCTTTCTCCAGTTGCCCCATTGACAAGATGGTGACTTTTAGAATTCTCGGCAATTTTCCTGAAATGGAAAGGGACTGTGCAACACCAGTCACTATCTGTTGAGCACTTACTGTATACTACTCTCTGTATGAGGCTTTGAAGATACTATGGTGAACTAAATAAAAATAACTCCTGTCTTCACTGATCTCACCGTTGGTAAAACTCTTCTCCTTCTCTGTTTTACCCATGATTTATAACCTGGGCAGAATGCTTACAAGTTCCTTTTCTCCAAGTCATTTTGACATTTCTTAAATCTCCAAGTTCAGAAACCCCATTCTAATGTTAAATTTGAATAACTCTATCTGAACAGAAAGGGTATTTTATCATCTTATCCTCCTCGGAGTGAAACTTGACACAAGAAGATCTCAAAGCCTCAAAATAGCTCAACAAGAAATTGAATACATGTTTAGTGACCCAGAATCACCCTATACTCTACTGAGGTAGAGGTATGGGAGAAAGGACAGTTGGTTGTTAAACTCAACACTCTGTTCTACTTCCAATAGAGGTCATGTCCATTACCGTTCTCTGTCCTAGCATCCAAGCCAGAAATCTTGACCAAAGTTTAGACCAAAGACTTGGCATCAAGAGGAGAACCTGACCCACTGGGTAGCTTGACATGACCTTGAATCTCATGTTACAAACTCAATTGCTCCAGCCTCACCTTTAACACACATAAAAGAAAATTCCATAGCAAATGTCTATTTTCCTAAATCTTTCTGGTAGAACATGTTTTGTACTGATATATTAATACTACAAATGACCACAAATTGGGTGAGTGGTGCTATATTCAACAAAAAGAAAATAAAAATGTGTTGTCTTCCTTAGAAAGGTTGTCACACTTTCCCATAGTGACTCATTCCCTTTGCTTGAATACTTTTCCCCCTGCAGGTTCAGATGGTCACCTTTTTGTTACCTTTGTGTGCTTATAAAACCCTCCAGTGGGGGAGGGGGGCTGAGGATATAGCTTAGTTGCTAGAGTACTTACCTTGCTTGCACAAAGCCCTGGGTTCAATCCCCAACACCACACACACACACACACACACACACACACACACACACACACACACAACAAAACAAAACACCACCAGCTCTGAGAAGTTCTTAGTAAGGCGACCATATCCAGCTTCTTCTTGCCCTTCCTCCTGACTAGAATATCTTTGCTTCTTCTCCCGCCTGGAACCTTCCTAAGAAGTTTTACCTCTCTGAAGTCTAAATACCTGTTTCCCTTCCCTAGAGTGCTGTTTTTTCAGTTGGGTTCTTGGGAGATAATGATATGACCCAAGGAAATAAGTGCATGTTTTTTCTCTCCCAGGTGCCTGTTAAGGTGATTGGTGCTTTAGGACCTTGGGAGGCTCTTTGAAAAGGACAGAGCTAGTCAGATTCCAGCGATTCACCTTCTGCAGGCTGAGCGTGTCTGGGCAATGGCTGCATAATTTGGACGGAGTCATCACTGATGAAGCAGAGTTGGCTCAGCCAGCGAGTACTCATTGCTCTTTTTAAACTCCACAGCACCAGGGATGAAGTCACCTTTCTTCTTTTAAAACCGAACGGATTTGCTTTGTGAGTCCCTGTCACTTCTGTTAGAGCTTAGTGTTTTTTTTTTTCCCACTGCGGGTCACCAGGACCTTCTTCAGGTAAGGAAACTTATTCAGTGGGTTCCCACCTAAAGAAGCTTGATTTGAGGGGAGTTAGAGGGCATCCCTGGGCATAGTTGGAGTGAGATCAAGAGATGCTTGATTTGGTGGTAAGGGGCTGGTTCCACAGCACTTGGTCCTCATTTAAGGGGGTGCAGACCCTGGCTGGGTGAACTCAGCTCTGAGCTTCAGTGGTGGACATGGAAATCTAATCCAGGCTTGGTTTGTGTGCCTGTTTGAATAGTTGTGCAACCAGCTTGTTGAGGAGGCAGTTGTAAGTATTCTCCTTTGGGCTGGGGCCATCCTCACCTCCTTTTCCCCTTTAACGAATGGCTTTGTGTTTGGGTTAACTCTTATCGCATCTCAGTATAACAGTCGATGTGCAGAAAAACAGCAACTCTCTGGAAAGCCTTGATTTGTTCTTTTGCCCGCTTGAATGCTTTCCTTCTTCCTCAGGCATGTAGCAGGAGACAAAGGGGCCCAGGATTCCTGTCCTGACATGCGGGTACCTGTGTAAACAATGGCTGTGCTGTTGTGTGGGGGAAGAAGTATGCAAATACATCTGAGTGCCTGTCCATACAAATCCTCCCAAGAAAATGAACATGCTATTTTTTTCTGGTGTGTGGAAGGATTGGGGGAATGGGGGCAGACACTGTGAGCCTAGACAGCACTAAAATTTCCATCCAACACTTTCTATGAGATAAATGAATTACTGTCATTTTCATATGAATTCCAAAGCTCTTATTAGCTTTTGAAGTCTCACTAAAGACATTTGGGTTATAACAGGCGCCTATAAGATGATACATGGCTTTTGAAGACAGAGTTGAAGCACTATCAAGTGAAAACATTAAAAATTATAGAGTCCTTTATTTCTAGACATAGAACTCTGCCACATATAGTCTTTGGAAAATATTGAAAGGAGCAAAAATCTCATTTAAATAAGAAATGTTTTCTTTGTTTTAAATGCAACTGTATACTGGCTGCCAGAGCCTGGTTACATATTTGCCTCAAGCATACCACATCCAGATTTCCGGAATTTATTCTCACCTGTGATTTGCTCTACCTCCTGTGCCCCCTTGCTTAGTGAAAAGCTCTGGTTTTCCATTTCAAATTTCCAGATTTCACCCCTAACCTCTTATTCTTCCTCATATTTTCACATCTAGTTTGGCTAACATCCAGCAGATTCAAACTCCACTGTATCTCTCTGCTCCATCCAGCTCTTCCCACTTCCATAAATATTATCCTAGTGCAAGACCTTATCATCTTTTTCCAAGAATACCGAAATTTCCCATCTGTTCTTCCTCTCTCCTATCATAATTCCAGCAATAGCGAGAGTAATTGTTCTAAAATTGTGTACGTGCATAATCCAAGGAATAATCAGTCTGTTGATTCTGTTTTCTCAGTATCCCTAAAACCTTTTAACTTCTGGCCATTCCACCACTACTACCTTGGTCCAACCCAACAATATCTATTGCCTGAGTGATTGTAATGGCCTCTTAGATGGTTGCATGCTCCCTCCTAGAATAAGATGCTTTAAGCTTCTTGGCTTCCCAAGCTTTTAAAGTACCTTTTTAGCAGAAAAAAAAAAAAATTGAATCACTTATTACATTATCTGGGTTGAGAAGTGTTTGCAGTTTTATGTCTCCTATATATTTTAAGGAGAGAGGCCAAGAGAATGGGCAGAAGATGAGGGATATAGATAACTATAAGAAGACTGCCTGAAGAAATGCGAAGGGCAGACCTTGGAACCATATAGATCTTCGTTTCAGTCTCAGCTCCTCTACTTCTTAGTGTGGCCTTGACCAAATGGCTAAATCTTCTTGAGGCTCATTTTCCTCCATAGTTAAATGGAAATAATAATGCCTACTTCACTAGGTGATCTTTTGGCCCTAACTCATCTTTCCATGGAATTTGTAAGGGGAAGCAGAGATTAGATGAAGTCAGGGAACTGCCCAGACTCCTAAGACCTGGTTGGTGGCAAATAGATAAAACCCAGAGAAAGAGGCATCAAAGAGGAGTATTAGAAACAGGTTTTGGGGAAGGTACATGGATTAGTGGTTAAAAGCATGAATTTTGAAATCAGTTGGCCTGGGTTCCAATCTAGCTGACTTTGAAAAGTATGGTATTTCTTGTCTCAGTTTCCTTATCTGTAAAATCTGGATAGTAACACCATTGTACAAAGTTCAATGTGAAAAGAAGATAAAATTAGATGATATTTGTAGAATGCCTAATTAATTACACTGTGCCTAACACGTACATTGTGGTAGTAGTGATTGTGTTGGTGTGGGGTACTGGTGATATTATTGCCATAGTCCCAAAACCACACGCTCCCTGGCAAACCTAGAGTTTTTGTTAGTCACCTACACCAGAGGTGCCCAAGATAAACCTTCAGCAAATACTTATATCCAACTGAGTCTATATTCTAAATATCTACCCCACTGCCATTGTTTTTTCTTATTGCCTCTAAATGCATTTCCAAACACTCAAAAACCGTCACTGTGCTATATGAACCAAGACCATTTTTTCTTCCACATTTCTTGTGAGACCTATTTTTCCTTCTACTATGGAACAGGTAGTTGAGCAGTTTAGAGCGCAATACATTTTTAACTATGGTTATTTTAAAAATTATATTTAAAAAGAAAGTGAAGTTGAGTGACTTTTGTAGGGAGCATATGCCCAGGGTCTCTAAAAATTTCAGGTTTACCAGCTTATAGTTGCCACCACTTTGACAAGACAATCAGGGCAAAGGAGAAAATCAATCACTTTTGAGAGCAAAATGTGAATGTTAAGTTCTCCTGTTTTATTCATTATCTTATGAATAAAAAATTTTAATTTATGAAATTTTAATCTATGAATTAAATTTTGGCATACAGGTTTCATTAAGTTTATTGTCATTCTAATCATGTGGAGTTTTAGAGCAAGAAATATGCAAATATTCTAATTGATAAATACCTAGTGTTTGTATTTAAAAATGTTTATGATAGAATCTTTATAGATTCATCAGTCCATGTATACATCACCCACCCTCCCCCAATGTTAACTACAGTACAATATCAAAACCAGGTAACTGACATTAGTACAATCTACAGCTCTTATTCAGATTTTGCTAGTTATACATACACTCACTATTCGTGTAATTTTATGCAATTTTTATATTACTTCATGTAACTAACACAAAATTCAAGATACAAAACTATAGCATGACCACAAGTCTTCTTTATATTACCCCCTTACAGTCACACTTCCTATTTTCAACCCCCTGAAACCATTAATATGTTGTCAATCTGTATAATGTTATTTGAAAAGTTTTCCTAAATGGAATCATATAGTATGTAACTTTTGATATTAGCTTTCCCCACTCAGTTTAATAACCTTAAGAACTATCCAAGTTGTTGCATGTATCAATATTGGTTCCTTCTTTGTTACTGAGTAGTATTGCATACAACGGGTGCACCACAGTTTGCTTAAACCATTCACCCATTTGCCCATTGGAGGGTATTTGGGCAGTTTCTATATTTGGTTATTACAAATTAAGCTACTATGATCATTTGTGTGCAAGTTTATTAAAAAACATAATCTATCTCTAGGATAAAGGCCTAAGGGTACTGTACCCAACTCTTATGGTAAGTTCATTTTTTGTTTTGAAAGAAACTTTGCCAAGTTGTTTTTTTGTTTTGTTTTGTTTTGTTTTTCCAGAGTGACTCTAACATTTTATTTTACCAACAACAATGTATGAGTAACAGAGAGTCTCTGTATCCTTGCCAGCATTTGGTTTTATCACTATTTTTTATTTTAGTCATTCTGATAGATGGGTAGTGATATTGTGGTTTTAATCTGCATTTGCCTAATTTTACAGTCTATTAATTGGGCATCTAATGTTGATATTGGACATCTGTTAATGTAGCTATTTGCTATCTGTATATTCTTTCAGTGAAATATGTATTCATATATTTTGACTATTTTATAATTGACAAAATTTTTACTATATGTGTGTGTATATGTGTGTGTGTTATATAATATATTCTAGATACAAGTCCTTTATCAGAAGTAAGATTTGCAAATATTTTCCCTCACTGTATAATCTTCCATAGAACAAAACTATTTTGATAAAGTTCAACTTATTAATTTTTCTTTGTTTAGATTGTGCTTTTAGTGCACAAAATGTTTAAGAACTTTTTTAATAGCCCAAGACTTTCTCCTATTTGTTGTAAAAGATTTTTAGTTTTACACATTACATTTCATCTGTAATACATCATGAGTCAATTTGTGTGATGTGTCAAGTTTAAGTCAAATTAATATCTTACTTATGTGTATCGAATTGCCCTAGCATCATCTGTTTAAAAGTCTCTCTTTCCTTCATTCAATTAGTTTTGCACCTTTGTTGAAAATCAGTTGGACACATTTATAGAATTCTACTTCTGGGTTCTACATTCTCTTCCACTGGTGTGTCCATTCCTCTAAAAATAACATACTGTCTTGATTACTACATAGTAAGCTAAATAGTAGCTATAGTATAAACCACACACTGCTGGAGTTAGTTCTTTCATTTTAGTGTGCTTTTAGAAAATTATTTTGGCTATCATAGGGCCTTTTACTTTCTATATAAATTTTAGAATAGACATGTTCATGTCTACAAAAACCTTGTTGGAGTTTTGATAGGAAACTTGTTAAGCATTTAGTTTACTTTGGAGAGAACTGACACCTTTATTATGCTGCAATTTCTAATCTATGAAAATAAAAATTTTCTGTATTATTTAAGTATTTTTTTCTTTTCATCAGTGTTGTGTAATTTTCAATATCTGTATTCTGTACATATTTTGTTAGATTTTTACCTAAGTGTATTATTTTCTTTGGCACAATTGAAAATGTCATTGCCTTTTTTGAGTTTTCTATACAGATAATTAATATATAGAAGTGCATATAGTTTTTATATATAATATTAAATCTTAAACTGAATTCATTTATTAGTTCTGGCAGGGTTGTTATTGTTTTGATTCCTTGGGGTTCTCTACATAGACCATCGTGTCATCTGCAAATAAAGTTTTTTCCTTTTAAATTTATGAGAATTTCATTTCTTTATCTTGCCTTATTGTGCTGGCTAGAACTCTAAATAATTAAGTAGGAGTGGTGAGAGTAGACAAACTTGATTTGTTGCCAGACTTAGAGGAAAAGCATTAAGTTTTTCACCATAAGTTATGATGTAGCTGTAGAGATTTGTAGATGCCTTGAATTAAATTGAAGAAGTTTCCCTCTATTCCTAGCTTATTGAGAGTTTTTATCTTAAATGCATGCTGAATTTCCTAAATACTTTTTTTGCCTTAGCTGATATAATCATATAATTTTTCATCTTTACTCTGTTTATGTAATGTAATTCACCATATCTGATATTGAACCAACCTTGCATATCTAGAATAAATCTCAATTGGTCATAGAATGTTATTCCTTTTTGTACATTGCTGGGTTTAATCTTTAGCATCTCAATTCTTAAGAATTATAGGTCTGAAAATTTCTTTTATACTCTGACTTGTTCAGAGCAGGGAATTTTGTCCTTATAATAAGAGTTTGAAAGTGATTCCTTCTCTTCTAATTTTTGGAAGAGATTGTGCAAAATTTATGTTTTCTTTAAATGCTTTGTAAAATTCTCCAGTGAAATCATTTTGAACCTGGAAATATCTTTGTGAGGAATCTTTAAATTATAAATTCAATTTATTTAATAGTTGTAGAACTATTCAGATTGTTTATTTCATTTTGACTGAGTTTCCATTTGAAGGTTTTTAGGCATTAGTGGACTTCTTCAAAGTTATTGAACTATGAGGGTAAAGTTGTCCATACATTTCTTACTAATTTTTGTGTGTGTGCATGTGTGCTGCAGATTGAACCCAGTGCCACATGCATATGCTAACACTGAGCCACATCCCCATCCTCTCTTACAATTTTTAACATGGAAACAGACATTATTACTGCATATCTAGAATAATATTGGTCATGTATATATGTGACTATATGACCAATATGATTCTACAATAGGTACTCTCAGAAAAATGAAATTATATCCCATCTATGTATGATATATCAAAGTGCATAAATGCATTCTACTGTCACATATAACTAATTGAAACAAATTTAAAAAAATTTAAAAAATAGATCTGTTGCAATAGCTCCTGTTGCATTCCTGATATTGGAATTTGTGTCTTTTTCTTTTTATATTTATCAGTCTGGCCAGAGGTTTATTAATCTTATTGATTCTTCCTTCTAATAACTTTTTATTTTGTTGGTTTTCTCTATTGTTTTCCTATTTCAGTTTTGTTTATTTCTGCTTTTGTCTTTATTAGTTCCTTCCTTTTGCTTACCTTGGATTTATATGTTCTTCTTTTTCTTATTTCATGAGCTAGAAGCTTAGATTTTTGACTTGGGATCTTTCCTCTTTTCTAATGTAAGTCTTTAAGGCTACAAATTTCCCTCTCAACATTTTAACTGCATTTTACAAATTCTGATGTTGGGTTTTTTTTTTCATGTTTATTAAGATCTGTCTCATTCTCCGCCCCCCATCCCACATTTTTAGACTTCTGCATTCATCCATGGCTTATTTAGAAGTGTATTATTTAATTTCCATATGTTTTTCTGATTTGCTCCTTTACTGATTTCTAGTTTTATTCCACATCACTTATAATTTTTTTCTCTTTTTTATTTTGTACCAGGGATTGAACCCAGGGATGTCAACTGAGTTATTCTCCAACCCTTTATTATTTTGAGGTACAGAAGTTGCTAAGGCTGTCCTTGACTTGTGATCCTCCTACATCAGACTCCTAAATTGCTTTGGTTATAGTCATGTGTATTTCTGAGGAACAATGTCACTAGAGATAAGATTTATGGTTCGATTTTTTTTTCTTTCACAACATGAAAAATATTGTCCCAGTTCACTTAGGCCTCCAAGGTTTCTGAAGAGAAGTCCTCCGTTATTCAAATGGAATTTTGTTAACAGGTAGTGCACAATTTCTCTGGAACTGTTTTTTAAGATTTTTCTTTGTCTTTAGTTTCTGGGAGTTAATTATGATGTATCTTAGTATGGATTTCTTTGGACTTATTTTATTTGGGATTTACTTGGCTTCTTGAACCTGGATGTTTTTTTATTTCACCAAACTCAGGACATTTTTAGACATTATTTCTCAAAGATTTTTTTTTTTTTTTTTAGCCCCATACTCTTTTCTTTCCTCCTGAAGCTCAGATAATAGAAACATTATATCTTTGTTTTTATCCTGTGGAACCCCTGAGGCTCTGTTAAATTTTTTTCACTCTATTCTTTCTTTCTCATCCAAGTAAATTCTATTAATCTGTCCTTAAAGTTAATTAATTCTATTCCCGTTGTGTTTACTACAAATGAACTACTAAGTTCATTTGATGAGTTTTTCATTATTTATTGACAGTTTAAATCTACATTTTTGCATTTAGTCCGTTTATACCTTCTATTTCATATATATATATATATATATATATATATATATATATATATATATATATATATATATATATATATATATATTTATTTTTTTTTCCACTTGTTTCATTTGTATGGTTGAAACATTTTTATAATGGCTGCTTTAAAATCCTTTTCAGATAATTCCAACATCTGAATCGCCTCAATCTTGGCATCAGTTGATTGTCTTGTCTAATTCAAGTCGTGTTTCTCCTGATTCTTGGTACAAAAGTGATTTCCAGTTGTATCTTGGATATTTTGATATTATGTTTGGAGATGTTTGATACTGACTGCAATTTTTTTTTTTGTCACATTACTTGGGCTTAGCATGAAAATTCTGGCCTACTTTTGGGGTCTGTAGTTTCAGTGAAAATTTGTTTTCAGAGTTCTTGCAATACAATATAATCCACCTTAACAGGGGGTGGTGGTGCTCACCTATAATCCCAGTGACTTGGGAAGCTGAGGCAGAAGGATCTCAAGGTTAAGGCCAGCCTCACCAATTTAGTGAGGCCCTAAGCAACTTATCGAGACCCTGCCTCAAAATAAAAAATAAAAAGGGATGGGAATGTGACTCATGGTTAAGCAGCCCTGCATTCAGTGTAATCTACTTTGTTCTGGTGCTGACCTCTGAGCTCTTACTTTACTACCACAAGTGTTTAGTGGTTGAGAGGCAGTGGCTAGGCTGCTGCCTTGCCCTGCTGATGCTGCCCCAGGATTGATTGGCTCACTTGCTGTCTTGGATGTGTCCCCTCTGAGACCCCACTGATTCTGATGCAAATGGGACCCACTGCTATTCTGGGTATTGGATGGGGACCTTGCTGATGTTGACATTGAAGTGGGAGGGAACTTGTCAGCAGGTGTCAGCTGGGGGAATTATTTAGACTGCTGCAATACCATTGCTACTGCAGGTAACTCAGTGCCTTGTTCCTGCTATTGCCCCGCATGGGAACCAGGGCATTTATCTATCTACCTGATAGTATGCTGCTGGGCTTACCGTTTCTCTTCCTTTGGCAAGACAGAATTGGCTTTTCTTGTTTCCTTTTAAATTCTATATCTGTTGATGGTTCAGGGTTGTTGACCTCTCTGGTGCCCAGAATGGGTATGAGGGAGATAAAAGGAAACCTAGATCCAGAGGACCCAGGCCAATCAGCTTTCTTCTTTCCATCATTCAGAGTCCTCTTATGATTGTCTGTTATTCCAGAGAATTTGGTGTTTATACTTAGAGGAGGGGGTAAGTGAGTATTTAACATCTTGTCCCATAATAAACTTTTTAAATCAGAAAATGAGAACAGCCAGACAATTTCTAGGGGTGAACAATATAGGGGATAAATTCTAGCTATACTTGATATTGAAGCAATGTCATAAAATACAATAGCTAAAGAGATCAATGGGAAAGAAGGCAGAGTCCAGAAATAGACCCAACAAAAATGTATTTCAACCCAGTGATCCTTGGAGTATTCACTGATATTCAGAAAGTAAAAACAAAGCTGGAATTCAGCCTGCAAATAAATTCCAGATTAATAACACATGTGCTAAATATTAAGCAATAAAAATGATTTTCAATTTGACAGATTACTGAATAATCTTGAAGCAAGAAAGACCTTTTTAGGAACCACATCCAGAAACTATGCCAAAAAAGACTGATATGTTTAATTACATAAAAGATTAATAAAAATGTGTGATGAAAGTAATATAGATAAAATAAAATGACAAATGACAATCAGAAAAAGTCATTTATGACACTTACGTAATAGTAAAATATATTTTTCTTAAAATTTGAATAGTATATTCAATGAGAAGAAAAGAGAGGGAAATTTATAAACAATAAATGCCTGCATCAAAAAAGTAGAAAGATTTCAAAAAAGCAACTTTACACAACACAATGAACTAGAAACGCAAGAGCAAACCAACCACGAGCCTAAATCCCAGTGGCACATGCCTCATTCCCAGAGACTGGGGTTTAAGGCCAGCCTCAGTATCTTGATAAGATCCTGTTTCAAAATAAAAAAAAATTTTAAAGCAAGGGTTGGGGCAGATGGGAATGTAGCTCAGAGGTAGAGCACCTCTGGGTTCAAAAAATTATGATTATGGTTATTATTTTAAAATTATGTAATTAACAAGTATGCATTATAAAAAGGTAAAAAATATAAACTTAATGGTGTGAGAAAGTTTTCTTCAAAACTTCATATTCCAAGCTTGACATTTTACTTCTTTCCCTAGAAGTTTCTATCAAAAGTTTGTTATTCCTTCAAACCACTTCTTTATGTGCTTGTAAGTGTATATGTATGTGTGTGTTTTACAAATTGAATTCTATTCATAAATTGTTTCGCACCTAACTTTTTACAATGTACATATCATCATGACTTTTCATATCCGTTCTTATAGTCATCTAATTTGCCTTAACAACTGTGTGGAATTTATAGTATAACTTATACCTTATTTTATTTAACCATTTATTGAGGGATATCTAAATGTTTTCTTTTTTCATTACAAAGAGTACTGCATTGCATAAATCTTTGTGCTCACTTGTTTTGTAACTGCATTCTGGAAGATAGATACTTAAAAGTGAAATTGCTGGATCAAAGGACATATGAATTTGTATATTAGAGGATATGTCCAATGATATTTTAAAATCTGTTTTTCCAGTCAGGCATGGTAGCACATGCTTGTAATCCCAGTGGCTCAGGAGGCTGAAGCAGGAGAATCATGAGTTCAAAGCCAGCCTTAGCAACAGCGAGACAGTAAGCAACCCAGTGTCTCTAAATAAAATAAAATTAGGGCTGCAGATGTGGCTCAGTGGTTGAGTGTCCCTGAGTTCAATCCCCAGTACCCCAAAAACAAACAAACAAACAAACAAACAAAAAAAAAAACCCCACAACTGTTTTTCAATTGGTGCACATCTGTAATCCCAGAGATTCAGGAGGCTGAGGCAGGAAGATTGCAAGTTTAAGACCAGCCTGGTCATCTTGGTGAGACCCTGTCTCACAAAACAAGCAAAACAAGCAAAAGGACTGCATATGTAGATCAGTGGTAGAGCCTTTGCCTAACATGCATGAGTTCCTTGGTTCAATTCCCAGTACTATAAATATAAATAAACAAGTAATCTAGGCTAGTAATCAAGATAGCAGTAAGAGAAAAGGCTGCATGAGTTAAAAGTATGTGTGTATACATATATGTGTGTGCACATATGTATATACACATATACATACGTGTATATAATACACATATACACATATACATAGACATATATGTATATACACAAACACATATTTGCAAAGATAAGTTTTGAAAACACATAAGAAACTGTGATACCTCTAGGGAGTGGGACTGTTGATGAGTGAAATTTTTCACTTTAGATAATTCTCACTATTTTTTGTTCTCTAAAAAAAAAATATGCATTTCTTTTATAATTAAAAATAGTATCTGATTTTTTTCTGCCAGAAACTCCAGCCTGTATGAAGGCATATTTTGTATATCAGTGTTTCTCAATTGTGTCTCCACATGAGAATTACTTAGGGATCTTTTAAAAAAAACACATGGATTAAAACCAGGGAACTGACCCCTGAGATTCTGATGTCATGGTCCAGGCAAGGACCTGGGACATCAGCATATTTTAAAAGTTCCCCAGGTGGTTCTAATATGCAGTCATGGTTGAGAATCATAGCTGAATATGATGTGAGGCTTAAAAGGATCCCAGAAGGCCACTGTGATGAGGTATTTTCAGTACATAATTACTGGGGGATGCAATCCAGAGCAATCTATCACTTCTTTGTCAGGCTAAGTGTTGGCATGAGACTGAGTACAAATAATTCCAAGGAGACATGTGGAAAAGAATTTTGCTTGCATTGTGTAAAAGTATCCATCTCTGTGGAAGGCCTTCTTATCAAACAGATTTACTCAAGCACCCTCAACACATAAAGGATTGCTGTAAACTAGTCATGACCCTGAGAGATACAGGAATTTCTTAGAAGACCAGGAATAGGCAAACAGCTGCACCTTAGATTCTGTTTGGTACTGGGAGATCCCAAAAGAGCTACAGGAACCAGTGTTATTTTGAGATCTCTATAAGTTTTCAAACTTCCCTCATCTGGAGAGCCACTCTTTTTTTTAATAAAATGGTTTTGGAAGCCTGATCCAGAAAACAGATGGAAGAGGAGCTATCTTTCCTCCCCCACCTGAAACTCCTGCCTGATGAAACCTTAGCAGGGTCTGGAAATCCAGTAAACATAGCTCTCCCCTTTGTGCTTCCTTTCAGAGGTGTCTATTCCCCATGCTTCCCCCATCACTAATTTTGCCTCTATGTTCCTGATCAAAGAGCGGATTAGCTCGGCTAGCCCAGGACAGTCTGTCACTGATGGAGCAGGATTTTCCACACTGGGTGACTACACAGATGTACCAAACAATTCAAGGAGTCATGTGACTATCCCTGGGAAGCTGGTCCAGAGAGGGAGAGCACTAGAAGTGGGGTATGTCAAGCTGCCTTGTGATAGAAGAAGGAGATTGTGGGTGAGGTGATTTTCCTTAGAATGGAAGAGTGGATAGAAAGGTACCACAACTGACTTAACAGGACAAGCACTAAGTCAGCCCTCAGGGAATGTTGAATTGGAGGGTCATGTTTTCCACTGTGCATGAAACTGTGCATAAAACTGCTTAAATGCTGGTGAAGATGCCCAGGAGAAATCTGGCAGGAAGATGTAGGTTTTTCGGATTCCAAGAATCCAGGTCTTACCAGTCTGGAATGTCAGGAGATTGACAGTCATTTTTCCTTTGACATTGGATCTGTGCCATGGGTAGTACTGAGCACTTGGTTAGTTCAAATTGACATGAGTTATAAGTGAAAATACACACTATTTTCAAAGCCTTCGTATGATAAAAGGAACATCTAGGATTTGTGTTAATAATTTTTTACATTGATTACATGGTAAAATATTTTTACTATAGCAGATTAAATAGAGTATATTATTAAAATTGATTTCACCTGTATTGCTTTTTAAAAATGAGTTGCTATGGATTAAATATTTTTCCCCCGCCCCAAATTCATATGTTGAAGCTCTAATCCTCAATGTGACAATATTTAGAGGTGGAGGCCTTTGGGGAGTGATTTGGTTTAGATGAGGTCTTAATGGTGGGATTCCCATGATGGGACACATGTCCTCAAAAGAAGAGGAAGAGAGAACCTGACATGGTAGCACATGCCTGTAATCCCAGCAGCTCGGGAGGCTGCTGGGATTACAGGCATGTAAAGGATTGCGAGTTCAAAACCAGCCTTAGCAAAAAAGTGAGGCACTAAGCAGCTCAGTGAGACCCTGCCTCTAAATAAAATACAAAATAGGGCTGGGGATGGGGCTCAGTGGTCAAGTGCCCCTCAGTTCAATCCCAGGTAATGGCCCCCCCCCCAAAAAAAAAAAAGAAAAGGAAGGGAGAATGGTGCTCACTTTTTCTCTACCATGTAAGGACATAAGAAAAAAAAATGATCATATGCAACACAGGAAAAGAGCCCTCTCTGGGGAATAAAATCAGCTGGCACCTTGATCTAGGATTTCCCACTCTAAGAAATACACATCTTGGTTTAAACTGCCCAGATTATGGTATTTTATAATGACCTAGTTAAAACATGTGACTATTAGAACATTTAAAATTATATATGTGGCTCATATCTTTCTGGTGGATAGTGCTGAATTAGATGGTAATTCTGACATAGTAACCCTGATATTTTTCTCCTGCTCAGATATGGCTGTAAAGATCTTTGTATGAACAACAGCCCTTTGCTGTGGGGCCCTGTCAACATCCTGTTTCTGGTTTGTAATCTGAGCTGTGGCAGTTTATCTCATTCTGGCTCCTTGTCCCTCAGCCTTGAGGTGATACCTTCTCTCAGGAAGCACCATGCAATCCTCTCCTTGGTTTCCCAGCATCCCACACCCAGATGGTATTGTTTATGGCTCCACCTCAGCAAGTCCTTACAGATCGTTCCTCTGCCTCTTCACCTCTCTTGCTTTCCAGACTAGTTTCCCCCTCCCTTTATAGAACTGGCACACAGCAGTGGATTCACATTTACACTCTTACCCATTTTTTCCACTGGTCTTTTTCCAGAGAAATGTATTCTAGCCAGGAGACCTTCCTCTGAGATAAATGACTGCCTCCCAAAGCCTTGTCACATTTCGTTCCCCATGGAATGAAATCTGTGGATGGGACCAAGACACATCCAGAAGTATGTTTACTTCCAGTGTTGTTAATGGCAATCATAAAATATCATTTGTTGAGTTTTTATTACTAAACAGGATTTTGTAGACATTTGTCACTTAATCCTTACAGCAACCTGAAAAATTGTGTCCTATGGTCCCCTATTACAGATGGGAAAAATTAGGTCAATGATATTATATACCTTGCTCACAGATTGCTGCTAATACATGATGAATATTGGATTTAATTCCAGATCTGTCCCCAAAGAACTTGCTCTTATCCAGTATGCTTATACTGCCTTCTACATGCTATATCACCTTTCAAATTGAACAACCAAGTTAAAATTCAATGCTGCATAGCTAGTGATTTCTATAAGCAACTTTGCTGAAATGATAACACTGGTATGCAGTTGTGTACTGTTTAGATGACTCTCTAGTTGACATCTGGTCTTCACAAAACTCTTGTTTAGGATGGAGAAATGAACTTTATGAGCCTTATTTTGCACACAAGCAAAACTGAGTTCCAGGAATATAAGGTGATTTTTTTTCAGGGCCACTACATTAAAAAAAAATTCTGAAATCAGATAAGGACCCAGTTCTCCTGAGATACCGATTTTCCATTTTCCTTGCTCATCAATTTGTACTTGGGTGCCTGAGTGACAGAATTTGGTAACAAATCATTTGTAATGATTGCTGTTTTCACCTTGAATTATGTGAGAAGTTTAAAGATACAGGCTCACTTAAGTTTTTGAGCTGAAGATATGTGAATCTTTATCCACAAGCCTCATCCAAGCCCAAGTCTGGCCAGGCATTGTGCAAACTGAGAGGATGGAAGGATGGATAATGTGACTTTGTCCTGAGAATACAACCTTCTAATGGGAAAGGCAATCTTCTTGTAAAGTGTGTCCTTTTGAAGCTTGTCTTGAAAATCAGGATCGGGTCCTTATTCCCCCCAGTGTTGAAAATTAAACACCCAAAGCAAAAGCAAAAAAAAATTTATTAAAAGGGTAGATGAGAGAGAGAGAGAGAGAGAGAGAGAGAGAGAGAAAGAAAGAAAGAGAGAGATCGATCCTGAGAGGAGCAGCTAGTCCAGAGCTGGTGCCCTAGGGAGTGGGGTGTCCTGTCCCTTTATAGATTTCAGGTTTCCTTTGTTCTCACATTTCTACCTCCTACCCTGCCTAAGTGACCAAAAGGGCAGGAAGAGAGCTGTCCAGGGGGTAATTGCTTGTATTGGACAATGTAATCCTTCCCCTCCCCTGTAGATTGTTAGCAATCAGGTGATGAGGAGCACTATCTACTTTTTCCTTTTCTTTGATAATTAGCTACCTGTCCCTTGCCCTGGTCTCACTTTTATCCTCCAGTAGGAAAGGATTGTCCTAATGAGATATAAAGAACTCTAAGAAATACAAAGGGAGAGGGCAGCAAGTCTTCCTGAGGAAGGTTTCATGGTGGAGGGGACTTTTGAGTTTGATCTCAATGAACTAACTTTAGAGATGAAAAGACTGAGTCACAGGGTTCTGCAAAAGACCTCATAATTTTTTAACTTCATTACACTTCCTAAAAATATGCTTGTAACCACAGCTCTTTAGAGAATAGTAGCATACATTATTTATTGGAACACTTAAAATATTAACATCAATAAATTCCACAGTAGCTTTACAAATACCATGCCCAGTTGGATAAGCCAATTTTAAATAATGGTTTTCAGTTACTCAAACTTTCCAATTATACAAAGCCGGTAAGAATTCATGGAAACAAATCAGAAGCCCAGAATAATCATTTCAATTCTCCAAACATCAGCCATTTTAGACAGAGACTCTTTCCCTCTAGCATTTCACATACTTTTTATTCATGCAAAGAGGCATTGCTTCCTCACAGTGGATACTTAGAGTAAGAGTGTTTTTCTCTTCCAAATAAGTGTAAAATTTTTTATAAGTGCCACTGAATTTTATTTCTTCAATATTAAGTGCCTAGATGTCTAATATGTTTGGATTATATTGAGCTAGAAGGCAAAACTCTTCCAAATTTAGAAACTGAAAGACATCAGAGCAAAACTCTTGAGGCAACCCAAGAGGAGACTGCTCTCCATTCTCCTGTGGTCCACAAGCTCATCTATGATTGAATTTTTCAGAAAGCTGACACCAGGCTTGACCTGGATCCTAGATAATGAAGATCTTAGCCTGGTATTTCTGGCAGAGAAGGAATATTCCATCATGTGACCTCTTACTTCTCCCGCTTCAATTAGTTGTTTTGTTTGTTTTCTGGGTAGAACCAGATATATTTATACCCTCTACTTGCAACCATGATGGAAGGCTCCTTCTTATTCCTGACTCACTGAAGAAGGTCCACACCTGCGGGGCTTGGAGAACATCAGAACTGGAGTAAAATCTTGATATCCCTGGAGGAGCATCCTACCTTTAGGCAGTCTTTGAAGGGGCAGGAGGTCCTGGGAAAGCTCTGAAGCACTGAGGATTGTTGGTGAATATCAATCTTTTGTTGAGAATCTACAAATGAATTTTGACAGAGGTGCTCACTAAGGCGGTGAGCTACCTGGGGAAGTAGTGAGCTCCTTACTGCTGGTAGTATTTAAGCAAAGGCTGAGTAGGCATATATTTGGGGTTCATGCATAAGGCAAAGGTTGGACTAGAGGTCCTAAGATCATCTTCCAGCTCCTGTATTCTTTGTTTTCAGGTTCTTGTTTTACCCTGTACATGCCTGTTTCTTTACTCTTAGCACATTGTTCTGTAATGATGTGTCCAGATATTTGTCTCCTCCCACAAGTCTGATATTTGTCTCCTTGAAGAAAAGGACAACGTTTATCCTTTTCTATCTCACATTTTTAGCACAATTAGTACATAGAAGACACTGAGTAAATTTTTATCAAATGAATTTATTTATTTTGCATAGCAATGTGTATGTACGAGTGTGTGTGTGTGTATATATATATATATATATATATATATATATATATATATCTTAATTTATAATTTAAGTTATCCACAAGTAGGTCTTGCTTGCAGTAATCATGCTCATGTTCCTTAGAACCAGTGTTTCCTTAAATACCTGAGTGATGGATTATGCTACCCAATTCTCCAAGCACAGCTCTTCTAATTAATTTGTTCCATCTCAACAGAGGTAGCCACAAAATTACAGTTAAGATAGAGCCTAAGTATGGCCAAGGTTTTTCTGAATTTGTATTTGTAGACCAAGTCCCCAGTGCCAGAAATGTCCCTCAAAATGGTGACTACAGAACTAGGTGCAACTCATCTGCATTAGGTAGGCAGTGTCTCGCATGGGGAGTCAGGAGCAGTCTTATCCCAAGCTTAGTAAGGGAGGCAGGTGTATATGAGACAGGAACTCCAGAGCCATGCTGGGCAGAGGGACAGGCATGCAAACTAAAGTGAGAGCAAGAATTGGGAAATCTCAGCAAGTTAGACTGGATGAGGAGGTCGGAATGGAGCCAGGAAGCAGAGGCAGATAGGGTGTGGTTGGAGAGTAGAGAAATTGCAAAGAAGCAGAGGAGGTGGGTGAGATTACAAACAGAATACATTTTAAAGGGAAGTGTGAAACTAAGATATGCTTGGGTCAAAGACAAGCATTTCATTCACCCATTCATTCATTCATTCATTCAACTTATCTATATTTTTTACCTTGTGACAGCCACCATGCAAATGGCTAAGGATACTGATACAAATAAGTTGGAATCTCTGCTCTTAAGTGCATAAACTATTAACTAAACTCTACAGACATATTAGCAGACAATTACAATACAGTGCAATAAATGGCCTAACAAGGTAAGCATAGGTAGCCTGTGTGAGCCTCTGGGGAACACACAACCAAGTCTAAGGTGAGACAGGAGGGGTAAGTTGCAGTTAGCAACATGAGGAGGGTATGATGGGGTGACAAGGTAGGAAGCAGGAAGAACAATCTTGCTAAAGCTCTGGGAATGACTGAATATTCAAAAGACCGAAGGGGGAGCTTATTTACAGATTGCAAATACCTTGTTATAGTTGGGTCTCACATGCCATGTTAGGCTTTTTCCTGAGAATAATGAATCAAACGAGTATTTTAATTGGGGAGTGACACAATTAGATTTGTGTTTTAAAAATACTACTACAAAGTGTGGAGAATGGGATGGAAGAAGTGACGACCAGGGAGCCGCTGAAGTGACTGCAACATCTCAGTGGGAAATGATGGTGGGTAAACTAAGTCTGGAGCATTGAAAACAGAAGCAGGTAATTCTTGAAAGTTAGAATAGACAAAGCTCAGTGGTTGACTGGATGTGAGATGTAATCAATCAAGGATGGCCAGGTTTCTGGCTTGGGTAACTATGTAGTGGCTCACTCCAAAGGCACATCAGCAAGAGAGGAGGATGTCAATTTCAGGAGAATTTTGGTCATGGGAGAGCCAGAGAGCTAAACATCTCTAAGTCTAAAGGGCCATTCTGCTGGACAGTCCCATACCACCTTATCAGAGTAGCTGAGTCTCTTTGCGGAGCTTAAGGAGATATAATACCTGGCCAGAGTATTCACCCTGTCATTATCATTTATTCATCCATTCAATCAATCAATATTTATTGAATACCAATTTTATATTTATACTATTCCAGTATTCCATGGACTCCAGCGTCTATGCAGGTAGCTAATTTCTTAAAAAAGTGATTCTCAAAGTCAAGAGCTTCAACTGTAAGTTTTTAATAGTTTTTCCTACTCAACCCACCCAACTTGTGCATATTGTTTGAGCCTTCCTATGCTGCTCTAGAGAAAAGTATTTCCTCACTTCTTGTTTCCATGGTTGCAGTAATTTTTTTTTCATTAAGTTCCCATGACTGCTTTAAATTTTAGTTTCTTCTTCCTGGACTTAAGTTTTTGATAGAGTGTTTACTGGGATAGAAGTTAAATATTTTAGTGAAAACCTTGAATAAGTTGTTTTATACAGTCAGAGACTTGGAAATTATTTTCTAGGATTGTGACTTTCATGAGCAACTTTGAGGCTTCCTGTGACTCAAGGGATCCTGTTGGAGTTTCAGTAACAGATGTGATTGATCAAAGTCTTCCTTGCAATACTTGTATCTGATGAAATTTCATTTCACATTTGATGCTTGGCTTTCCCATGCTGAGGCGAGAAATTTGAGAAGCAGAGAAATCAGCAGGGTTTGCAGGTTGCAGTTAATAAAACACTCAACGTCAACCTATCTAGTTCAGATTAATAAAATGAAATGCATATATGTGAAGTCTAACCTCACACATCCAGATGTTATCATCTTGCAAATTTGTTTCCTGTGGGTGTCTAGGCTATTGGGTAAAGAGGGATGAGGAGTCTACTTTGAAAATCACTTTATGATTAATCACTAATTCCTATTTTTGTCAAACAAATCTCTTAAGATCTCCAACACTCTTTTGAAAGATCTTGCAAGGATTAATGAAGTGATTTTTTAAATTAATGGAGTTATTTTGAATTACCAGTATGTAGTAAATAAATGTTGTTTTTAAAGAATGGACTATTATTAATAATGTTATTTCCTATCTTATCTTTTTGTGTGTGGGAGGTACCCGGGATTGAACGAAGGGGCACTCACTGAGCCCCATCCCAAGCCTTATTTTGTATTTTATTTAGAGATAGGATCTCCCTGAGTTGCTTAGCGCCTTGTTGTTGCTGAGGCTGGCTTTGAACTCACAATCCTCCTGTCTCAGCCTCCTGAATCACTGTGATTATGGTGTGTGCCACTGTGCCCAGATTTTATTTCCTAATGAAGATAAAAATGTTTGATATTTATTTTATGATTAAATAATACAAGTGTGATCATGGTTCAGGGCTGGATTTCTACTACAGATATGTTTTAAATTTTGCACAGAGAACATCTCTTGTTCAACAGTGGACTGCCTCTAGCCCCATTTGTCCACCTCTCATGGGCTGAGGCTATTGCCTCAGTTGGCTAATGGATAAATAATGCAGCTTCCTCAGTTCCCTGATGCAGTATATAAGTTGACTTTGCATGTAAAAGCATAATATTATAGCCTGCAAGTCTTGGAAGTCCGAAACAGGTTTTTGACAATGTCTATTCTTAATACTTTCATTTAAAGTTGAAGTAGTTCAGTCTAGAAAAAGTAAACAATTTCCCAAAAGTCATCCAGTCAGTGCCAAAGTCAGAACTCACAGCTGGATTTATTTTTAAATCCAATGTTCTTACTGTTGCTTTGTGCTATATTCACTCCAGAAAGTCTAGAATTCCCTTCTAAAACTTTTGGGCACTTGGCTTGAACAAAAATTCCTAGTAAGCTAGAGCCCAATAAAGTACACTATAATCTCTTTAGCACCTCCTTGTATTTTATTAGAGATTTTTGTTTGTGGCAACTCCCCTGAGCACCACACTTCCCTAGGCAGACATCCAAAGAGCAACAAGTCAGTCTGCCATGTCTGCTGTCTGGCAGGCAGCGCAAGAACCTGCAAGGCAACTTTGAACAGCAGTCTAGGGGCCAAATCAAGCCAGCTGGTCCGATTACAGCACATGATAATCAGTGCCCATCCTAATTAGGCTGGCAGGATTTCTGCCATGGTGGATGGCCCACTTGCTGCATGCACAGATGTGGTGACTCATCCATGTTCAATTATTCAACCACTTTCATTTGAAGACCTGCTACATGCAGAGTGTTATTAAAACCTCTTTTTTATATGAGCAAAAGTTTGGACATGAGTTGTCATGCACTGAGATACTGTTTGTAAGTAGAGATACCACAGGAAGGCCTTCTCAAATGTGGCCAGTGGAGTGGGATGACCTGTTTGTGAATGAAAATTGAGAGCCCTTGTGACATGTGCCTTTCTATCATGATTTTCAAGAAGAGGAGGAAAATTGGTTTCCATGGGGCCTCTTGGCTCTGGGAGTTTTTTTAAAAATAATATTTATTGCATACTTTTCAAATTACAAAAGCAGCATATGTTCATTGTGGAAATTGTAGAAAATTACAAAAAAAAAAAAATTCCAATACAATGATAACAACTTTTTAGTTGAATTTTTTTTTGGTCTATTTTCTTTGACATATATAAGAATATATCTTTTTTCTCTTTTCATTTTTTTCCTTCCCCTTTCTTCCTGCTGAAATTGAAATCTGACTATGCCTCCTAAAATTCTAGAAGTCTGTACAACACAGAGAACTAAAGAGGAACTTCCTTGCCTAAAGCCTAGCACGTGCCAGTTGCTCCACCACTCAAATGCACAAAGAAACTTGGTTTGTGGACTTGAGCAACCTCAAACTCAGACCATGCCCAAATCTTAACAATAAGCTTTTCATGCCAAAGAAACATGATAAATTAGAAACTAACTAATTTCCTTCATGAAATTTTCCCATCTCCAAGAGAACTTCAATACTAATTCACACCTCCTTTTTTTTTTTTTTTTGGTGCTCTTTATGTATTGTAGGAATTTCTGTTTGTTCTGAGAGCTGTACATACAAGGGGCTTGCAAGAAGCATGGACCTCAGTGAAAAGTGGGCTTTGGAGGAAGGAAACTGGTTGTCGCCTGGTGGAATTCATCATTTTCCCAGCACAAGAGCAGGTATGGTCGCTTTTGATGTACTCTTCAACTCCTGCACCTCCCTATGTGAGCCCAGCTGTTCTTGGTACATGCCCAGTGCTGTTGCCTTTTCAAAAGCAGCTGGGTGTAGAGGAGAGGGCATGCGCTCTGAAGTCAGACAAACCTGGGTTCAGTCCTAAACTTACTCCTTACAGGCTGTGGGATTTTGAGAAAATACCTGGGCTGTAGCATAAGAGTAAGAATGCCTGCCACACAGAGCTCTAATAAGAATCAGTAATGTAGGCTGCCATTTACCAAGCTTTGGCCCTTGCTAGGTGGGTGCTGGGGTAGGTGAGCACCTAATATGTGTCAGGCATTATGCTCCTGTATTGCTTGCCTCCTAACAATCCTAGAAGCAATCAAATGAAGGCCAAAGCAACAACTACAAACAGAGGAGGTCAGCTCACCTCCCCTTTTTCTTTGTCCAGTTATATGATTATTGTGATTTAGCCTTAAATGATGGGAAGTTGTAACTCTCCTGGAGTGGAGTGTAGAAATTAAGAACCCGAACCCTGAAACAGAACTCTAAGACTCAACTCAATACTTTCCCATCCCCCAAATCTGATAGAGATTGACTTTGATGGTAAAAGGCTATGGATGGAGAGATCAGAGGTTACTGAACTGAATGCACTCACAAGATGCTTTTAGTGAGAGCTTGGCTCCTGTTTGTTTGTGTTCATTCATTCATTTGAGAATACTGTTTATCATATATTATACACCAAGCAATGGGAATACAAGAGAGAAAGCAACATGGACATAGAGATCACTGGACAACATTCTCTGATGTGCCCTATCTCTAAAATGGGACAATTTACATAGCAACATTCACAGAGCTTTTGCACTGTACCAGGATACATCTTCCAACAACATTATGGCAAACTGGAGGAGAGTTTCCAAAGGGAAAGTCAGATGCAGGAATTTGGATGCAGTCCACAGCTGTTTTCTCCTGTGCCCCAACACCTTGTCACTCTATCCACTTTTTAAAAGCTTGTTAAGCCAGTCTGTCTGCACAGACCGTGGAATTAAAGTGAATTTCCTTAGCTCAATATATAGCCCTTTCTGATGAGACCTCGGCCAGCTTCTCCAGACTCATCTCCTGCTGCTCACCACTAAGAATACCCCCCTTCTCTCTTAATAGATCTACTCCCTCAGGAGCCTTGTGTATGTTTTGCTTTCACATCCATGTGAGCCTCTGCAAAAGCTATTTCCAACTGCCTTCCACTTGGACGGTCCCTTCTCATCTTTGAAGCTTCAGCTTGAGTCAGCTGAGCTGGGATTTCTTCCTGACCTTCCACCTATCTGTCCCCATTCTGTTCTTATTGAGAGGCCCTCTTTGGTGCTTCCACAGCACTTTCCACACTGTATCATGGCTGTCTGTATCCTGAATAGCCTGTGAGCTTCCTGAGGCAGATGTTTAATTCGTCTTTGCATCACTGCAACCTGGCAAAGAGCTGATGGCCAGCAGGTGGCTGGATGAACGAATGAATGAATGAATGATGGATAGGACCACATCCTCTGCATATCTCTGCCTTTATCGAGAGGCTTCTTTCTGGGGCTGTGGCAGCCCACCTGGCTGTACAACTGCTTCTGGGCACCACTGCATTGCTTTACCCTGCTTTTAGCACACCCATAACATTTCACTCAGTGTCTCCAGGTCTATTTACCAAAGCTTGAAAGCAGAGGAAAGAAATAGGTGAGGTTTGCCCACTGGTGTTTTTGTTACCCAGGCAATAGAATCAACCATCCTAGAATTTTAGACCTGAAGGGAACCTCTGGGATCACTGTAACAAAGGGTTGACAGTGCTTATTGTGACTGCTCCACACACTATCGTATCCCTCTGAGTTTACCATGCCAGATATCTACATTCTTTGGAAAAAGGTTGGACAATAGGAAGGGGAAACAGACCTGTGTTGAGGTCTGCCTACAGTGGAGGCACAGCTGTGGGGTAAGTGATGAGCCTCTGAGGCAGCAAATCCTATGAAATCTGGTTCCAGTTCAGATAATTTGTGTGCAATGATGGAGGCACCCAAGACAAAGTCTGGCCATGTTTAGATATTAGATATTAGGGTATAGCACAATGACAAGGGATGGATTGGTGAAATCTGAAAATGCTTGTGGGCTGCTATTAGGGTGGTTCCGAGGCCCCGGGCTGGGATTCAGGAAAGATGTAAGTCTTAAAGGGACTGAGTAGGGAGGGAAAAATGGGAATCTGGTGAAGTCTAGAAGTGGGATGAGGAAACTCATGCAGAAACAAAGAGTGCTCACCCCACGGTGCCAGAGCTAGGTCAGATTGGAGAAATCAAAAAGAATTTTCTTTTCTTTCTTTCTTTTTTGTGGAGAGTACGGGGGATTGAACCCAAGAGTACTTCATCACTGAGCAACATCCCCAGCTCTTTTAAAATATTTTATTTAGTGACAGGATCTTGATAAATTGCTGAGGGCCTCACTAAGTTGCTGAGGCTGGCTTTGAATTTGCGATCCTCTTGCATCAGCCTCCTGAGCCACTGGGATTACAGGTGTGCACCACCACACCAGGCTCAAAAAGATTTTAAATCATTTACTAAGTATATACTATTATATACAATTGTCAGACACTACACTAAACCTCTTTTTGTATAGTTATAGACTATCTCAAGCTTTCTCACAACTGTATTCTCGTTTTATAAATGAAGAAACTGGGCCTGAAAAAGTTAAAGAACTTGTTCAAGGTCGTTTGGCTTACAAATGACGTAGCTGGGATTTGAAACTAGATCTGTCCCATCCCAGCCACCATAAGCTATTGCTCCTCAATCCATTCTCCAACACTCCCTACTCTGTCTTCATAATTTAAGGCTCTGGTGAACCAGTTACAAACCTTTATTATTGGTGGTTTAATTGCCACAGTAGAAAAGAGAACTAACTCTGAAGAGGGCCAAAAAATCAACAGAGCTGTTGTAACATGTGGATCTTATCCAAGCCTGCAGCTGCCTCATCTAACGCACTGCAAGGTCTCTACCCACCTGCTTCCAAGTATCTTTTCTCAGCACCATGTTTCTCTACCCCATCTCTCCCCACCATTGACTGGTATTAGCTGCTCCATCTCTTAGGCCCAATGGGGGTTAGTGGGGTTTGGATTTCTAATGAAGTACTGGGAAAGTCCTAGAAATGTTCAGGTCTTGGGGTCTGTTTCTTGGCTTCATGAAATCCTGTGAGAATTGTGTTAACTGCAGGGAAGTGCAGTCATCCTGGTGAGTCATAGACCTTGAGGCAGATCCACACAACATCTGTCCTTGTGTTATCCTTGGAGCATCTCCGGCTGCCATTAGGGTGGGACTACCTTCAGGAAGCTGGCTGGGGAGAGCCCAGGATGTCTGGGGGTGATAAGGAGTTTCTGAAAGAAACTCTCTCTGTGTCATACACTTCCAATGACCTGGGCCAGTGGGTTTTCAAACTTATTTTAAAGATCTGAAGGGCATTTTCCAAAATGAAATTGTATGTAATCCCTGACACCTAAAACACGAGGGGATGGTCTTTGGCTGGTGCCCTGTTTCTGACAGTTGCATTACAAGTTGATCTGGCTCTTCATTTGATTTGTCCACTGCCACATTGTACGTATATGTGATGCAGGAGGGAGGCCCTTCTCAGTAAAACCATAAAACATTTCTTCTTCCTGTTCCAGATGTGCTCATTCAGCTATTTAGGAGTCTTCTTCTCAGGGGACTCCACCTGTTTACTCACCTCATTAGGGGAGAATCAGGAAGTCTGGGAAGCACAGCCTGGCAGGGTGGACCAGGTACATTGCAGAAATTTAGTGGGACTGCTTCTATTATGCTTTTAAAACAGGAAAGAGCAGATTTCCCTTCTGGTGCCTCTCAGGATCATTGCTCAGGAAGGAAGGAAGCAACCTTTTCTGAGTGCAGTTTGTAAGCCAAGTGATACCACTGCATTTCATTCAAACCCTCACTGGAATCTTGTGGAGTAGTTATTCTGATCTCCATTTTGCAGATGAGTAAACTGAGTCTTGGAAAGACTGGTTAGTGAAGCCAGACTCATACAGCAAATGGCAGCAGAGCTCATGTTGAGACTCAGGGCTTTACACTTCAGAGCTGTGTCCTGTCCATTACTTTTTCGTCAGTTTCAAAGGACAATGTTATTCTGCATCTCCACATTTCCATGAAGTTTGATGCTTTTTGTCTTGCATTCCATGGTAAAAGAGGAATATAGGAAACTCTGTCACCCATGACCTTTTACTGGCATTTGTTCCATTACACTTCCTAAGGGCCATCATGTGTTCTACCCCTCTCATTTTATAGACACCAGTGCAGACGAGGTGGTTTGGGGTCTTTTCAAAGTTTAATGACAAGACTACAGCTAAAGTCCAGACCTCTCTTCCTGTCCTTCCCATCACCTACACTGTGATAATCACACAATGTACTGGGAAAACCATTTTCAGGTGGAAGAAGAGATACATCCCAAGGTCACTCTATTTGCAGCTCTGAAAGGAGCCATTTTCTCTCAAGCCTCTGTACAGGATGCTGGGGTGAAAAACATAAGATCAAGGTGGTCGGCATTTCAGCAGACACTCACATTCATCTTATGGATTTTTAAAAATAGTTTTTTATAGATTGCAATTGCAGCAAATGTTTTTGCCCTTTTTCTTAACACAAGATATTTCATCTGATTTCCCTCAATAGATCCAACCGGGTGTAAGTAGGAAGGATATGATTTTCCTCTGCAGGAACCTTTTTCTGTGTGTATTTTTGGAATAATTTTTTATTCTGATTCATGTCTACACCTTCTAGTAGCTTCTTGACTTAGCCAGAGTTTATTTCCTTTGATATGATATTGAGTAGGATTCTTTTATATCTTCATGTCTATATCATAGTTGGTAATAGGAATATGAGAGTGGGGGACCGGATAATTCCAATTTGCTTATGTATTTTTGCAAAACACCTTGCTTTTGTTAACAGCATCTTCTGCACTGATATTTGGATTTTTTTAAGAGAACATATTTAGCATTTTCACCAAAATGAGCTCTTGGCTTCCTGTCAGACTTCATGTCATATTATCTCTTATATTGTTTTTGCTAAGGATAATGATTATATATATTTAGTTGTAGATGAGCACAACACTTTTATTTTATTTTTATTTTTTTGTGGTGCTGAGGATCGAACCCAGGGCCTACAGGTGCTAGGTGAACACTCTACCACTAAGCCACAACCCCAGCCCCAGGATAATGATTATTTTTAGATGAGATATACTTAACTATTCTTCCTATGTAGCCTACTTCCTTCTTTGGAATTTATGAAGAACTAAGGCAATTATCTGAGGCTTGGTTTTCATTTAAGAGGAAAGAAAGCAACTGTGTTTTTCTCCCTCCCTTTTATCAAGAATTATAAAGTGAGATTGTGCTAAAAGGAAAGAATATTAAGCCCAAAGAGAAGTGGAAATAACCTTTGGGCCAATTCAGCTGAGGAGATAATGCTGCAACCAATTAATTACAAATTTCTTTTTGATAAAATCTTACTCTGGTGGGCATGCTTTTATCCTTGGTGTCATCTTTTGGCTTGTCCTAAGAGATGCAGATTAGAGACAAGGATACAGAACAGGGTCATGCTATGCTCAGGCAGTCAGGGTCCCATTCTTCTCTCCCAAATCAGTCCTACTCACACTTCCCCAGTAGGGGAGGGAGGCAGATGGGCCTTGCTTCTCCACTCTGCTCAGCTGTTGGCTAGCAGAGGGCCTCCAGGAGACAGATGGTGACCTGCACAAAAGACAGCAAAGGGCAATACCAGGGTGGTGAGAAAGGCAGAGAAGGAGGGCTCAGCTCATTTCTTTCTGTCTTCCATACTTCAAATTGGTGACCTCCCCAGAGACTGTTGGGAAGACTGTGAAGAGATCCCTAGGACACCCTGGCTACCATTCTAACTTGTTATTAGGGCATTTCTCTGGTTCTCTCTTGCAAACAGAGTTGACAGCATACCTTGGCTGGGAAACAAAAAACAGAAACAAAACAATAACAAAAACAATCTTCTTCCCATGTAGCTCTGAGCCCCTCACCAAACTCTTGGAGGAAGAAGCATATCACTTTTCCTCCTCTGCCTAAGTGACCATGTAACTCCTAAAGGACCCCAAAGTTAAAGTAGCCCACAGAAGTCCTCTCTTTGGCCTCTGCTCCTGGCAGGCTGGCAGATAGGCCCTTCCACCTCTGCAGCAGAGGCTGGCCAAAGGCTAATGGCATTTCCTGACTGCTCAGGGCATGTCCTTGGCCCAAAGCTAGAGTTGCTTCCCCTAGGCAGAACATCAGCAATGGGCATTCTGCTGAGAAAACATCTTTTAGCTACAACAACATGGAGAGTGTGCTCCTAGCCCTAGAAATGGAGCTCGAGTTTCCTTTGATCCCAGAGTTGGGCTCAGAATGGCATATAACTGTATGTACCTCAACTACCAACACCTGAGAGTTCTGACTGAGTGTTCTAGAAGACTGGAGTATAATCCTTTAAAAGCCTAAATTGTTTTTAAACTTTGTGTTCTAATAGTTGAAAAGATTCTTTTACCCATGACTTTTAAATACATTTGCTTGCCTTACTAAACAGAAAATATTCATACCCCAGCTTATGATTGGGGATGCAGCTAAATTACAATTAGAAATGTATTGCCATTAATTGGTAATTAATACTATATCTGACTATTTAAATAATTCATATATACTTGTAAATATGCCTAAAACACATCTTTCAGGATGACCAGGAAACTGTGGATGGTGTTTCAGGTTGGAGATGGATTCTGGGATAGGATGGGAAAGGGAGCTTTTATTTTTCAGTTTATAGATGCCTGTACTAAACATATAGATATCTGTACTAAAAAGAAATGTTTATTACAGATATCTATAAACTGAAAAATGAATACTATATTTACCTCAAATGAATACTGTATTTACCTCAAATGAATACTATATGCTTACATAATAAAAAATAATCAAGATATTTAGAATAATATAAAGAAACAAAGAATATTATAGCTTGGAGGAATGTTCCCAGACTGGCTTCCAAAAGTCCATTCAGTTAGTCATGTATCAGAGCAATAGTAACAGTGATAATTAGATACCACCTGCTGTGTGATATGTTTCTATAGAAAAACCTCACCTCAAGCCACAGAAATGTTTCTTTCTCTCCACATGTTCCACTCTCCAACATTGACCTTGAAGTAGGAGGTGGGCCTCCCTTTTGCTGTCTGCAGGGGCCATGACAGCAGGATGCCTACTGTCCACTTGAGACAGGAACCAAAGGCACTCTGGTACATTCCAGACCACTGTATAGAAGGAAAACGAACATTCATTAAGTATCCACTGCACATTGTACACTGTACCTGGTCTGTCTCATACCTAACTTATTTTCCCACTGCCAATGATTCAATGAGATAAATCTTATTTTCTAGGAAACTGAGGCTCTAAGAGAGTAACATCCCTGAGAGATCACCCCCTTAATAACTGACAGAGCTGAGATGCAAGCCTAAAAACTTGTATACTCTCCATTATAGCTTAGTGATCCTCTAGTAGAACCATCTCTTTGTAAGAAACCCATGAGTCAAGTGTGAAGAGGCTCTTTTAGATATTGTCCCAAGAGTCAATAAGGCTCTCTATTATAGAATGCCTTATTAGATGGTGAAGGTCATGAGGGTCCTGATCATCTCTGTATCTGCAGTGCCTAGCACAGTGTTGAAAGCATGGTAAATTCTCAATAAATGTCAGGTTGATTAAAAAGAAACATTATTGTTTGCTCTACTTCATAAGATAGAAAATTGAAATCATATATTTTAGGAACAATTTCAACAGCAAATATTGAAACAAGAAAAATGCTTTCTCATTAACCTCCAGTTGATTAGAAAATTCAAATAACTAAATGCTACAAAGAAAGTTCTTTGTTTACAAGTCATCCATGTATATGAACAAACTGAAGGGGGAGTCCATTGTAAATTTTTGTTTGGCAGAACAGTAGTTTGGGCAGGCTCTAGAATCTACTCACCCTGTGAAATATTTGTAATGTTCTTTGTTTTACTTTTTTGTTGCTGTAACAAAATATGCAAGACCAGGCAATTTATTATGATTATAAATGTACTTGGCCCATGGTTCTGGAAGCTGGGAAGTCCAAGAATGTGTTGATGGCTTCTCCTTAACATTGGATAAGGTCATTCTTGCTGTATTGTAACATGGTGGGTGGTGTCACATAGGGAGGTAGAGCAAGTATACTAGGTGAGTTTCTTTTCCTCTTCTTATGCAGCCACTAATACCACATGGGGGCCCCACCCTCATGACTTCATCTAATCCTAATTACTCTCCAAAAGCCCACATCCAAATACCATAAACATATGTATCTGGGGATTAAGTTTCCAACACATGATTTTTGAGGGGTCACATATGATCCATAGCACTCCTCATGGGGGGAAAGCTTGCTGCCATATAACCAACTTTCAAGCAAACTATTAGAACACAAACTGAAAGTCAAAGACAATGAACATTCCCCTCAATTTAAACATACCATGTGGTTAGTATTTTTCTTTCAGGAATTCAGAGTTGTCAAAGGAAAGAAAAGAGCCCATTTGTGTCAGCTGTAAAGGCACATGGCATTCAATAATAATTAACTTGATTTTTACAATGTCACAGTCTCTCTACTAGAGCTCAAAGTGCATCAGTTTATTGTAATCTCATCACAGTTAGATATTAGGTATGAGTATTATTTCCATTTTCACAGAAATGGAGGCTGGCAGAAATTAAGTTACCAGTTAATGGTGGAGCTGGGCCTAGAATCAAGGTCCAGCTGGCCTCAAAACCCTCTCTATTCTGACTTTCTTTGAATACAAAGAACATTTATTTCTTGATATAATGGGAAAAACAAGGAGACTTATCTGCAGACAGTCCATCAGACCCCATACACTCATGGGAACAGTGAGTCAAAAGCTGCTGTTAGAACCAAGAGCTGACCATTGGAGGCAATGCAAGGCTATTCTTGTCTTTGACAAGAGTTACTTTGGTGTATGGTAAGGTAGAATCCTTCCTGGGTTGCTTTTAAGAGCAAAAGGAAGAATGAACACTACAAGAGTAGACAATTCTTTTGATGAATTTTGTTATAAAAGACAGTTGAGAATTTGAGTGGTGTCTGGAGAGAGATGTGGAGTTAAGGAAGGATTTTGTTCTTAAAGATATGAAATTAGCATGTTGTACATAGCTGGGAATGGCCTAGGACAAAGGAAAGCAAAGTGGAAAAGGGGGAAAACCATGTGAATGGATCTGACCCACAATGGAGTTGGCTTTGGATGGAGTACAGATGATTCATTCATAGCAACAGGAGAGCTGGAGAGTCAATAAGCCAGGCCAGCATAGACTGATTGTTGAGATGCACCAAGGTCTACTTGAGTTACGTTTTATTTTCAACAATTGAACAGCATGATTTTTGGATCTCCAATCATGTTTTACTGAGTACATACAGAGAGAAAGAAGAGAATTAGATTTTACTAGAATTGTGGGGCAGGAAGTTGTTGTTTGTTTTTTAGGTAGAGTATGGAAAGAGAGAGGAACATGAATTTGAGGGTAAATGTGAGAAATAATAGCAATGAATCTGAAAACTAAGATCATAAAGACAGTGAGAGACAGAGAAAAGGTCATGGAAGAGGTAAATTATAGATGTTGTTAGGGTCAAGGAGACACCAGGGTAAGACAACAGAGGCAATAAACTAGGATGGTAGGAAGTGGTGGTTGGAGAGCAGAATGCTTGACATTGACATTAAGAATGGTGTTACTATGAAAATAGGTGGCTAGCCTGGTGGAGAAGGTCAAGGATAGGAGAGGATGTCATAGTTGAGAGACCAGAGTGTGAGAAGAATCCACTATGTCCATATGGAAAAAAACGAGAATTTCCAAGGGAATGTTATTGAGGCAACTGACAGTGAGCCACATGCCAATACCTTCAAAGAAGGAGTAGAATAACTGAAGAGTTTGTGGATGGATGAAATAAAGAGTGGCTAATAATATGGTCTATTCAAGGAGAGTCAGATTTCAGAGCAAGAAATTAAAAAAAATATGTTGAGAGAAGGACTGAAGATCAGGAGATTTTGCCAGTAATGAACCATGAATTGCAAAGAGCAAATGGAAAGATTCTAGGAGGTGGAACAGGAAGGAGTAATGTGTGCAAATATTCACTCAAGCATATTTGATTCTTGGATTTTGGAGATTTGATTATCAGGAGCAGGACAACAGAAGAGGATGGAGAGATAGGCTAAGAAGTTTAAGAATGGCTGCCTTGGTGGAGGACCGCCCCACCTCCCTCAGCTCAAGAGCAATTCCGGCTGAAGTGCTTCTTTCTGTCTTCCATCGGATTTGGAAACTGAAAGCTGACAGTTGAAAACCCGGGATGGCTGAAATTGTACGGGTTGAAAACACATTGGTACAGATCTGGGCCCCTAGGCTGCTGTGGCTGGTGCTCTAATCATTTTGAGACATTGGATCTTTTGAGACAACAGTGTGGACTGTTGCCTTTCCAACTGTCAGTCCTCCAAAAACGGAGAAAAGACATCCATGCTTACTCCTTCCTTGCCCTTGACCCCTCCTCAGGGTTATAAGCTGTGAGGTTCTGTCTCCAGGTTAAGTCCTAAAAGACCAGGGCCCTGCCTGGCAGAGCAGTTACAGCCTGTCCTGGGGGGAAATACATAATGCATCTGTCCATATTATCCAGGCCATTGACCCAGAGAGGAAGATTCCCATAATGTGACATAATTACTTTACGTCTCTCAGACTCTAACTTCTGTATACAGAAGTTGCATCCTGTATTTGAAACCTAAAGGCAGTGCTCCCCTTCCCACCGCAATCACAGTGATTGCTGTGAAGTCCTCCATAATTGTTTCCCTACCTGAGAAATTGACATCGTATTATTTCATCTTCTTGAACCAGGTGGTTTCTTAAGAGGAGAAAATAATGTTTGGACTGGAGTTAGAATATAGGTTCAAAAAGGAGAAAACATGGAGCGTAATTAAGCTCCTCCTCCCTTGTTGCAAGACAAATTCAAGCTCTGAAAATATAACACCTCTCAAGAAGTCCCAGAACAATTGGAAGAGAGCAGATGCAATACATAAGAGCAGGGAATAGTTTTTGAACAGGTTATGCTCTAATTATTAATAAATGCGCAAAGGATTTGGGGTGGGGGAAAACAACCTCCAACAGGGAGTCGGAAGGCAGCGCGCGCGCCGCTGCAGAGCATGACAGCCACACGGTCGCTTAGCAACAGACGGGGATGCGCGCGGGATGCCCCGCAGGGTGTGAGCTGGTGCCTCGCGCAGCAGCTGCAGGTGCCGCGCATTCTCAAGCCTTCCGGATCGCTGGAAAACTTTGAGGTTTCTCAGCGCTGGAGTGTCCGCTCCAGGTCCCAGCCGACACAGGGATGCGCCCAGACGGCTGAGGATAGACGATGGATCCACCAGCCCGCGCGCCCCGCGGGGAAAACAGCGGATTAGGTTTAGCGCCCGCAGAAAGTTATCGCGCACCTGCTAGTGCCTGGAAGATGCATGATCCCTGGGCCGAATTGCCCCCAAATTTCTTTGCCAATTCCTTACCTTCAGTGGATCCAGCGGTCCGAGTCCCTAATGGACTCTGGTTCACGGATTCTGATAATGGGAGAGAGAAACCCAGGCTTTTCTAAGGGACTTGCTTGTTAGCTGATGCCTAATCGATTTGCCCTGAATGGTAGCGCTTCAGTTTTTGTTTTCTGCCTTTCTTCTTCCCCCAGACAGTGAGTTTGTGGACGCCTCCCCCGAGTCTTACAGCCCGGAGGAGTTAGGTAAGTCTTTTAAATTTTTCTTTTCTTTTCTTTTTTTCTATCCACCTGCGGAGGGGTGGATAGAAAGTGTCAAGGACACTGGGCAGCACGCACGCTCCATTCTTGGACACAATGGCCTTTTCTAGCGTGTGCTTCAGGGGTAGCGGGGTAAGAGTCCCATGTTCGGTGTGTGTGTGTGTGTGTGTGTGTGTGTGTGTGTGTCCGTCCTTCCCCAGATCAGTGGTGATGCTAAAGCAGTATGGAACAGCAAACTTCCAGACCTATGACTGATCTGCCTGTACTGATCTGCCTGGAAGGACGCCGTGGTGGGCGATTCTGCCTTGCCAAAGTACCTTGCCTGAGAGGGACATTGTGTGGGTAGTCCTTAACCTGAATCTAAAGAAGTCAAAGGCCTCCAAAGGGCAGTATTGTCATTAAACCACAGGACCTGGGAGCCGCCTTCCTCCCTGATAGCTATTCTTCATTTGGTTTTCAGGTATTTTGGACTAGGTCATTCCATGCTCCTCTCCCTGTGGCTGTAAGAGATTTTGGCAGGTGAATGGTGACATTTGTCGAAGGCAGAGTGTGTGAAGAGAGGGAAATTTACACCAGTCAGGATCCTTCTGAGCATTCCTGCTCTCCAGTCTTACTGGTGGCCTAGTGTGGTTGCTTTTTTTCTTTTTCTGTTCTCAGGGATAGGTTTAGCTGCTATCACCTGATCTGTCAAGTCTGTCCTAGCTGTTCTCTTATGACCAGCTGAAAATCTTGACTTCCTACCATGAAATGAAAGTATTTTTTAAAAATGGTATAAATGGCAGTAAAGGAGAAGAGAAATTGTCCACAGCAATTGAAAAATGTTTACTCACTGAAATATTCTCAGCATTGGGCACCTTGTTTCTGGTCAATCTCTTGGCCTGGGCTGTATGTTCTTATCCAGTTCCACACCACCTCAAGTAAAATTCCACCTTGGCAACAATTCTAATTCATTTCCAGGAATCTCGCACTTAAAATAGGTCTGGATCAAGAGTGGCACTCTGAGGTAAGGAAGAGTACCTTGTTTATTCAGAAATGTGTTTCTGACAAGTTGTGAGGCAATCATGTCTCTGTTAATGGAATTGTACATTACATGCTATCTGTTAAAGGCACACCATAGTGGATCTTTATAAAATGAAAAGAACATCTGAACCATAGCTTTGCATGACGTGATTTATTAGAGAGGAAGTACTTGGTGATCAGCTCCCTGCATGTGTGATTGTGTACTGATAATACCAGCATTGGCATTCCATGGTGTGACAGAAGCTATTTGGTCCTTTTAGATCACGGATGAGCATAAGCAATGGCAGAATGTCTTTCTCTGAAAGACCCGACTGTCAAACTACTAAATGGTTTGCATTGCAGAATGATTTATGTATAAGAAAGGTCCAGGTGTTTGACCCTCTTTAATTTCCATATCTCCCCCTGAGATTAACAGTCTAGACTGCCCAGCACAGGCAATGATAAATAGAGGGAACTCTGCAAATTAGCAGTAAATATTAAGAAAGTGATTTTTTTTTCCTTTCCAGTTTAGAGAGCAAGAAAACAACCTTTTTTTTTTTTTTTTTCATGTGGGAAAAACAGATTTGGCTATAACAAAATAGTATAGATTGGGTGGTTTTTTGGTTTTGTTTTTTATTTTTTATTTTTGTAATTGTAGATGGACAGCATACCTTTATTTTATTTGTTATGTGGTACTAAGTGTCAAACCTAGTGCCTCACACATGCTAGGCAAGCACTCTGCCACATAGCCATAACCCCAGCCCTTAGAATGGGTAGTTTTTAAACAACAGAAATTTGTTGGTTCTGGTTGTCAGGTAACCTCTTAGGTATTTTCCAGTTCTAGACTCCTAAGATGCTATGATGGTCTATATAAGCCAAAAGAGTCCCCTTGCCATCCGATATTCATTGTGTATAATCATGTGCCTTTCCATTTGAGTACATGGTATCTCTCTTTGGGGAAAGGTTTGACAGAGAAGCCTTCTGAGAGAGAATGCATTTTTTCTACGCTATTCAGGTCAAAGAGGGAGCTCACATTTATCCCTTGGAAAGAGGATGATAGTTTTTGGTGCTTTTCTTAGACACACAGCAGGAAAAATGCCTCTTATAGCAGCTGATGAGGTTGTCCAGTAGCCATCTTTTAGGAGCACAGATGCACATAGGTTTAGTCGTGGCTAGAATATAAGAAGAGGTAAAGAAAAGTTAAAGGAAAACTGTTTATTCACAACACTGTCTACATTCAATGCATGGGTTTTCCACACTAAGCAGTTGTTCAAATCTATGCAAACATCAACTGAGTGTCCTACAGTTTAATTAAATTCAGGCATTCCACAGAGTTTGTGAAGACTCCACAGGTTAAGGACTCTGTTAAAGTTCTCTCCTACTTTAAATGCCAGTTGTAAGTAGTGGTTCCCCTCATTCACCACACCTCTGGCAGACTTGGCTAAAAATCAGAAATTCCCACAACCTTCTCCTGAAGGATACAAATCAACTGCCAGAGGAAGAGATAGAGAAGGCAAGATCTGTGTGGGTCCCAAGCACAGGAGCTTCCATCTGGTAGGATTAGGGTGATTCACCCTCCTAGCACATGGATGTGATGACCAACCCAGAAACTTTCCAAACTTCTTCATTTAGGATTCTTATGTAGGTACCATTATGTAGGCAAGATAGACTGAATACATTGGCCACTAGTGAAGTCTCTAGCCCTTTCTCCTCCCCAGAGGTCAGATTGGGGTGGGAGTGCATTGGAAAGAGTTGTGTTCATCTGAAAGCTTCTCTGCAACTAACCTAGTCTCCAAAATAGGTAGTTGAAAATAGTGATCAGGCCAACTGAATTAGTGACTTGTCCCTGGTGTGGCACATGGAATGGTTTTCCATCTGGATCCTTTGGTGACAGTCCCCTAGGTTCTTGCTGCTTGATTGGTAGTCTAATTCACCTCTGAATTTTTATGGAAGTCTCCTAACAAATTATGAAAGGCTCCTTGGGGGATTTGTTCTCAGTGTTATAGCAATATCATATAATGAAATTAAGTCACAAAAACAGGAGTTTTTGAAGAGGCAGTTGGAAAAGGAAATGTCTCTGGATGAATGTGTACTGAAGGCCACTGTGATGGCAAGTCAGGAAGCAATGACCTCTTTCCTGTGGTCCATTTTCTAAAGAGGCAAAGCACATACCTTTCCACAGCTGTCTCTACTTAGATGTGGTGGATCTCTGAGGGGTTAGAAAGAGTGCATGGAGAGTTGGGATGAACCCAGATATTATCATGGTTGCCCCTGTTTAATAACCTTCATTGACTCTCCCCTACCTGGAGAATAGACATCTGGTTTGATATAGGAGTACTTCCAGGGTCTGCATCAACCCTATGCAATATAACCTTCTAGTTACACTGGGAATAGTCCTCTGAATGTAGCTTTGTTCCTTCCACCTGCATACCCTTCCTTCCCCTTCTCCCTTCTCATATGGTTAGCTTTGACCCATCCTTCAATACTGACCCCATGTGTCATGACTTCTTAGTGCTTCTCAACTTGGCTGAATATTAAAATCAGGAAGAGCTTTTAAAAGTCTTTTGACTGGGTCAGAACTCTGAACCAACCCATCACAATCCTTGGGGTCTGGGCCAAAGTATCAGTGTGATTGTTGTCATTTTTAAATCAATCTCAAGTGATTGTAGTATGCAGCCATGGTCACACACCACGGCACTGGATAGTGACCACCACACTCTTCTTTATAAATGTAGCAGCTGACATAGTGCCTGGCACATGGAAAATCTGCATTGAATGCTTATTGAATGAGATAGTAAAGGAGCCACTGCTGAGCTGCTTTGCCTTTTTTAAAGTTACATTTCTGAGATTTCCTCCTCTACTGGTTTTAACAGTGCCTTGAGGACTAGATCCTTTAACATGTGACTTGTATCTAACTCCTTTGTTCATTCCTTGGTTTTATTCAGTTTATTTTATTTTTTTTTAAATTAAAGTTTAAAACTTTAATGTGTTTCATATAAAGGTAATACCTGCTTATTTTAGAAAATTTGTATATTAGGAAGAATAGGAAAAAAACCTACTCACACTATCTAGAAGCAAACTGGTCCCTTATTTCCTTAACTTTTCCTAATTTGTTGTCCTTTGGGGTTGCTTGACCCCTGGCATGCCTGAGCAAGCTCAATTGCTGATCTTTACTCAGAGCCTGCAAACTTCCCTCTGAGGGTCAGAAGAGGAGTGTCCCATGAGAACTGCATTCTTGGGAGCCATGGGGGTTAACTCTCTGAGGACCAATATATCATGAGAAAGAGTTGTCTTGTGCTATTCTTGCCTTCCTCATTTAGGCAGGATGTCTGGGTCTTATCAGAAAAAAAATTATAACATTTATGTAACTTCTTTAAAATAATCTCTTAAATGTTTGCCAGTCGCTCCCCTACTACCCCACACTTCTAAAATATGGGATGAAGTCGTAGCTCTAGATAATTGTGTTTATGTCTTACCCGGGATAGCTAAACTCAAATGTCAGTGATTTAACACAGCAAAGGCTGTGTTTCTTTCTGGTGTTATATTCTAGCACTGGATTTAGAAGGGCTCTACTCCATGTGGTCATCGGAAGCTCCTGGCTTCTCCATCCCCTGGTTTCACTGTCTTCCATGGGCTCAGATTCTTTCAATGCCTGCTTTGTATCTATTTAGAAGAAAGGGGAATCTGATGAGCTAGAAAAAAATATGCTCACCCTTGCTTATCTCAGCCTGGAGATAAATACTTCCTTGCCAGTATATTCCAAAGGTGAGAACTATTCCTGTAGCCTTACCCAGTTGGATGGGACTGGGAAATACAGCAATGTTCCAGAAAGAAGAGAACACATACATTGGTGCTCACTGGCAGTCTCTACCACCTGTATTTCTCTTATTGCTCAAACCACCATGACTCTTGGCCTCATTGTGGCCATGTAGGTACTAGGCTCTTTTGTATTACTTGGGGTACACATTGAGTTGCTTCAACAAAAGGCAGAATGACAAATACTTAACCAAACTACAGGTTAATTTTTGTTTCACTTAGAGCACAAGCAATCCAAGGCTGATATGGTAGTGTCATGGTGCTTCATATCCTCAAATGTAGTTTCCAGGCAATGTGTAAAGTGGTTGGGTAGAGTAGAGGGAAGACTAGTAATCTTAACAAAGTATGTCTTAGTGGTTAAGAGTGTGGATCCAGGTACCTACTGTATGGGTTTGAGTATTAGCTCCATTTCTTAGTTGCTTTTTGACCATAGACAATTTACGTAATCTGTGTCTCCATTTCACAGTCTGTAAGATCATGCCCCAGATATTTTCAGATGCATTTCCAGGGTCACTCACTACCTTTTGTCACTCTGCTCTGTGCCATGGAAAACTTACCCTTTACAATGCATCCTCTGGATTCCTGTTGGCTTTGGCTAGTGAGAGGTACTGGCAGGATATGTGATAGTGGCAAGAAAGACAGAGACATCAGGGTATTCCCTGTCTGTCAAGATGGGATGGTATGGCTGTATGGTTGTACTGAAGGCCATACCTCCTATAGAGTAGTCTTTTCTTATAGCATCCAGTCATGCTGGGTTCTTGGTATATTATTAGGATTTATTAAGAGAATTGGCTCACACAACAATCTGCAAGCTGGAGACCTGGGAAGTCAGTGGGGTGGCTCTGAGTTTGATAGCCTCAAAACTAGGCAGGCTGATGGTGTCACTTTGACAGTCTGAGGCCAAAAACCTGAAAATGGGGTTGGGAATCCAGGGTAGGAAGCTAGGGAACAGAAACTCCAATGCAATTTCCAGAATCCAAAGGCTGGAGAACCTGGCATTCTGGCACTCAAGATATCCAGCTCCATAGACAGAGCAAGAATTTGCTTTTCCTTCACCTTTTTTCTTCAGTAGTTTCCCTAGCCAATTGAATGGTACCTGCCTACACTGAGAGCATATCATTCTCAGCCCCAATCTCCTCTGAAAACATCCTCACAGATACACCAGAAAAAAAGTGCTCAACCAACTATCTTAAGCATCCCTTAATTCAGTCAAGTTGAGACCTAAAATTAACCATCTCAGGGGTGGTAGCAGCTCTGCATTGTGACTAGCCCTGGGGGCTTTCATTGTCTCCTATTGTTTTCCCTTGACTGTATCAATCACACTTTTGTAAGTAGTCCCTTCCTTAGGCTCTCATGGATTGCCCCTGTACTGATAGTCTTGACTGATACAATACCAATCTCAGACCATGGTGGTAAGGAATGACTGAACACAGTAACCACCATTAAATGTCTTTCTGCTTCTATGCAGGTGCTCTGATACCTTCAGGCATGGCCAAAACCTTCTGAAAGATTTAATGTTTGCCATATACATTAAATCATATTGCCACTCTGCCTCTTCCCCACTCTGTAGGGAACAGGATAATGTGTAAAGACTCAAGAGTTGTGAACACTTCTGTTCTGAGTCAGATGCTTCCTATATCCAAAGTTTTCTCCCTCCCATTGACATGAAGATGAATAAGGAAAAAGGAACCAGGTTTACCATGCACCTACTCTGTACCAGGAACTTTACACATGTAAACATTACACCAACTTACCAGTGTGGGATTTAAATCCTGTTACCCACATTTGCATTCCAAACAGAACAATTTCCAGGGATTTAGCCTGCCTGCCATCCTTCTCCAGGCCCTAGACATAGCTTCTGATGGGGAGGGAGTTTTCACCCCAGTTTAGCTTTTTCTCAGGATGACTGACAGTGGAAAATTCAATTCCCTTCACAGGAAACCTCACCCTACCACAAGGGTGTGGTCCAGTCTCCTGGCTCCAATAAAACAATCACAGAAGAGTTCAACATTGTTACAGTTCCCCAAATCTGGGCAACTCATTCTCTTCCATGATTGATCTTTTTCCCATTTCATTCTCAGAACAACTCAGTGAAGCAGATGGGGTTATTTTCATTTTATGGAAGAGAAAACAAAATCTTACAGAAGCTAAATTATTTGCCCAATATTACACAGCTTATTAGGGTTTAGATTAAATATATAATCTCTGTCTCTAAATCCAATCTCAGTTTCCTGGGGAGAAAAATGTGCAAGCTGTCTTCCTCCCTGGGGAAACTCGTTGTGTGTTGAGTAAGTAGTATATGTAAAATTTAGTTGGTTCTCTGTACCTGTGGGTTCTGCATTTGTAGAGTCAACTAACTGTGGATGGAAAATATTTTTCAAAATCAATGGTGTCTGTATTGAACATGTACAGATTTTTTCTCTTATTCCCTAAATAAAAAAGTGCAACAACCATTAACATAGCATTTGCATTGTATTAGGTATTGTAAGTAATCTAGAGATGATTTAAAATTTATGGGTGAATGTGCATAGATTTGCACACCCATGGATTTTGATATCCTAATACAGTGGTCCCAGAACCAGTCCCTCATAGTTATGGAAGGATGACTTATCCAGCCGAGAGCCTGGCTGTACCTGTCAGTTCAGGACCGTTTTGTTGAATAAAAGACGGAATAGTAATTGTCTGAAGTTGTATATATTTTGGTTTCTTCAGATTGCCAAATAATAATCAATTTGCAGTGGAATTTTCTACAAATGGATCCAAATCAACAGCCATTAAAACTCTTCTTAGCTCCCTTCATTTCTTTCTCTCACTTTCTCTCTCTCTCTCTCTCTCTCTCTCTCTCTCTCTCTCTCTCTCTCTCTCTCTCTCTCTCTCTCTTTTCTTGTATTGTGCATGGACTTCCCAGAACATGAAACCTCTCATGGTTCCTGGTGGCACTGATCCACTTTCAAAGGAAACCAAACCTTTGCAGTAGCATTTAGAGCAGGATGATAGAATTCTGGTAGAGTATTGAAATGCAACTTCCAGATGGAGGGCAGATGCACTTGGACATGGGTGTAAAATGAATCACTGCTCCCGTAAAATGTGTTTGCAAAATGATATTATGCCTTGCCCAGGAGGTGAAGTTTGATTTCAAGGAATTGTAGTTGGAAGAAAGAAAGGACTAGGAGGGGGAAATGACAATTCTCAGAGATAAATGATTATCTATCTTGGTTAAAACACAAACAAAACAATAAACGACAAAAAAAGAGCGTGGATTTCAGGGATAGAATGCACACGCATGCACACACGTGTACACACACACACACACACACACACACGAAGATGGAAATCTTGCCAAAGAGATGTTCATACTAGAAATACATCGAATTGCAGCCAGTCGTTCCAGAATACCAAACACAAGTGTGACTCTCCAGAAAGTGATATTTCACTTATTGTTAAGTGTGCTGGGAGTCTGAGAAAAGTGTGAATAACCAGCTTGATCGCTTCAAGGATGCTATGATTATGATTTCTGGGTCACATTCTTCCTGGATGATCATTCTGGAATATGTCCCGTTTGGTTCTGTTTCTCCCACTTTCCCAGCAGTTTTACCCGGGGTGGACATGTTGATTTGAGTGGATGTCACTTGTTTGTCTCTCTCTCACCCCTCCTCTTTCCCTGCTTCTCCTCTGCTCTCTGTCTCTGTCTCTGCCTCTGTTTCCAGGGCAGTCTCCTCCCTTGCTTCCTCCGGTTGCTCCCTCCTTTCTTTTCCCATCTTCAGATGGAATATAGACAGCACAGACTTGCCTTCTGAGGGCCTTCTGCCAGAAAATGGAACAGGTCAAATTATAAAAGGGGATAAAAAAAGAATGTTCCTTGGCAAAATGGGGGAAACAGATGTTCCGGGATGGTTTTGCTGTCTCTGGCTGTATGCTGCCTGCTGAGAGGCCCCTCTTCAGGATTGCTAGAAATGAATGTTCACCACCATGGCACATATGGGTGGTTATTATAGTGTCAAAATATATATATGCTTTTATTTTGGCTTAATGCTCTTCTCTCTGTGACCTTTGTTCCCTCAAATCTATCTTTGGCGAGATTACTGACTGACCACCTGGTAGCAGTATTATTTTCAACTTCTCAGAGCTTTAAAAAAAAAAAAAAAGAAAGAAAAAGAAACTGCTGGGAAGAGTGGAAGTCAAAGCTACTTTCAGGTCACTCACTGTTCAAGAGTAAATATTTTAAGGAAACTTCAGGTTTTAAGAAAACAGAGGAGAGAACTGTGGGAGTGGATCCTGGTCTGGAATGATCATCGGAAGTCCATGGTGGGGGAGGGAGGAGAGCCAAGTAAGGGTCTTGCTGGGACTCCTGAGCCAGCCTGGGCTCCTTCGTTTCTATTTCCCAAAGGTTTTCTGTGCACTGGCTGTTGACCATAAAGAATGTTCATTATTGCTGCCCTTGGGGTTGGCCAATACGAGAGCTTAGACTCCCTCCTCTTTTAAAAAAAAAATAATCTATTACCTCTTTGACTCTAAAAGCCACACTCCGCCCCCGCTGCAAACACACACTGACTCAAAGGAAGAGTCTAATCTGGGGATTTGCTAAGGACTGAGGACTGAGACAACCAGTTTTATGTCTCTGTTGGACCCTTATGTGGGTTATCCCCAGGAGACCACCTGCAACCTCCACCTACAGTGGTCCCTTCTCATCCTGTAGAAGTGACAAACCATCTACATTTAATAATATTTACATCCTACTGGGGATTTCTTTCTCCCCTTCCTCTCTCCCCATCACTTTCAATCATGACTCATTTCCCTGAAGGCCATGCCATTTTCTCCTCTGCTCTTGGGTTCATCAGGTGACATTGCAAAAGGAGAAAAGGAAAAAGGAAATCAACTATAAAAGTGCAAAGCCATAGTCACCACAAAACCAAATAAAGGTAATCAAAAAAATTAGAAAAAGGAATTCACTCTAGGTGGATGAAGAACAGAATCAGTATTTCTGCTTACAACACCACCCATCCTGCGCCACACACTGAAAGCTAGGCTCAGGAACACAAGGTGAACAGATTCAATCCTTCCCTCCAAGAACTGGTGACCTAACTCAGAGAGAAAGACCTATTTGCAGATCAAATTTACAGCGTGGAACTCTGGCTCTTTCAGGCCAATCGGCACTAACCAACTATGTGAACTTGGGCAGGGTGTCTAATCCTGTGGGTTTGGGGTTCCTCATGTTTGATAAAGGAATTCAAATACTGTCACGTGCTGCACAAGAGCACATATACAGTGCTGGCCCCATAACATTAAAATGGAGCTGAAAATTTCTGTCTCCTAGTGTCATTATGGCTATCTAAAATCATAGAGCAACACATTATTCACATGTTTATAGTAGTGCTGGTACAAACATTCCTGTTTAGATATGTTTAGATACTCCAATACTCATCATTGTGTCAAAATTTCCTGTGGTATTCAGCATGCTAACGTGCTGTGTGTGTGTGTACAGCCTAGGAGCAGATAAGCTGGGTGTGCAGTAGGTTAGTTAGTAAGGCCCATACGATGATGAAATCACCTGATAAGATATTTCTCAGAATGTGTCCCCATGTTAAGTGATATAAGACCAAGGACAGGTGCTGTAGTTTATGCCTGTAATCTCAGTGACTCAGGAGACTACAGGAGGAGGATTGCAAGTTCAAGGCCAATCTCAGCAGTTTAGCAAGGCGCCAAGCATCTTAGTGAGACTGTCTCAAAAAGTTAAAATAAATAAATAAATGAAAAGAGTTGGGAGTGTAGCTCAGTGAAAAGCAGTCCTGGTTTAATTTCTTGTCCTCCCCCAAAACAAAACAAAGCAAAACAAACAAAAGTGATATGACTGTACCTACTTCATAAGGTTATTGGAAGGGATTGAGTTAATACATGCAAAGTTCTTAGTGCACAATGAGCACTCCCCGAGTAATTGCAATTGTTATTCTGGTGAGTGCAAGGGGGCATAGATCCCTGGAGAAGAGGAACCAAATTGAGTTATGGAGGTCCAGGGGAGGCCAGGCAGGCTTCCTGGATGAGATCCCACCTTCACAGTGTGACCAGCAAGAGCAAATGGCACAGGGCATGAACAGCACTAGGTGCTCCTGAGAACAACTAGTGGCAGCCACAGTGAGCTCATCTATGCTGGAGCACAGGAGTAACCCATGAAGCTGAGTCTCCTCCTCACCTATTACTTTCCTGTATTAGCATGGAAAGTCTATAAAGTGGGTCTGTAACCTTGTTATGGACTTCCTCAAATGCTGTGCATGTGCAGATGTTTCACAGATGCTGCTGTCCCATTCCTAAAAGGCCCTTTGGCTTGCTCAGTGGGGTCAAAGCTGTGGCACCTGCTCACTTGCATGTCACTCCTTTTCCCATTATTGCCATCATTGGTGGTGGTTTGCTACTGTCAGCTTCTGGAAGCTGTCGTTCTATGCTCTTTACCAAATGAAAGACTGAGGAATCCTCTAAAGGAGTTTTAGAAAGAGTCCAGGTTTGATGGGTAAGTATTGCCAGGCTTAGCAAATAAAAACATTGGAAGCCCAATTAAATTTGAAAATATTTTAGTATAAATATGTCCCCTGCAATATTTAGGATATACTACACCAAAAAACTTTTGTTGCTTATCTGAAAATCAAATCTAACTGGTATCATTTGTTTTGTGGGGCATTCCTAGGTGAGGGAGTGACATCTGGGATGCTGTGCTCTTTGCACTGAATTTTGGCTTACTCTTTTAGTGGATGTGGTAAAACATGGCCCTGTTCCATATCACCAGGTATTCAGTTTCCACTTGACTCAAATTAGGTGCTTACAACAGTGAGACTTGTTTGCTGGTGGGTATATTATTATATCACCTCGTTTACAAAATGCATGCTAGAAATTAGCTCCCTACAGTGGAAATCCTAAACAACTTTAGGGATTTGAGGTATGACCCATTTTTGTATAATATATGTAAACACAGAATAATCCCTTCTCCTGGATTTGGTTATCTGGTTTCAGAGTCTATATATTAAAGTTTTGATATGTTCCAATCTCTCTTCAAGCAGAAAGTCAGGTCTGATCTACTTTGTTCTGTAAAGTCAGAGCATCTTAGTGTCCTCATGAAAGTGAACATCCCGTGCCATCCCTCATTCCTGCATGTTACTGCACCTCTTCTAGAATGTCTTCTGAGAGGCTATTGTAGGGAGAGGGTCTTACTTCCAGAGAAAAACCTGGTCTATTATGGTACAGTGATCATTATTATAAAAGTTTCTTTATAGAGAGCTGAAAACCAATTTCCTGTTTCTTTTACTCAGTTGTCCTTGTTTTGCCTTCTAGAACTTTCAAACATTTTTTTTGACTGAGAACCCACAAAAGAATGCATATTAAATTTGAACCTATACATACAAATATAAATGTAACTAAACAAGTTTCATGGTAGCAATTACCTTTCTTAGATGCTCTGCATCTGGAATTTCCCCTTATATTTTATATCATTTATTCACAACACTAGTCATTTGATTTCATGACCCATGAGTTGTTAACTCTCTCTGAAAGCCACTGCAGTAGGGTGTCATGGAGCAAATATAGAATAAGCCCTTCCTCCTATCTGAAATCTCTCAAGTTATCATGCCTTAACCTTCTCTTCTCCAGGTAGGAGTGGTCTGGTTCTCATCCTCTCCTACCCTTCTCAATGTCTTAAGTACCTTCAGGTAAGGAATATTTTACTTAAAATCAAGCCTGAAAAATAAACACATGACCTCACATCCAACCTGACCTGATACTTGGTCTGTGTTGATATCAGTCAGTGAATTAATTCCGAATTAATTCTTTATTAACTTACATTTTGCCTTTTAAGGTATCTTGATTTATTTTTTTTATTTGTGAAGGTAGTGGAGTGAATGAACTCCAATCAACTTGCTCATCACTCACATTTCTTGCACCTATCCCAAACTCAATAGAGTAAACCAAAGAAACTGTGTCTAGCCCATCAATAAATAAAACTCCTGTAAAATGGCAACGTTTAATAAGAAAGTTTCTAACAGGTAATAGCAACACTAATAGTTGTGGAGCACAGTGCTGTGTGCTAAGCATTTTACTAAGAGCTTTACACATGACTGACTGACTGATGAAGGTAGATATGACTATTATTTATGAAAAGAGAAAAAACTGAGCTTTAGAAAAGTAATTCAGAGAATATCAGGTAACTAGTAAGTGACAGAGGGGTGTTGATCATAGGTCCATCTGTTTGTTAAGTCTGTATGTTTTAAAATATTTAACTGCTTGCCAGAGTGAGGAAATCACCTCTGGTGGTTTAAAGAGAGGGTGTATATTTGTGTACAATCTTGTTTATGTAAAGGGCTCCACAGATCTCACTTCCTCCCAGGAGGAAAGGGAAGAACTTGTAGCAAGTTCAGGTCCCACGAAAACCTCTATGACTCTAGTCCATCACTCACTACATTGGGGTCTGACTTCAGAGTGCTGTGTGGTAGGCAGTAAGGGACAGACGAGCTGGGAAGCAACATAAAATAGTGGCTAAGAACCAGAGCTCGCACTAACAAGCTAGAATCCTGGTTCTGTTGCTTGCTATCCATGTTATCTCAGCAACCCACACAACCTCACCTAGCCTCCTTTCCTCGGTTGTAAAACATGAGCAATGATACCTCTTTTCTGAGTGTTATATGCTGATGAAATCAGATAATGTATGAATGCACTGGCCCAGAAGGGGCACTCCATGCATGCTAGCTCAAGACAGAAAACTGGGTCTTGATCATTTTGCTCCTACAATATTTCTTGACTGTTTCTTCATTTAGAATAGGATTCTGGTGCAGAGAAATGTAGATTCCTGAATGTCCTACCTAGTCATTCTCAAATGTGGTATGGACAAGCAGCACCAGCATCACCTGGGAGTGAAAATTATTGGGCTCCACCCACACCTAATGAGTTATAAACTTGCGGGTGGGGCCCAGCAATCTCTAACAGGTTCTTCAGATGATTCCAATGCTGCTGAAGGTTAAGGACCACTGCCTTGATGGCAGGAAGGATCCTGGGTCTTCCCCTGTTTTCAGCAGGATTCCCTGGAAGCCTCTGGAGAGAGGGCATCTTTTGGGTAGACATTGTGGCAAAAGACAGAGTGTGCAGTTTACTTGCAGGTTGTTTCCATTTAATCAGTTTATATTATTTATTCTAGATTGGTCATTATTTCCTTCCTTTATTCCTTCCTTTCTATTTGCTGTGCTGGGGATTGAACCCAGGGCCTCATGCATGCAAAGCAAGCACTCCTTCTCTAGGCTACATCCCCAGCTGTCATTTTCTGATGTTCCTATTCTCTCCAATGATTTGGATCCTATATTTTACATGCCTTGCCTCATAAAGGTTAAATAGAAAGGGGCCATTTCTAGACAGCCTGGTAAAGGAGACTGTTAGTATTCTTAAGGCACTCTTTCCCGGGCCATACCTGGATGCTCAGTACAGGACAACTGCAAGAACTGTACTTCTTTGCCTTCTTTAAATTCTTCACATTCTCTGCCTCCAGATCTCTGCACATGCTGTATTGTTCTGGCTGGTATAATCTCTCTGCTTCTTCATGCCCTGTCCTGTAGGTATCTATTTAAATCTTACATTCTGGAGAAATTTCTTCATATTTCCTCTAAGCAGTCACCCTTCTCCATTTATTTTTACAGCTTCTCCTTTTCTTCATCACACTTAGCCCTTAGATTTGTTATTGTAGATTCATTTGTGTGCATTTAGTAAGACAGAGCCCATAAAAGAATTTTCAAATATCTAGCAGAATACTGGCTTATCAATGAAGTCAATAATAGTTTTTGAATGAATGATACAGTGAATAGATGAATGAATGAATGATCCATCATAGTTCTCAAAAAGCTTTGCCTTCTTTCAAACTCTACAGTCCTTTCAGTTATTCTGTTTATGACTTTTCCAGAAATAACTTTTCCCTGCTATTTCTAATTATTCCTCTCTCTACTGTGAATTTTTCTAAAGACAATTTCCCTTAGCATGATACTAGTTCTATTACAGATGCACTATAAATACTCTCTGATTTCTAGATTATAGAACACTAACATGTGGATTTTAACTTTCCTTCCTGCTCTGAGTTTATGTTGTAAAATATTTTTTTCTCCTAAATTGAATCATCCCCAGTGACTGGAGCCATTAGGAAAGGTGGGAGTTTCTCCACTCACCTGTCTCTGGTTTTACAGTGTAAGACCTACTGGTCTGTAGTGCATCTTTGCAGGGAAGAGCTGGAATTGCTGCAGAGGTTGTGAGGGGCTGTTCTTTCTAACTCCAAACTGGAGACATTTTCAGAATAAAACATCCAAGCATTCTGTTCAAAATGGTGATTATGATCCTTTGAAATCCCTCAGTGTGAACATTCTGATCTAAATTCTCTCCCTTTATTGTGAAAATCTTCGTTTTTTAATAGCAGCTTTGCATTGCTGTTGTGTTAGAAACTCAGTATGCTTCCCATTTTAGAAACAAAACATGTGTCTGCATCATCACTGGAAATAAAAGGCTAAAACATGATTAGGTTTTTGCTCATGAAAAGAGAACAAGGGAGCAATTACCATAACATCACATATTGTAGGGTGAACAAAATTGAGGCTGTTTCCTGTTAGTATGCAATTGGCTTCACCCAATAAGTCAATGGGATGATCAATATGTTTAGACCCTTGGGAGTCTCCCCATCCCACACACTGGGTATCATCAATTAATCCCCAACTCAGTGGTTCTCAGCCAGAGGCAATTTAGTCCCCTATGGGACATCTGACAATGTCTGGAGACTTTTTGTTTTCATAACTGGGTTTGAAGGGGATGGTTTCTATCTGCATTTAGTGTGTAGAAGTTATCTCACAATGCATAGGGCAGTTCCTCACAAAAAAAAAATCATCAGCCCCAATGTTAGTAGATGCCTAAAACTGAGAACGCCTGAATTAACCAATCAATCAAAAAATATTAAGCTTTCAATACTCCAAGCAATAGTAAAAATAGCAAATAATCAGAATAATTATCCTTTATGTAATATAAGAGATATAAATATATAATATTTACTATATACCAGGTTATTAATATTCACGGTTACTCTGTCTCATTCAGGATCTGATCTCAGGTTTGTTTGAGGCATTGTCTTTACCTCTCCTTACCTGTTTGGTGTAAGTGCATTTTCTCTGGATATGATCATATCTGTTCTCTTTTTCTTGATTTTTATATAGATCAGATTATGTGTTTAGTTCATATTAGGTAATTAGCACATAGGAAAAGCAGTGAGTCAAGAAGAGACCAGTGTGTCACTATGGTTGTGAAACTAAAAGCATCCAGACAGGCCAGACTCAGATTAGTAACTTAACAAACAAGCCAAGCTCCCTGAATAGGGTGGTAGCACACAGCCTGGCCCTTAGTAGATACTTAATAAATACTCCTTGGGAAAGCTTTCTTCATAATTGTACAGAGTTCTTGGGTAAATTTCAAATAGAGCAGAGTTTTCAAATGATCCAGTCTGTTATATAACATTTAATTGTCCCTAGGAGTGTTTTCCTCATTCATAGGCACCTAATATTTCTGTAGCTACAGAGCTATCTCATCTTGTGTGTCTTCCCCCTTGCTCACCACATCTTCTTCTTCTTTTGTCCACTTTTAGTCAGTGTGGCCCTTTGGTCCTCCCTTTCTTCCCAGGGATGCACACCCAGTACTTCTGCCTTGGCACTCCTAGTGTTCCCTGAATTATGCCTCTGTCAACAGAATATAAGATGCAGGCAAGGCCTGTGTTAGAATCTCCAGAGGAGGCATGTGCTATGGAAAAAAGCTTATTCAAGAACATAATTTTATATTTGGAAACAAGCAGGGATGAAAAAACACCCAACCATTGTCTTTGTAAAACAGAGAACTGAAAAAAAAAAATCTTTTCTGCCTGGTGATAATACAATAGTGCTCCCTTATCCAAGGGAGATACATTCCAAATATCTGAACCTTATATATACTATGTTTATTCCTATACATACACATATACGATAAAGTTTAATTTATAAATTAGGCAAGTAAGAGATAAACAATAATAAGCAATATAAAATAGGAGTTATACTATTTTATAACTCTAATCACAGTTATGTGAAGTGGTTCTCCATCACAAAACCTTTTATACTACATGGATGGGTAATGTATACAGGGAGAATACACTGTACAAAGAGATGCATCATAACCCAGGAGGGACAAAGCAGGGCTGTTGGAGATTTTATTTATATTACTAAGAAGGGTATACAATTTAAATCCTATGAATTTTTTATTTCTATAGTTTTCCACATAATATTTTTGGACCACAGTTAAAATTTTCCACTTAATATTTTTGGACTATAGTTTACCGAAACCACAGAAAGGGAAACTACAGATGAAGGGGAACTGCTATATAGGAGTTACCTAAACCAGTATCAATGTGACCATTTTATGTTTAGTAAAGAAGAGATTAAAAGAAAGTATTCAGAAGCACACTGCAATGTGTGATTTCCTTTCATGTGTCCACATTTTTCTGTTAGAAACAGCCTTCCTTTAGCACTTGGATTTCTTGGAACCTGCCCTTCTTCCTCTGTGCAAAATCACTCACACCTCTATGCTCCCATAATGCTTTGGTTTTTGAACTCCAGTCTGTCAACCGTCATTCTTTACCTTTAGCTATTAGCTCTGAAGTAGTAAATGCTTCTGAAAGAGAATTGCAAGAGCACCACGACCCCAGTGAGCCAGTGGGAAACTCCAGTGTGCTAGGAATTACTGAGCAGGCTCCAGGACTCTACTGTTCAACATTCTGGAACTTGGAGGTAGCACATGAGAAATTCAAATTTTGATACATGTTGTTTAAAAATTACACTTTGGAAAGCACTACAGAATTTGGACTTTTAAACATCCTTCTTCTAGAAGCAAACCAAGCATTTTGATCAAGGTAGCCTGATTGCATTCACTTATTGGTTTGTTCCTTCTGTGGTGGTTAATTGTGATCTAACTAACCATCATGACTTGTCCTATGTGAGGCTGTGCAGTAGCCCTTCCTTTGTGGTCATGTTCATCCACTCTTCTTTTGCCATTAGACTTCTCTCTTCTAGCAAGCTCAGGCCAAGGGTTTTTTTTTTTTTTTTTAATTGGGGGTTGAACCCAGCGGTATTTCTATCTCTAAGCCACACCCCTAGCCCTTTTTATTTTTATTTTTTATTTTGAGATCAGTCTCCTTAAGTTGCTTAGGACTTCACTAAATTGATGAGGTTGGCCCTGAACTTTTGATCCTCCTCCCTCAGCCTCCTGAGCCACTGGGATTACAGGTGTTCACCACTGTACCTGGCCATGTCCAGTTCTTAAGTTTCATCCAGTCAAATAATTAGCAAGGAATTATTATTATTATTATTATTATTATTATTATTATTATTATTATTTTGTGTGTGGAAGTACTAGAAATTGAACCTGGGGTGGTGTGTGTGTTTGTGTGTGTGTGTGTGTGTGTGGTGGTGGTGGTGGTGTCCTCTATTACTGAGCTACACCTCCAGCCTTTTTTTTTTTTTTTTTTTAAATCTTGAGACAGAGTATTGCAAAGTTGCTCAGACTGACCTTGTGAATTTATGGTCATACTGCTACAATCTCCTGAATAGCTAGAATTATAGTATAGGTATGTGCTACCTCACCTGGTTTAATAAAGATTTTAAATGTAAAGTTGTGCTGCAATTGTGTACAATGAATCAAAATGCATTCTGCTGTCATATATACCTAATTAAAATAAATAAATTAATTTAAAAAATTTTAAAAGATTTTTAGTGTTGTTATGTAAAAGCTAAGAAAAGTGGGAGGGGAGCTGGGCACAGTGGCACATGCCTATAATCCTAGTGATTCAGGAGGTTGAGACAAGAGGATAGCGAGTTCAAAACCAGCCTCAGCAAAAGCAAGGCAACTAAGCAACTCAGTGAGATCCTGTCTCTAAAAATAAAATACAAAATAGGGCTGGGGATGAGGCTCAGTGGTTGAGTACCCCTGAGTTCAATCCCCAGTACCTAAATAAATAAATAAATAAATAAAAGAAAGAAAGAAAGAAAGGCATTCATTCTGTCCATCTACAACTACCAAAAAAAATAATAATAAAATAAAAAATAAATAAAAAAGTGGGAGGAGAAGGAGATTCACATTTTAATAGGGCATTTAAGTCCTTGTATTTCAAAAAACTGGAGGACAAGGGAAGGGTTTCTAACTTTTTTACTGAATCCAGAATGCGCCCTGCACTTTGATATGTATTACTCCTTTTAATTCTCACAATTAAACCTAGGAAGAAAGTACCAGGATAATGGTACTTACCTCCTAGGCTTTTTTTTTTTTTGCAGGGAAGAAATCTGAGATTCATGTTAAGTTACTGTCTGTGTCTGGAAACCACTGGAACCTGGACTAGAACTCTAAGGCCTTGCTCATTGTCCTCTACCTATATGCCTGATACCTTGCTCTTCTTCCTGCTTCTGTGCTTATGGGGAACATCCAGGTACCTGTGCTGTTTGGAGTTAAAGACTGCTTTCTGGGCTGTCTCAAAGAGAGCTCAAATTAGCTAATCACCTTCTTGACTTCCCTAGGAGTTAGTAAATGCCAATTTGGGTGACTTTAGAAAAGACGCTGACCTTTAGAGAGTATTTAGATTTAAAAAAAAAAAAAGAAAGAAAAAAGAAAAATGGAATCTGAAACCAAATATACTATTGGAAAATGCTGATATTGGTAACATCTTAATCAAATCTCTAGTCTTTTACTCAAACCTCAGTTCCTGAGCAATAGATTCAGGTGTATTTGATGTAAAGTTATTCATTTTCTGTGTCTGATATAGAGATTATTAACAGTTGAGGAAATATTAAGGTACTGGAGGGGGACAACTGCATAGGCAGTTTTCTGCCTGTGCTGCCATTCCTTTGATGACTTGGAATCAATTTGAGGAGTGTAGGATCAATTAATTTGGTCAAAGACCCATGAGCCTTCAAAGCTGTGCCTAGCATGTCTTCTGAAGATCTAGGAATACCTAGCATCAGTTAGAGGGACCAACTTCTTTATTTTAAAATTTTTATTTGTTCTTTTTTAGTTATACATGACAGTACAATGTATTTTGACATATCATACATACTTGGAGTATAACTTCCCATTTTGTGGTTGTACACGATGTGGAGTTACACTGGATGTGTATTCATATGTGAGCATAGGAAAGTTATGTCCAATTCATTCTACTTTCTTTTAGAGGGACCAACTTTTTGACACCACCTCTGGCTTTTATGCCTTTAAATTTCCCCAGCTTTTTTTCTTTTCTAGCCTCTTCTTTCCCCATTTTTCAGTTGTGGGCACTTTCCAAGTGAACTGATCTTCAGAACTGTATCTCTCTTTTTCTTTATACATCTGTCCTTGATGTCTTACCTAAAGTTGCCTACAGTAAGTAACTCAACATCTTTCTCAAACCAGTTCCTCCTAACTCAGCTTTTTTATCATTAAAGACCCTTTCTTCTAAGAGTGGTTTGTTTTTTTCCTATGACTCAGGTTTAAACTCTGTTAACTTGATTTTCTTGTTATGTTCCCCATGATGTTCATCTAATCATGAAAAGAGTAAAATCTTGCTTCAAAGACTTTTTTCAGATGTGCCATCATGGGAATCACTCGTTATCTTCAAAGATATGGTATCTTTTTCCTTCTGTCTCCTTTACCCTAACAGGGCATTGTTTCCTGTAACTATCCCAGATCCTTTCCTTATCTCACTGGGCCTTTGGAAAGTTCACTGAAATAATATGAGCAAAGGTATATTGAGTACTACATATGCATTGTTTTAAGCATTTGGCATTAGTTACTTTATTCAATACTTACAACTACCCGGTGAAACTTGGTGCTATTTTCATTATCTTGAAAAGGAGAATACTGAAGTTTAGAGAAGTTAGGTGATTGGCCCAAGGTCACACTGATAAGGAGGGGCTCAGCTGGTGACTATTTTGTTCTAGAGTTCTAGAGTTGATGCTAAATCCTTGGGCCTCCCAGATTACAGAATGGTGACTCATACTTCATTTTAAAATATGTAAGTTAGCTTTCTTCTTTCTCTATTTTTCTATTCATCTCTTTGTCTCCAATCTATATGAAATTGATATAAATTCAAGGTGAATCGATAAATCTTTTTTTGGTACTGGCGATTGAACCCAGGGGTCTTAACCACTGAATCAAATCTCCAACCCTTTTAAAAAATATTTTATTAGAGACAAGGTCTCACAAGGCTTTGAACTTGCGATCCTCCTGCCTCAGCCTCCCAAGCAGCTGAGCTTACAGGTGTGTGCCCCTGTGCCCTAGGAATCTTGTTTGCTCACTGCCTGTAGCATACAGTCTTAACTCTTAAATTGTACTTAGGGTTTACAATGTGTGATGGAAAACACACTGAGGTAGAAGTCTGATCTACTTCTGGCTTTGCTGCTGAATTTGTTCTGTCACATCCAACAAGTCATTCAACAGTCAGGCCCGTAATTTCTCTTCAACCTAGTGAAAGTTTTGGTTGATAATTTCTTTATTCTTCCAGTTCTACATTTTTATGATTTTTGTTATTCTGTTTTCTCTCCCTTTCTAGTAAAAACTCTTCTTTCTATATATACTTTCTTCCCAAGTATTCAGCTCCCTCTAAGCTCAGCCTCCTCTTGCCTAGTGGTGCCTTCTCCTTTTCCTGCTACATCCAAACTATTTGCCTCATTTCTCCTGCAGAAAGCTAGTCCTTTTCACCTTTCCCAAGCATCTCTAGTCTCCAATCTCTTGCATTGTTGCTTTCCCCCTTTCTCTTATTTGTCTTATTAAGTAGACAACACATATTTGAAGGGCTTTTTAGCTGCTCTGTTTCTTTTGTGTGCTATTAAGTGCTAGGGTAGGAGACTTTAAATGGGTAGGTATTTGAAAAATAATTGTTTAATGATTGCCATTTGGACTGTATCTCTACAGCAGAGGTTATGAATCAGATGTGCCATCATGGGAATTAGAAGAATAGACTGCTGTCAGGACTCACAACCCCACCAGAATTGACTGGAGGGTGCCACAATCCAGGCAGGAGTCCTTGAAGGCCTGGCAAGGACAAAAGAGAGGGGAGAAGGGCAAGGCTCTTACTAACCTGGTGGGCAGCAATTGCATTATGTTACTTGATCTCTCTCCTCTGAGCAGCAGAGCTGCCCAGAAGCCAGGCATTATTGCTAGGGGGCAGGAGGGGCACCCCAGATCAGGGCAGAGAGTATAATAGGGTAAGTGCGGAGTGTTGTTTAGTGCCTGATTTAAGAGATGAGGCAGAATCAGAAACACTTTGCCAGAGTCATTTGCATTCTTTGCCGCTATTCGGGCAGATAATGGCCCGGAGTTTGTGGCCATAGAATTGTTCAGTGCTAGGATACATTTAGTATAGGACTGTAAGTTCTGTTTTGACCCTTCTAGTCCTCACATGGAGCATCTAATAGCAGCCTGTTGCCCAGTACCAGTGCGTGACAGAATCCCTGGGGCCTGGGAATTGCTGAGAAATGTGCGGTCACTGTCCACCTGTAAATTCTACTTAAGGGAAAAAACCCATCCTAAGCAGAACCTAACCTGGACTTTGGGAGCAGATCCGGAAACAGAATTCGGCTGGGAATGGCCTAGGGGGAAGGAAGACAAAATCGAAAGAAGAACTGGCATTAATTAAAACGCCGCAGGGGATAAAACAAGGGAGAACAGTGGCCCTCCTAAATCTCAGGGAGACACGTCAGCTTGAGTTCAGGGCAATTTCAGCCTGGCAATCTCGCGGTCCCGGGAGGGGTGGCGGGTGGCTGAAGACGGGCTCTAGGGCCCAGCGGCCCGGTGCTGGGGCGGGGGTGGAGTGTAGGGTTACAGTGACGAGTCCGGGCGACCCTCCCCGGCCAGCGCGCAGGGAGCGGGGAGCGCGGGCGGCGGCGGGAGCGCGCGGGACGCTCTAGGACCTAGCTGCGGTTGTCCGGTTTGGGACTGGAGGTGAAGCCCTGGCATTTCTCCCCTTCCTGTGTGAATGGGGCTGATTGTCAGGCACCACTTCCCCGCGCTGCCCCACGCCATGCCCAGAGAGCTGCCTGGCAGCCGTCTTCCCCCGCTGCGGGACTGAACTAGCCATGATCGCCTCATGTGGAGGGCAAAGTTGCGCCGGGGAACTTGTGAGCCTGCGGTGAAAGGTAACCGGCCTCCGCTGGGGGTGCGGGGAGGGCATCCCCAAGTCTCCCACGTGAAGGACCAGCTGCTTTGGGCAGCAGGGACCGAGGGTGGGGGGTCCTCCTGGAGGCCGGGGACAGAGTCCCTTCCAGATGTTGCAGCTTGAGCAGCCGATTCGGCGCTGGGTGTCCACCCAGGGACCCAGAAAGAAAAGGAAGAAAAAAAAAAAAAAAAAAAAACAGAACCGGTTCCCGTGCCACCCTCCAGATCCCTGGTGCCCACGGGCGGGATCTCAGCGCCGCGCGGCCCCGCGGGACACTGGGAACTTGCCTTCCCCAGCTCCGCCGGGTGGGCCCTAGAGTGCGGGCGCGCCCCCGACGCGGGGGTGGCTTTTCTGGAGGGGCGCTGCCATATGGCTGGCCTCTCCTAGACGCACCCGCGAGGGTTCCCCGGCCGCCGAGGGAGGGGGCGGAAAGGCTGTCGGGTGGCTTCTTCCCTCCGCAATAGACAAAGGCTCGCCCTAGCCCGCCCGACGGGCGCGGGCGCTCGGGCGCTCGGAGTGGACCCTTCCTGCCAGCACGTAGGACTCGGCTCTGGCGAGTGGGGTGGCGAAGAGCTAGCGCTGCGACCCCGAGGCTCAGATCGCGATAGCCACTGCTCCTTTGTTCTCCCCAGACAAGTTTCTTTGAAAACTGGGAGTTGGATCTAGCTTTCTTTGGTCTGTTAGTGCTGCCTTTAAAAGAATCGGGTTTCAAGAGGGTGAAAAATTAAACTTTCCAAGTGGAACCGTTTTTCTTTGGAATGTGACATTTGTGGCAGGAGGGAGCTTGGCACGTCGGCCCCTGACACCCCAGCGGAGCGGGGGCCCTGCGCTGGGGCCGGGGCAGCCAGGCTGGAGGGACCGAGGAGCCTTGGCGCGCACCTCCTCCGCCTGGACTGAACTCTCGACGCGCTTTCCAAGTTTCCCTCTCGGAACCCCAGGCCTTGAATCCAGGGTCTGTCCCGCAGCTCCCCAGCCTCGCCTCGATTCGCTCTACTCCTCTCGTACTCGTTCTTGTTTGATGACTGCCAAGGTGTACCCCTTCCAGTTTTGTTCGAAGGTTTTTTGCCATTTTGTCTTCGAAGTGAGTTTACTGTCTGCACATAGCAAATACTCTTTAGCCAAGCTAGTGTGGGCTGCAGCAGACAGGGTCCCTGATCATGCAGCCTTCTGAAGCTTTGAGATTTGGATACAACAGTTTGTCCCCTTGGTCCCTCTGTTCTCTTACTCTGTGGAGATATGGTTGCCTCCCCCGCCCCACACCCTCCCCCCACCCCCCGCAGGCATGTCTAGAGAATAGTTTTAAACTGCTTATGAAAGTCCTTAGAGGTGGTGAGAGTAGGGGGTCATGAGAGCCATTTGTGACCCCGAAAATATCTTTTGTCTACTCCAAACATGTGTTAACCTGCTCACCATAAGTAAATTAAACCAGAATAGAGGGATATTAATAGCTACAATTCCAGAAAAATTCCTTCCTTTTCCGGGAGCGAAAAGTCAGGGCTTGAAATATTGAACAATCATGGCTCCCTGCTTCCAAAACCGGGCTTTGGGTCCCTGCCAAAGAGGCTAATATTTCCCCTGGCTGCCTAACACTTCTGGACTGGGGCAGCTGCGGACGTCAGACCCAGATTTGTAGTCAGGGATCTCTGGATTGCAAGTTCTTGAAGAATTTAGAGGAACGAAAAAATTTACTTCTTAGAACTGTACTGTGAGCATTGTCTATGTACTATGAACATTCTTTATGAGAACAGTGTGGGAATAATACTTAAATACATTTTGAATTGTTTTGAAAAATAAAGGGGCAGAAAGTACTGATTTGGCCAGAATGAAAAAGGCTAGAATGTGGAGAGGTGGAGGCTCTTCTCCACCTGGTGGTGGGGGTGCCTGGAGGGGAGGAGGGAAGGGAGAAGATGTTTAGTTCTTGGACGGGCCATATTTTTGCCTTTGTGTGAGTCTTTTTTTTTTTTTTTTTTCAAAATAAATTATAAACCTCCAGGTGGACAGGAGGAGAGAAGGTGCTGCCCCTGTAACTGCCCTCTCTCTTCTCTTTCTTTTTAAAATTCACACAAGTCTGGGTCTTTTAGGTTCTGTGCAGATGGTGGAGAATGAAGAATATTAATGCAGTGAAGGGCATGTAGAGATCAAAGCACTGAAAAATACATATTTTCATGGAAGCTAATGGAGGACTTTCAATTTAAATGAGATTTTAAAGTGCTGTCATGAAGAAAAAAGCACATGAATGCAGAAATGTGAATGATTTTTATGGGAAGGCACTCTGCTGATTAGACTTGAGAGTGTCTGCCCTTGGCCAGTTAGGCTGGGGCTTCCATGTAGAGAGCTCTGCTTTTTCTGATGTGCACCCCTGTGGAGATTGTGGACTCAGGGCCTGGGGGAACCATGGCAAACCAATGGAAATTAGTCAACTTCTGTCTGCTGAGAGTTCTATTGCAAAGTACAGCCTCTAGGTACTGTGCTGCCTATTTCTTCAGTCATTTGTGAAAATGCTTTGAAACTGACAAAAGTCTGTAATGCAAGACTTCAAACAAATAATAACATAAAACAAGAGAAATGTTAGTGAACATTGTAAAAGTTTGATTTTTCAGGCCAGTAAGATAAACTTTATAAGACCTGTTAATAGTTCTTATATGCAAAATTCCCCCACATTAACACTTTTTTTTTTTTCTTTTTTGGTAGCTGTCTGCATTTTAAATGCACATGGAAGCTTGGGTCAGGAAAGTCTGCAGTGTTTTCTATAATTTTTCTCCTAGTTTTTCATTCGTTTTGGAGGTTTTTTTTATGAGACAAAATTCAGTAGGTAATAGAATCCTTGAAAAGCAAGGGGTAGTATGAAGGTCAAGCAAGAGGACATATTTGATTACAAGGTTTATTGGAAATTGTCTGAGATTGTTGAGGTTTGTTTGTTTGCCTAGTGAGTTTTTGGTTTTAATTTTGTTGGTTTGACTTTGTTTTGTCTTTGGAGGAGAGGCACAATGTAAATCTTGGCCATTGTGGGTAGGACAGTATGCTACTTTTGCTGGAAGGAAGTCACTTCTGCTCCTGGGCTTATGTGCTGGGGGCCTTCTCCTGTCACTTCTGAGGCTCTTTTCTCTGTCTTGTGACCAGGTCTTGTGGAAACTTAGAGTGCCTTCATTTTAGGCACTTGAGGCAGAACTCCTGGGTTCCCTAGAGGGCTCACACATCAGGCATTTTTTTTTTTTCTTTCCATTTTTGGAGGGAGCAGGAAAGTAACTCTAAAGTGTTAGGAAATGTATCCCTATTAAAACTCTGGAGAATTGGATTTAATTTTTCAAAAACAATTATTGTTCTACTGTGTATGTTGAAACCGGTGTTTGAAACCTAACTGTCCAATATTGCAACTGTATCCTACTTATTTTTGTTTTTAGTAAAATGTTTGTAGTTACTTTTTTTTTCAACTTTTCATTTTGAAATGATCATAATTTCATAGGAAGTTGCAAAAATAGTAGAGAGGTCCTTTGTATCCTTTACCCTTTTCCCCATTGGTAACAGTTTATATAATCATAGTGCAGTAGCAGAACCAGGACATTGATATTGGTACAATCCACAGAACATACTCAGATTTCACCAGTTTTACATGAACACAATTGTATTTGTGTGTGTATGCTTTTATGCATTTTTTCACATGTGTAGATTTGTGTAACTACTGCTGTGATCAAGATATAGAAGTATTTCATCACCTCCAAGATTATACTTGTTTCTTCCTACATCTCTGTCCCTGAATGATGCTAGTAACCAATTAGATTGGGTCTCCATATCTATAATTTTGTCATCTTGATACTACGAAAACAAAACCACACAGTATGTCACCTTTTGCATTTGGCTTTTCACTCTGCATAATGATCCGTCCATATTTTTGCTTAGATCAGTTGTTTTGTTCCTTTTTATTGTTCAGCAGTATTCCATGGTTTGGACGTACTGTGGTTTCACTATTCACCTATTGAAGGATATCTGGGTTGTTTCCAGTTTTTGACTATTATGCATAAAGTTGCTATGAACATTCCTATATAGGTTCTTGTGCAGATAAAAGTTTTCATTTCTCTGAAATAAGAGACCAGGAGCACGATAGCTGGATGATGTGGTAAGTATATGTTTGGTTTTTTAAAGAAATTGCTAAATTGTTTTCCAGAGTGGCTGTATCAAGTATCATTTTTACCAGCAATGTATGAGATCTGATTTCTCTGCATCCTTGCCAGCATTTGGTGTTGTCATTGGTATTTTTTTTTTTTTTTTTTGGCTGTCCATTAGGGGTTCTAATTGGTATTTAGTCTTTTTGTGGTTTTGATTCATATTTCCCTAATGGCTTCATGATGCTACACATCTTTTCATGTGCTTATTTGTTATCTGTTTATCCTCTTTGGTAAAATCTCTATTCGTGTCTTTTGCCTCTTTTCTGACAGTATTATTTATTTTGTTGTTGAGCTTTGAGAGTTCTTATATAATCTAGATACAAGTCGTTTGCTAGGTATGTGGCTTGCATATATATTTTCCTCAGTATGTGGCTTGTTTATTCATTTTCTTTCTGGAAACTTTTGCAGAACAAAAGTTTTTAGTTTTGATGAAGTCCAATTTACTGATTTTTTTTCCTTTATGGTTTGTTCTTTTGGTATCATATCATATCATATCATATCATATCACATCCTTTTTAGAACATTTTTGACTAGGCATATGGGGCCCAAATATTTTCTCTTATGTTTTCTTCTACAAGTTTTACATTTAAAATGTACCTCACATTTATCCTTCTTAAGGATTCTATGTCTTATGATCTTATAAATCACCTTCTAAAAGTGTTGACTAGGCATTTCATGCTCTGGAAGAGTACACATGGACTATCAAGCAGAGCTTCTATTCTCAGGGGCTCACAGATCAGTGGGGTTGTGTGTAGACATTACTATGTACTAAGTACCATAATAGAGATGTGTGATCTTCTGTGGGACCACTGAGCAGAAAGGGCTACCTTTGGTCCAGGTGGTCAGAGAGAGCTTCCATGGGCATGTTGCCCAAGCATGGTGGGAATAAAATTGGTTCTTGTCTTTGATCCAGTTTTTTGACATCTTTATTGGCATTTATTCTTTAGTGTGAGTTATTCTAATTCTTGAGTGCATGCTGAAGGACCTGGGGTAAATGGAGTGGTTGAGGACTTTTTAAATAGCACATGGCATGATAGCTTAAAACACAAGTGAAAAACACAATGTTTAAAACTTTGGTAACATAAAGATTAAGAATAAAATTGAATCCGTTGAGTTAGAATATATGGTAAAATGAAATAAGAGGTTGTATTTGGCATTAAGAACAGATATATTTGGTTTGTTTCCTGGACTGTGCTGTGTGACATCTGAGAATTTCACCTGTTGAAATTCTCATGAGTAAAATGGGTACAGTAATAGTTCTTATTCCACGGAGTTGCATGGGAGTAAAATTAAATAATGCATATATAATACTTAGCATAGTGCCGGGCACATTGAAGGCCTTCAGTAAATGCCTACTGTGATTATTACTAAAACAGCAGGAAGGTACATTGTTTTATAGTGCTCATATATGCTTTTGCTCTGAGAAACTTGAATTCCAGTTCTCACTCATAGGCCCTTAGCTTTTCATGTCTGATCATTGTATCATGTATCAAATATTATTTATTGAATGAGGCTGGTTGAGAGTTGATGGTATTTGTTATCCTGGGTACAATAAGTCAGAGCTGATGTCACCAGGACTTGTCCCAAACATCATAATAGGCAGCTCCCCTTCCTTTTCCTCATTGAGCAAGTTATTTGTATCCCAGAGGAAACCAATGGGGGTATTGGATATAAAATACTAGGGCTGTGCTCAAACATAGGTGAGCATCAGGGTCATCTGGACAACTTGGTAAAACAGAATGCTGGGCTCTAATCCCAGAGATTCTATTTCTAGGTCTTAGGGCCTGAGACTTTGCATTTATAAAAAGTTTCCAAGTGATGCTTCTGCTGGTAGTGGGACCATATTTTGAGAACCACTGTTTTAGAGCATAGTTCCTTTTAAATGGACCTACACTGAAGAACAAGTCTTGATTATCTTTAAAGACTCAAGTTTGGAATAGATTGATTGCTAAAATGATTAGTCAATATGCATCATTGTGTTCTCTCTTCTGATTGCTTTTTTGTGCCACACTCCCTCCTGACCATGGCTTTCCCTCCCTAAGTTGTCTCTCACTACCTGGAAAACATGCCAAGTTTGGGTCTGTGCTACAGTAGATAAGCCATTGGTGAAGTCATTTAGCCTCTATGAAATAAAGTATTTGTTAAATATTTACATTCCAAGGTTATTGAGGGGCTTAAATGAGATAAGGAGCATGAAAGGGCTGCATAAGGTATAGCACTTGCAAAATAGTTTTTTTTTTATTGTATTGTAATGCTCCATCTCCTTGGAGTAGTGCCCTTGGACTGGGAGTCAGGCCTTCCCACTTCTCTTTCCTCACATCTCTTCTGATCGATTCTATTCTTTCTCCTTTCCCTGCCTTCTCCCACTTTTCCTCCATCCTTTCAAGGGAGGTGTCTTGTCTTCCATGCTCAGGTTGCTTCCTCCATGTGAGATGGGGCTGTGAACATGCCCTGTGGCCAAGTGCCAGGGAAGAAGGAGGCACATTCAGCTCTTCTCAGCTCTGTTGGTGACCCCAGGTGCTGTGACCCGGAATATAACCCCCCAAAGCAGGTGCGGGTCAGCCTTTTCCTTCCTGATACTGGCTGTATTGAGAAGGGCTCTGAGAGCCAAATGTTTTGTGAGTGAGCCCCCTATATGGAAAGGAGAGTTCATGAAATTCCCTGCTAAGTTCCTATTTCCCCAGGGATTGAACCCTGAATATATCATTGCAGTTAAATTGATTGCTCGTCCTGGTGATCTGGGGAAAGTTTAAATATTCAAGGGCAGGCAAGGAGACTAGGAACATGTTTTTTCGAAATTAATGGAAGCCGGAGGAGTCTATACCCTGTGTACAGCATTAAATTCATTCCAGAACACATATTAAACCAACCTCGTTTCTGAAAAGAGAAATGGTCTAATGGTCCTTTATCTAGCTAGGAGAGTCAAGGATAATGCCTTCTGCAATCACAGTAAGCCTAAATTAAGACACTGGGAAAAGTAATACAAAAAACATCACAAACCCCTTTATATAAACCATGAAGATAATCAGGGTATTAGGTTTGCTTTGTAGGTTTGTTAAAGGGCATAATCTGATTCGACTTATTTGTATTGACTGACCTGGCAGATCAAAATGAGTGATAAATTGCTTGAATAGTGGAGAATAAATCCATTTTAGCTGACTTTAGATTTGACCCTTGATACATCAAGAAAGTAAGAATAGAGAGTCTAAAAAGTTCTACTCTAAGGTTTGGATTTTCTTAGCTCTGCGTTGAGCACATAAAATTTTCCAGAATTTTGAAGTTTTTCTTAACTTTCTCCACAATAAATTTCAGGGATTTGGAGAAAAAAATTGAAATAAATGCAAATATACATTTTAATGACATTTATTAAGTGACTATGAACACTTTATTAGTTTAGGAACACAAAATGGATATGTATAATTAAATTTGCTCAAATTATTTTGTAGCTTCAAATTTAGTCTTCTATTTTTATTATTTTTTTTAGGCAGCATCGTGAATATACCGATTGAATTTACTTTGCATATTTTCAATTTCCCTTATAGAGGAAGGTATGTGCTAAACATAGGGAGCATGACATTTCTTGGGTTTGGACGGACTATAAATTAGGCAAATATTTGGATACAGAAGCACTCACTGCTCAGTAAATATCTGTAGAATGAAGGACTGAATGGTGCAAGTTGATCCTGAAGTGGAGAATTTGGTGAGCATACGATACAAGGATATAGTTCATTCCTCTGATATTTGAGGGTCTATCCTATGCCAGGGGTTGGACTGGGTATGAGTTATATGTCCTTTGCTCCTGTAAAATTTATATTCTAAAAGGAATGTAATGTAGTATGATACTAGAAAACACAATGCAAATGAATGGGGCTTATTCTGCTCAGAAGTTGGGGGAATGGTTCATAGCTGCCTTTCAAGTATGTTCTTTGCTTTGAACCTATTAATAGGAAATGGGCTTAAATTACAGATACCATGACTTCTAGAGGCATGGAAGAGTTCCCTGCTGGAAGGGTGACTAAATACAGAGATTGGTAGGATATGGAAGGCATGGAGCAACTGAGAGATTAATAGAATTGTGGGGGTATCTCCTTCTAGAAACCTCTTTAAATTTAGTAGGCACGATTTAATGTATCCTTCCTGTTTTCTGGTTGAGGTGAGCCATGGGCTAGTTGTGCTGTGTTCTTTGGATACCTTTTTCTGATTTCAGTCATCATCCTTAGAGCTTAATAGTTAAGGCTCCAGAGCTGGAAACCTGTATTCACATCGTGGCTGTGGCAGTCTTTGGCCTTATTGTCATGGGCAAGTTACTTAACCTGTCTGTTAAGTAGAGTTTCTTCGCATGTTAAATAGGATAATAGTAATATCCAGCTCTAAAGATGATTATAAGGAGTACATATTAAGAACTCAGAACAATATCTGAAACATTGAAATATTGAAGGACTTATGAGTTAGCATCATGATTGCTGCAGTTACTGTTGTAATATCCTGTTGTGCTCACAGATTCTGTGGATCTGGATGTCTAGTTGGGCACAGTTGAGAGGTCCTGGGACTTCAGGGGGAACAAGATTGAGGGTAGGGATGCCTGAGTGCTTTGGGGCTGGACTGACATGTCCAGCACCTGGGCTAGGTTGATCTGCTGACTGGAGTGCTTATAGGTTGCCTTCCCTTGTCTTCCTCACAGATTTAGGCTTGACAGATCTTACATGGTGGCTCGGGCCTCCAAGTGTGAGAATTCCAGCAAACAGGACAAGAACTGCGTCATGTTTTGTGATCCATTCCTGAAAGTCACAGAGTCACTTCTGTCATTCTCTGTTGGCCCATGTCTCCTAAGCCTGCCTAAATTCAAGGGGGTAGACTCATCTTTGCCATGCTTATGGGCCTGTCATCGTCATGATGTATCATCCTTGGATAAAGTATTAGATGTTTAACACTAAGTAAACTCCTGGAAACTGCACTGTTCTGAACATTCATGTTCTGTCTAGCTGAAGGTAGATATTCTGGGTGGCAGTTTTTCTGCAAGCTGGATCCCCTCCTTATTCTCAACCCCTGCCTTATGTTACTTTTTCTGATTGGTTGGGATCATCATTATAAACATCAATTAAGATGATTCAGAATTCTTTTTTCAAGAATATCAGCTCTGAAATCCTTGACTGAGTTATCTCTCGTACAGATTTTAGAGAAAATGTTATAATGGGTTTCCTAGTCCACTGGGGTTACGCACCTTGAAGAGAGGTCATTTTTTAAAAATAATTTTGTTGGCTAGACCATTACAAGACTCACTGTTTTATGGATAAAAATAGTCCTTAAATTGTCACCAATGCCATGATTCTGAAGAAACAGCCTTTCCCCCATTTTTGGTAGTTGGGTCAGATTGCCCCACATTGCTGTGACGGCAGCAGATGCAGAGCAGGTGTGTACACCTTGACTTTCATCCTGTTATACCACAGATGAAGAGAGAAAAGTTAAGGAACAATGATGGTAGGAGAAGAGAGCTTTCTTCTTCTTTGTAATGCTCAGGACAGAGGGCAGGTCTGTGCCCCCCACCTACCCCAGCGTCACTCTCTGAAGATGGATCCTAGGCATATGAGGGATATTCAGTTGATGGTTTCTGATGCCTTCTTCAAGCCCATCTGGCCCTTTACTTTCACGACAAGGTAGCCAGGTAAGCTGGGGGCTTTGGAACCTGTGTGTGTGTGTGTGTGTGTGTGTGTGGTGCTAGGGAAGGAACCCAGGGCTTGGTGCATGCTAGGCAAGTGCTTTACTACTGAGCCATACTCCCATCCCAAGTTGGGACTCTGAAGGGCCTTTGGATAATTCCTTATATTCTCTTATTTTGGTCTTTAATAATAAGACCACAATATTAAACTTATTTTCAGAGAAATGTGTGTTTTAGGTCTTCCTTCATCTTATGTTCTTGAAAAATTGAAAATGTAGTTTTAGTCTGTAGTTAGCTGAATAGTCTGACATAACAAAACTGTAGGAACTTTCATCTCTGATCTTCCTGAACATCTTGCTACTGTTTTTTAAAAGCTTACTGATTTGGGCATATGTTGTGGTGCACATCTATAATCCCAGTGTCTCGGGAGCCTAAGGCAGGAGGATCCCAAATTTGAAGCCAGCCTCAGCAACTTAGTGAGGGCCCTTCTCAAAAAAAAAAAAAAAAAAAAAAGATTAAAAAAAGGGCTGGAGAATGTAGCTCAATGGTAAAGTGCCGGGACTTCAATCCATAATACCAATATTAGGAAAAAACAAAAACAACAGCACAATGATTTAATCGTCTCTTGCAAGTGAATTTTACAGTGGTGATTCCTGTTTGACTTTTCCATTATTACAAAATGAATCTAAAATATATTGTTGTTGTTATTATTATTATTATTATTATTATTTTGTCATACTAGTACCCAGAGGTGCTCTACCACTAAGCTACAACCCTAGCTCTTTTTATTTTATTTTGAGACAGGGTCTTGTCTAGTTGCTGAGGCTGACCTAGAACTTATGATTCTCCTGCATCAGCCTCCAGAGTAGCTGGGATTACAGTTGTGCATTGCAGTGCCTAACTGGATCTAAAATTTACTGAGCACTTACTATGTGCTAGAACACTGTCCATAGTCCTTTTTCCATTGTCTCATTTGATTTTCACAACAGCCCTATATAGAAGATGTTATTGTTTGCATTAACTGATAAGATAAATGGGTTCCAAGAAATTATATCATTTGTACCAGTTCACATAGCTAATCAGTGATAGAGCCATGATTCTTATATTGTTTAAGAAGCAAATTTACCAGAACAAAGCAAAAAGCATGGTGTGAACTTCTTTCCATTTAATATTTTCTCCTCTATCTTTATTATCCTTTAAATCTTTCTAATACTCTGGCGTTTGGGCTGGACGGCATCATTTTCTTTTTGTCCAAGAATAGCTGAGTTTCCTGCTTAACAAGTTTTTAAAGTTTCTTTCTTCTTGTCTCCCAAATTAATCTCCTGGAGCCTTTCCTCCTCCTCCTCCCCCTTCCACTTCCTTCTTCTCTCTTCTCTCTCCTCTCTCCTCCTCCTTCCTCTTTTGCCTCTCCCCCCCGCCCGCCCTTTTCCTAGTGAAAAAAGATCATTGCTGATTTGTATACCCCTTTATAAAAATTCCTTAAGGGCAAGAAGGTGCATTCATGTACCATATTCTCTGGGTAGGTGTTTGTTTGTCTTCAGGTGCATTTTCATTAATCACGGGGGTCCATTCTTTTGAGAAATGGAGTTCTGCAGTGCTTTAATGCTTTACATCAAAGGGCCTCTGTGTGTCTTCTTAAGGTTTCCCAGACTTGCCCTGGGCTCTGGGTGGCTTCCTTTGCCCAGTTGGGGAAATGACTCATTCTCAGAATTGGTTTCCACCTTTTTCATCTGAAAGTTCTCCTTAAGTGTTACAACTTTTGGACTTTCCCCATGGAAGAAGCTGTGTAATGTAGAGAGTCATTTCTCGAAGAGTCACCTCTGGGGCCTTGAGAAGCAATATCTGAGACTTAAAAACTACTTTTATAATAATACTAAAGCATAATGCACTTTTTTCACTGTGTTCACATTTGCACCTGGTGGTCAAAAGCTACAGTGGGTAAAATAGCAGGTGCCTTAGCATAAATCAAGGTGGTGGCACTGGATCATGCTTGAGGTCAGTTTATTTTTCACCCACTCACAATTTTTTAAAAAGTCCATTTTGCTTAAGAACATTCCAGTTGAATGTTCTTCAATGATTAATTATGTTAAATCTCAAACCCCGAGTACTCTTTTAATATCTTGTGTGACAAAATGGGATGTACACAAAAAGTGCTTCTGCTCCAAGTCAAGGAGAAATACTTTTGTGATTGAGTTGAGAGATACATGTTCAACTAGCTGCTTCCCCCCCCACCCACAGTAAGTTATAGTAACTTGAAAGAACAACTGACAAACTATTCTTATTATGATTTGGTAGATATTTTCTCAAAACTGAATAAAGGGAACTTGTCATTTCAAGTGGAACAACTATTTGTTGCCAGGGATAAAAGTCAAGCTTTTGATTGAAAGTAATCTCACGGAGCCTTTCTTTGCAGTTTTGGAAAATTCGTATCTTCCACCTTGAAGTTGTTGCTTTCCAGTATGTAAAAGACTTTTTCGATGATCTAGATCCATTGTATATTAACAAATATGATTTTGTTGATATTATATGCTTGAAATGTTTCTGTGGTTGGATGATTTATATTATTCAGTGAATATACCTTTTCCAGTGTACGTTGTTATGAAGTTTTACGTGGGTTAACAAGAGCTCCCTTCAAAGTGAAAGATGGCCCAATAAGATTTCAAAGTAATAGGGGAGTATCCAGAGCAGGCCTCTGGTAGGTGGTCATGCTTCATATTGCATTTACTTTTAAGAACTTGCCACTTGCGTTAGTCAGATTGCTGTTACTGCAACAAATATCTGAGATAAATCAATTTAAAGAGGTGAAAGCTTGTTTTGGCTCACAGTTTTTAGAGGTTTGAGGCCACTGTGGGTAGAGACTGTGGTAAGGCAGCCTATGGTGCAGGAATGTGTGGTGGTGCAAAGCCATTCACCTAGTAACTGCCAGGAAGCAAAGGAAGAGATAAGAAAGTACAGGATCCCATTATCCCCTGCAAGGGTGCACCCCCAGTGACCTAACTTTTTCCAGTAGGCTCCACCACTTAAAGGTTCCATACTCTCCAATAGCACTATCACAGGCTGGTGACCAAGCCTTTAACACATGGGACTTTGGGGATACTTCCAAACCACCGCACTGATTGTTGAATTTTGATATAGCTTCAAAGAATAGTCATAGTTATCTGAAAAGGCTATTAAAATACTCCTCTTGCCAACTACATATTTGTATGAGGCTCGGATTTCTTCATCTACTTTAACCCCAAATCATAGATTGCAAGCAAAAGCAGATAAGAGAATCCAGCTGTCTTTTATTATGCCAGGCAGAAAGAAATTTGCAAAGCTATAAAAGAGTCCCTCTTTTTACTGCTTTTTCCCCCCCAAAATAAGCTATTTTTCATAAAAATATTTTATATGATTTATAGTTCAATTTATTATTTTATTTAAATGAGTCAACATATAATTTTCTCAGTTTTAATTTCTAGTAAAATAAATATTGACAGATATGGCCCACATAAACAAAAGCTCATTGGTCCTCAGTAATTTTTAAGAGTGTGAAGAAGAGGTTCTGAGGCCAAAAAAAAAAAAAAAAACCTGAGTGGGCTGGGATTGTAGCTCAGTGGTAGAGTGCTTGCCTAGCATATGTGAGGCACTGGGTTTGATCCTCAGCACCACATCAAATAAATAAATAAAAGTCTGAGTGCTTTTAAAAACACCAGTAGAAGCCATAAACTCTCCAGCCAGTTAAGCTGGGTTTGAATCGTGCTTTCACTCCTAATTGTGTAACTTTAGGCAAGTTATTCTCAGTGCCTTAGTTTTCTCATCTGAGAAATGGGGATTATGAGGATTGAGTTAATGCGATCCACTAGAAGAGAGCAATGCTCTTTGCAAAGAAAATTCTCAACCGTGTGTGGTTTCTTCTTTTGCCCTTCCTGAGGCCTGTGGTTGATTTGCCTCCAGAAAATAGTATTTCACAACATTTCCCACTATGCTCCCTCTCATCCTCCTGGTTGATGATAAGCTCAAGGTGCTTAAACTGGACTGTGTAGTAAAACTGAACATGACATTTGTGGATGAGCATTCATCTAGGAGCAGGGAGAAGCTCTATAGTTTGTGGCAGATTCTTGTAAAGGGGCATCAATGATCTAAAATGGAAGGGCAAGGAGGAGGAAGAGGTTGATGTAGCCCTGGGCACAGTTCTGGGTCCTGTGTGTGTTGAGGTAGGCGTGGACATAGGTGTCTGAGCTCACTGCTCCACACTACCTCAAGCCTGTGTAGCTGCATTTCTGTGCTGTTTGGCCATTGTGTGCTTTATATGTCTCTCTGACTAGACTCTCAGATCTGGGTCTTGTGGTACCAGGCATTGTCTTGCCCAGGGCAGAGGTTCAATGTCATGTGTTTTGGTTGACTGAATGAATGAATGGACAGATAAACTAGTGAATAATTCTTCCTTTGCTGCAAATCAAATTCACAGGTCCATGATCCTGGAAATTATAAGCAACCCAAATACTATCACAAGTATCTAGCAAAATACCATTGAAATTCTGGGGTTTGCTTCACAACAGTCAGCACCGAGTTTGCCACTCAGGCTTGTGACACCCGAGGTGTGTCATTCCTGGTGCGTTAGGGTACAAAGGAGATTATGAAGCCTAATTCTCAGGGACATGAGGGTTATCTGAGATAATGTTTGTAGCACGTCATGTTCAGTAATGCCACCTGGGATGTCTTCCTTCCCTATCCTGAGATAGCTGTGTGTCTTACGTGGACTCTGGCAGCAGTTGGCCTCTGGGATCAACTGATGTGTAGTTGATTCACATTATCTCACTAAACCCACGTAACAGGTTATCCCTATTCTCAGAGGAGGGTTTTAGAGTTTCAGATTTATCAAGCAGTTATGTATAGAGTGCTAGGTGTTTTTATAGGTTTTCCCTCATCATGTTATTAACTTAGATATATTTGATAAGGTCACCTTGTCACCATACTATGTAGATACATGTTATTTACATGTAACTAAAGTAGCTATATCCCTTTTTCCAGTTATTCAGATTAGCAATTAAAACTAATTAAAACTATTGTCTTAAAATCTGAATTTATTAAAAACAAATGATAGGAAAGAGGCTTCCTTCTACTAAAGGAGTTAATGCATGTTAGTTGGCTCTAAAAAGAGTTAAGTCTCTTACTCATTAATCGTTATTTAGCTTCATTAAATTCAACACACTTGTGTTTCAGGTATGCTTAATTTATAAAATTTCAGTTCCCTATGACTTTCAGAAGTGCACATTTTATAAGAGTTTGTATAGCAGAGAAGTACAAACTTTCCAGACCTGAGTTCAAATCATCTGTGAAGGATGGTCAAAGAATTTATTTCTGGTCGACTCTTGCAGAGAGGCCATTTTGATGTGGAGACTTGGTAGTGATGCATTTGGCAAGCTTCATGTGTAGTACTGACACACTGCAGGTTCAGGATCCATTGTTCAAGGGGAAACACTGTCATGACTATAATATGCAACCAGATGGAAGGGATGAGGAAGGGTGGTTTCCTCCATTGCCTTGGTGTCTGGTGATTGGCCAGGAGTGTGCTCTTATTTCCCATAGTTTTGGTAAGAAATAACACAAACAAAATGGCTCTGGGTTCTTCTCTGCCTCATACTTGCAAAGAAGGAAAAGTTTCTCCATTGCCTTTCCTCTTTATTCACAAACAAGAGCGTTTCATTAAAACTACCCTCATTTTCAGAAACAAAGAAGGAAACCTAGCAGGGATGGAGATGTGACTCAGAAGTATAGTCCATGTCTAGCATGCACGAGGCACTGGGTTTGATCCCCAGCACTGGAAAAAACAAAACACCAACAAATCTTTGCTTTGAAGAGACTGTACTGCTGGCTGGTTTCGTGGCTCTGGGCACTTCTTAACCCATGTGAGCCTCAGTATCTCTATCAACAAAATGGAAGTAGGGTGGTAATAATCAAATAACATAACTTTTGTAAGGAATGTACCTGAACTAATAGGGTCTCAGTAAATTTTTGATGGTGCTCTTTTATTTCTAAGGGCATATCTGGTTTCTTGCCAAGTACTGGTTGCTTTAAATGATGTAGTTCATCCATGAGCCCATAGTGCTTTACCAGCTAGGTGGATGTGTACTTGCCTCTTGAGAGAATCCTGTCCCTGTGGGATGGCGCTGCCTGACACACTTCCCAGTGTCACCCAGCCACAATGATGTGGGAAGGCTGGAGGAACTGAGTGACAGCAAGTGTGAAGTGCTCTGCTGTCTTGGTGGTGTGGGTGAGAGGGGAGCTTTGAGGAACATAACTATGTAGACATATGGCCATTTTATGCCTAGGGGTTTATTTTAAAGCTTTCCATCTTGTTTGTTTTCCTTTGTTAAAAGAGTGTCAGGTACTTCCGACTGTACTCAGGGATGCAAACATATTAAAGTTTGGCAGTCATGTTAGTAATACTTTTTTTGTCTTAGGGGGAAGACAGTGTGTGCCAGGGCCACAAAAGAATACTTTTGTGGTCCTGAGATGCCTTCTGATAGGTCCAAACAAAAGGAGTGAAACTAAAGAGTGTGAAATGTCAGTAACTGAGGTTTAAGCTTATATGTGGAAAAGAATCTTTGAAGTCTGGGTACTTTTGGTCTTAGTTTTAGATAAGTTATGCACCAAAGACATCAATAGGAAATATGAATTATAATGATACCCATGTACAATTTGATTCAAGATAGTTAAGTAGTCTTTGGGTTTTATATTAAAATCCAAATGTTATGAACTGCCTTTTCCTTGTAAGGTTCTTTTATTATGGATTCTATCACAGTATACTTGGTATAATAGGTAGGACTGGGAATATTCCTCTCTCTTTTTTTTTTATGGTGAGTGAAGAGGTCCCCCAACTCTGCCTGGCTGTAGTCCCCAGGCATAGGGCCTGCCTGCAAGGGACAAACACCTTTCTCTAAATGCGAGTGTGTGCTCAAGCTACACAAGTCCTGTAATGTTACTTCTAACTGAATCACAGCATACTTTAATTAACCAATTTTAGCAGTAGGTGGCTGTCTCTCTCTGTCTCATTTTTTTTCTTTTTTCTTTCTCCCAGCAGCTTTTACCTTGTTCTCCTGAGTAGTTTGAAAGAGACCCCAAAATAGACACTCACTGGTGAGCTGAATTCTGTAGAATGAAGAATATGCCTATAACTGGTTGTTTTAAATTGCATTTCTCTATCTACTAGGTTGATGTATTTATTTAGTCCCCATTATACTAAAAACTTTTAGATAAACATCTGCATATTGTAAACATATGCAGATTGTTCATTGATTCAGTGAATATGCACTGAATACTTACTGTGATCTTATTCCTGCGAGCAATTGGAGATACTAGGTGAGTAAGACTTGGGTTCTACTGTTAAAAATTTACAAGTTAAATGGGGGGAGAAAAAACTAAATGCATAGGCAGCTTAATATAGACTGTTTCGTCAATATTCATAGAATGTTGTCGGAGTCCAGAGTGGCACACAGAAATTTGGAAGAGAAGGGATAGGTGACTTCGTGAAGCAAATGGCACTACAATAGAGTTTCAAAAGACCAAAGGACTTTTTGATGGTCAAAATATGTGCTTTAGCATGTACCAAAGTAAGAATCTCCTAGACTCATAGGGCAGAAAGGCCCTCCAGATGGAGAAAGCTTTGAGGGAACTGCAGGTATTTATTTAGGATAGTTGGGACAATTGATATGATGTACTATAATTCAAGATGGTGCTAAGTCATCTATTATTTAAGATACAAACAATGTTGTGATAATATGAGAGTCAGAGCAATTAATTTTTAAAATATAAATCTCTCTATCAGATTCTTGATTGTAAGTAGCACATAGTGACTTTGACTAACTTAACTACACACAAAAAATTAATTGGAAATATATTGGGCTGTCACAAATTAATGGGAAGGCTCAGAAAACGGAGGCCATAGCAATCACTACTGGTGAAAGTGCTGTCACGGAAAATGTACCCACAGCCTTTCATATTTGTGTCACATCCTCAAAAGTAAGTCCTCAGTACATTGGGAATAAGTTTAGGTCATTCCAAATCCTGGACCAGGAAGGGACCCTGTGGCTTCTGTAATGGATAGTAGCATCTGCCCCCAAGACTTACACTATGACTTCAGCATTCTCTAATATTCAAAGTATTTAATTGGCTGATTGGCTTGTCAGGAAGGGAGTGTGGTGTAGTTATAAGCTGAACCTGGCTGGGTGCAGTGGCACATGCTTGTAATCCCAGCGGCTCAGGAGGCTGAGGCAGGAGGATCACAAGTTCAAAGCCAGCCTCAGCAAAAGCGAGGCGCTAAGCAACTCAGTGTGACCCTATCTCTAAATAAAATACAAAATAGGGCTGGGGATGTGGTTCGATGGCTGAGTGCCCCCTGAGTTCAATCCCTGGTGCACCCCCCTCCCCCGCACACAAAAAAGTTGAATCTGATCTCTAAATTATTCTCCAGTTCTAGAGTGTTGTGAAAATAATGTGCTAATGCTTTTAAGAACACCCTGTGAATACTAAATACAGGTTCTACAGATGTGGCTTCATCTTCCTTGCCCACAGTTAAGCTACTGTCCCTTAAAGACACAAAATACTTCTGTGACTCAGTCCTGTGATTCTCTTTTCCCATGATAGGCTTATCTTCCTTGGCTCCCTCCTCTCCCTACCCATGGTGGGTACACACACTCCTCGCCTCGCCTCCCAGGTCTCTCCTTGTCATTGAGACACCATGTCCCTCCCCTCAGTCAAGGAGTAGCAGTAAATTACCCCTGGGCCTCTAGAGATGGTGGTGTGTCCTTCACATAGAGCACTTGGGCTGTGATGAACAAGGGTAGCTGTGTGCATGCTGGTCTTTGGGACCAAATCCATCCTACTCAGGTCTAGAACTATCTTACTCGTTTCTCTTTATTTATAGCTCCTATTAGGTTAAGCACATGTTTGGCATTTTGCTTTACACTGATAATATCAGAGATATTTCTAATACATATCACTAAGTTAAAATTCAGACAAAATTGTTCATTACACATTTTAGATTGAGTCTAAATTAAATAGGTATCAGTGTATTGATTTCACTTGTTTTCTAGAATAAATGGATTGGTCCAGGATTGGAATTCGAGTTTGATGCCTGTTTGGAAGGCCACACAGTATAGGGATTGGGAATCTTGGTAACCCCACCTCTGACACCCAACCACAAACCTTGGGTTTCAAATAATGGTTCCCAGGGGAAAAGAGTGAGAAATCATGTTCTGGATGTACTTTTGGCTTAATGGTGGGGATTCCTGTTTCTTTTTTAACAATATGTGTGTTGTGTGCAGGTGTCTGTAGAGGAGGGGCCATTGCCTGTCTGTGCGTCACGTGGATCTCAATGTGTGGACTGTAAGTTGGCCGACCCCAGATGAGCTAGCTTGCTTTCTTTCACATGGGACCTGGGAACAGGCTAGACCCTTATTTTTCAGGTACAGATTGCAGGTTCTTCAGGCCCCTTCTAAGCATTGTTTCCAGGGCATCCTGCTCCCCGAGCCGGGTATTTCACTGTCCAGAAAAATTCAAGGTCTGCCAGAATCAGAAGGTTTAATGCTTAGGTTTAACTTTGAGGTCACTGGCACACTTGGCAAATTCCTTAGCCCTTTGAAAGAAAAGGTAGAAGCCATAGAATTGTTTGTTGCTGCGGTTAAACTCTCTATTATAGTTAGAGGAGATTGTTCTACTCCAGACAGTGCAATTGTTTTTCAATGCATGGGGAGGTTTTGGATTACATGTAGCTGGCAGAGAAGTTCTCACTTTGGCAACACCAGGGAGTTGTTTTGCAATTAGTGGATCGTTGAGGAATGGTCCTCTGGCCTGCAGAACTCAAAGCACCAGTATTGGCTGCAAAGGAGAAAGTAAGTGCCCCTGTATTTTAGGGGATGGAAAGGTGCAGGGATTATCTGGAACTCTCAGAAACTGGCATAGGAGGGATCTTGGACCTTCTCTTACTTGACAGCCAGCAAGACCATTGGGCAGAGTATTGCCATGTTCTCTCCTTCAGAGAGCATAGTTGTCAGAGAGCATATATTTTATATGCCACCTGTAGAAATTAACAAATGCACAGTATGGTGTTTTCTTCAAAGGGCTTATAACTTCACCAGGGCAATAACATCAGCTTAGATTTAATGACAACTGCAAAATACTAGGCCATCGATGTTGATGTGCTGGCTTTGTGTACCTCAGAACATAATTGCTGTGGCATTTGAGGGAAGGGAGGCTGGTGTTTGGGAGGGTGAAGACGTTCTGGAGGAGGTAAATTTGCTGGAATGAACTTTAAAGTAGTTGGAGGTGGGTTGGGGTGAAGTTAGAGGTTTGTACTCAGAAAATGAAGATGTTACAGGATGCTGGGTTGCTGAGGGGACCAGCAAGACTATTGACAGCTAACATAGGGGCCTGATTATTAAAAAACAAAACAAAAAAAACTTCAAAATCAAAGTGTGACCTGGAACCCAAATGGTTATATGCAAGGGAGTGCCATGCCAGAGCGGAGTGTAAGGACAAGGATTCCCCGTGGTGTGTGTGTGTTGAATGATAGTGGGGTGACACTTTAATGTCCTCCAGCGTTTAAACCTAAAGGAGACTTCTGAGCCTGATCTATTGGCTTGGTATCAGATGCAGGATCTGCTCCTTGGGAGTTCACCAGTTATGGTGGAAGGTAAAGAAGAGGAGCAGGTCTCCAGGGCCCTTGTTGTGCCTCTTGCCTCCCTGAGAAAACTAATTTCATTTTACCTTAATTCCTTTCTCCTTCAACAGTGGAACCCTTTGTTGTTGCCACTATTGAGTAAGGACAGAGGTCTTGTTCAGGTCACATTACCTGAAGGCCTCTGGACAGTCACAAAGAAAGTCTAAACCATGATGGGGGAACGTTCCTTGCTTCTTCAGTAAGCTAGAAGCAGTCAGGCTCAGTGAGAGGGGAGCCAGGATTTCTGTGTTGGAAAGGGATGTGTGCATTTTGTCATTTAGGAGCTAAGCTGGTGAAATGTATCAAATATAAAACATAAATGTTAAACCTTCAGCAATCCTGAAAACATCTCAAAATATCATGTTAAATGCAGCACAAATAGATCTCCGCTTTCCTTCTGGGCAGGGCCCCTGGGAGCTGCATGTGCCCTCTCTCCAGAGAAACCCTCCCAGACAACTGACCCTTTACACTGACCCTGGCTGGGTCTCTGGTGCTTTGGCCACCTCCCCTGCACACTGAGGCATGTGAGTGGTGACCCTCAGACAGGGTTCTGGTTTGGAAGAAGATAATTGTAAGTTAACCACTAAGATCAGACTTTTTATATAGAAATAGCTCTTCTGGCACCCCTGTGGGCATCTACACTATAATACCACACACTGTTGAGCCCCCAGAATCCTCAAGAGGCCAGAAGCCCCCCTAAACTGGCAGTGTTGCTGGGTTGCTGGGCCTGAGCCAGCCTTGCAGGGCCTTTCTGGGTGGTAGTGGTATCTGGGGCCTCCTGTTGTTTGTCACAACTCCACTCCTGGTTATGAACTCCCAGCCAAGACGATAGCTTTCCCCTCACACCACGCCTCTCCTTCTCGTTTCTCATTTCAGACATCTTTGACCCTGTCAAGTTAGATCATTTGGTTTCAGAAAATAGACTCAACTTGAGGTACAGGAGCTCCTAGGGAAGACAGTGAACTAAAATAGGCAGAGGATGGGACCAGCCTCTCTTAGATGTGTACCGTGTGGCCCAGGAATACAGTGCAGATCCTGTGGCACATGGATGGTACTGCCACTTTTCCTTGCCCTGCTGGTGAGAGAGCAAGAAGTGTGATTCCTTCAGGCCGCCTTGGTGCTGGGATAGCTCACCCCTGACTGATTCCTGCTTTAGTGGAGTGATAAAAAAGGGGCCACCTGCCTGCCTGCCTGCCTCAGAGGCCTGTTGTGGTCATCCACTCAGCTCTCCTGCCTTTCTTCAGCATCAAGGAATGATGGCATCTGTGGGAACGTGAGGCAATGGCCTCCACATGTGAATGGAGAAAGGAGGCACTAGTTGAGCATCATGTGCCTCAGTCCGAGAGAGAGGGAGAGAGAGGGAGAGTTGTGTGTGTGTGTGTAAGCCCATTTGGAGACCACTCTGTTCAGTGTCCTGAGGCCCTAGAGCTCTTGAATCTACTCTTAGTTGGTAGCCCATGGGTAAAGTGGGGAAAAGTAATTCCTACCAGTGTTGTAGTGAATGGCTTAATGCAGGGCTCCATCTGAGCTCCACGCATCTATGCTCTCCTTTATATACATTTGTTTATACATACATACCTCAATTTTATTAGAGGTTTGCTCTTTTATCATTTGAAATTCTTAGTCATGTGACTAGAAGGGATCACCCAAAGTGTGATATGCTGCAACATGTCATTCCTGACCCAGGTCTATTTTTTAAAAATATCACTTTTAGTTTGTTCTTTTTAGTTACACATGACAGTAGAGTATATTTTCATATATTTATACAAATATGGTGTACATCTTATTCTAATTATGATCCCATTCTTGCGGTTGTATGTGATGTGGAATTTCATTGGTCATGTATTCATATATTAAAAATAGGAAAGCTATATCCGATTCATTCTACTGTCTTTCCTATACTCATCTCCCTCCCTTCCCTTATTTCCCTTTGTCTAATCCAATGAACTTCTATTCTCCCTGCCCCCTTATTTGTGTGTTAGCATCACATATCAGTGAGAACATTCAGCTTTGGTTTTTGGGGACTGGCTTATTTCACTTAGCATGATAGTCTCCAGTTCCAACCATTTCCAGGCAAATGCCATACTTCCATTTTCTTTATGGCTGAGTAATATTCCATTGTCAATATATATCACATTTTCTTTATCCATCTGTTGAAGGGCACCTAGGTTGGTTCCATAGCTTAACTTTTGTAAATTGAGCTGCTATGGACATTGATGTGGCTGTGTCACTATTAATTTTAAGTCCTTTGGGTATATACCAAGGAGTGAGATAACTGGGTCAAATGGTGGTTCCATTTCAAGTTTTCTGAGCAATCTCCATACTGCTTTCCAGAGTGGTTGCACCAATTTGCAGTCTCACCAGCAATGTATGAGTGTGCCCCTTTCTCCACATCCTCGCCAACATTTATTGTTACTTGTATTCTTGATTGTCATTCTGATTGGAGTGAGATGAAATCTCAGTGTAATTTTAGTTTGCACTTCTCTAATTGCTAGAGATGTTGAACATTTTTTCATATACTGTTGACCATTCATATTTCTTTAGTTCCTTTGCCCATTTATTAATTGGGTTATTTGATTTTTTTTAGTGTTAATTTTTTGAGTTCTTTATATATATCCTGGAAATGAATGCTCTATCTGAGGTGCAGGTGGCAAAGATTTTCTCCCATTCTGTAGGCTTTCTCTTCATGCTCTTGATTATTTCCTCTGCTGTGAAGAAGCTTTTTAGTTTGATACCATCCTACCTATTGATTCTTGATTTTACTTCTTGTGCTTTAGGAGAGGAGTCTTTTTGAGGAATTCAGTTCCTAAGCCACCATGATGGAGTGTTGGGCCTACATTTTCTTCTAGTGGATATACATCTCTGGTCTAATGCCTAGGTCCTTGAACCACTTTGAGTTGAGTTTTGTGCAGGGTATGAGAGAGAGAGAAATAGAAAAAGCAATCATGAAATTCATTTGGAAAAATAAGAGGCCCAGAATAGCCTTTAGTGAGAAAAGCGAAGCTGAAGGTATCACAGTACTAGACCTTAAATTATACTACAGAGCTACAGTAACAATAACAGCATGATATTGGTACCGAAATAGACATGAAGACCAATGGAACAGGATAGAAGACACAGAGACAAACCCACATATATACAGTTATCTCATACTAGACAAAGGCACCATAAACATATATTGGAGAAAAGATCATCTCTTCAACAATGGTGCTAGTGAAACTGGAAATCCATATGCAGCAAAATGAAATTTAACCCCTATCTCTCATCCTGCAGAAAATATGACTGTTTCTTTTATTGAAGCAGATGGGCTGTCAGCTCCTCTTTGACTTGATGGGAGGAATGGGGTGGAGGCGCAGAAAGGTGTTGTGTGTATGGGTGTGTGTGTGTGTTTGTGTGTGTGTGTTTTTGTGTGTGTGTGTTTGTGTTCCTTTATGTGGACGTTCTCCCCCTAGCTTAAAGCTTCCCAACTTTGGCTGCTCATTGGGGTCATTTAAAGAGCTTTATAAATTATAGATGCCTGAACGCAACCCCCAGCTTCCAAATGAATAGGTCTGCCTGAGGCCGGGTTTTAAAAGTTCCACAGGAGATTTTGACATGCAGCCAGGATTGTACCTTGTACCTCCCTAGTTTTCTACCTGCCTGAAAACAGAAGCCAGGTCAGGATTTGGCTTTGGATCCTGGCCATCTAGGATCCTGATTTTAGCCTTAGATGTTCAGATTTTTATATTTATATTTATATATATACAGGTGTAGAAGATGAGGACCAGGAAAGATTTGAATTTCTTTGTGGAACAGTCCTTGTAGATTGGCAAAACAAAGAAAAAACAAAAAAAAAAAAAAAAAAAAAAAAAAAGAGGGAGAGAGAGAGAGAGAGACTGAGAAATAGCATCCTGTGCATTTGAACTATGATTTTAGACTATCTTCATACAATATATCATTTCACAAAGTGAGAGTCACAACTATTTTTATTTTAAATTTATAAGGTAAATAGTTATCAAAATCTTCTTTCTTTCTAGGGCAGATGTGCCTATGATTGAGTAGCACATATAAATGCAATTCACTTGTCGAGGTAAAGAAACTCAGGAAGACCACCAGTGCATTCTCATCTCACAGCCCTTGGTATAATTAATGGCTAACTAGTAGCTTCACGTTGTGGAAAATGGGTAGAAAACAAACCTAGGAAGAAATTCAAATGACCAGTTCAAAGCGATTGCTGAACAGCATTTTTTCTTAGAATTGTCTTTGGGAAAGGATTTTAATTTTTTAAAAATGTTTGACTCTCCAGAGTTAACTAAGTTACTTTTGCTAAAAACAGCCTTACACATGGTGCCCACACAGAGATATCTGCAGAGCAGGAAACAGGCTAGACCCATCCTGCTGAAAGTTCCCATGGATATTTTGTGTGTCCTGTCGGTGTCACTGTAGTGGTATTTCATGTTCAGTGGCTGTAGGACTGAGTTCAGTGTCACATTTAATTGGAAGAGGAAGCACACTCTGGTTTGTGTGTGAAGCAGAGAAACTGGAGCTGAAAGGCCAGTGCTTGGCAGAGGCCCAGACTCCAGAACCTCAGCTCCGTGCTGCAGCACACGACTTCAGAAATCTTTGAGTGAGGCCTAAGTATTCTGTCCTGGGCTGGGACATTCTCTTGCAAGCATATCGTCTGACAAAGTGACCACCTCTTCCTTGAGCTCGTTTATGTTGTGAGAGATATCTGCTCTTCACACTTTGGTTCTCCTTTTCTGGCCTTCCCATCTCCCTCCTTTCTATCTCCCTTCTTGATCATTCTGAACTTGAGGACTTGGCTTTGGATGGTGCTGCTGCTGCTGCCCTTGGAACTGGAACATGTGAGACATCCATGCTTCTGCTCAGCGTGTCTTGAGGACTGTGTGTTGACCTCATGGGTCATTTTTGTGGGTGGCTGGACTTGTGATGATTCTGAGTAGTAACTTTGGAATTTTATGAATCAAAAAGATAGGGCGCTCCTGTTGTGGGTTGAAATGTGGGAGCATGCCTTGTGGGCTGTCATGAGTCACACAGGAAGAGGGGGCACTTGATTGGCACTAACATACACGTTACTTTCTTCCTCCCAGCACCCGCTCCTGTCTCTTACAGCCCTAGCAGTCCTGTGCAGATTCTAGAAGACACCAGCTACTTTTTCTCGGACTTTCAGCTTTACTCTGGGAGGCATGAAGCATCTGCTTTGACGGTGGAGGCAAACAGTAGCATCAGGGAAAAAGTTGGTAAGTCCTTTTGCTGACTTGTATTGGAAAACAAAGTGACCATATGTCTCTCATTTTTACCTCTTTTGATGCAATAGCTTTCCTTTATATGTGGTTTTGCTTTTTGCATTTTCAGTTACCCAAGGTCAACCATGATCCAAAAATACTAAATGAAAAAAAGCACAAAGAAAAATTTGCAAGTTTTAGACAACTTTTCTTACAGTATGTTGTTACAATTGTTCTATTTAATTTTTAGTTGTTGTTGTCGATCTCTTAGCATGCTTAATTTATAAATTCAACTTTATCATAGGTGTGTATGCACATGAAAAACTTGACATGTGTAGGGCTCAGTATTAGCCTTGGTGTCAGGTGTCCACTGGGGATCTTGAAATGTATTCCTGAGGAGAAAGAGAGACTACTGTAACTCAGATTTTTCTTTTTATCTGTGCTTATCTTAAAATTAGCATATTGGGTCATTAGTTGTCTCTTTGTTGGTAGATGCCTTATTTTTATTCATGCTGTGCTTTACTGTTAATAAGACTATTTTATTGTAGTATGTGACTCCCCTTGTGAGACTGTGTGTGTGTGTATTTCAGAATTATATCATTTAATCCCTAAATTTTCTCTAATTTTTAAATACTTTTCCTCACTCTTCTTTTTTCTGTTTTTGAGACTGGTGAAACTATGAGGGAATCTCTAAAAATACTTCTGGGGAGAATCTTATGGTTCCTACCAAATGTGCTTGTAACTCATTTTTCTCTCACTTCAGTGAAAATAGAATTCCATAGTTTTCATGTTTATTGAGACCCATTCATATTTTTATTTCTTTAATCATTCAGATAAGTCATTTTCCTCTAGAATGATTTTTATTTTTGTTCAAATTTTTCTTCTAGTCTTATTAAAAAAATCTTATTCTTATTTAAACATGGTTGTTTCATTAAGCCTTTCAGATCTGTTACCCCAAGAGGTCGAGGACTCTATTCTCTTTAGTCTCATAACTCTAACACCTGTTGGCAGGTCTGGAATAAAATAGGTTTGCAGTGCGTATTTGTTGAATGAGTGAGTGGATCTGTCCAACCCACACTGATCTGTTTCCTTGGGTTTTTTATTGCTTATTATAGTTATTTGGCAATTCATCTGTGAGTACTCTTGATAATCTCTTTTGGGTTTTGAACTTTGGTGTCCATCTCACTTGTAGTAAACATTCTCTGGAGATAAGGAATGTTTTGACTTTACTTCACATATGTTCCTATGAGGCAAATATTTAGCTTCTGCATTTTTTTTTTTTTTTTTTTTGCTTCTGCATTTTTTAAAGGAGAAAGATTCAGAGAGGCCAAATAACTTGCCTGAGGTCACAAAGGTGAAGTGTTTTGATGTTGTTGTTGTTGTTTTGCCAGATGGACAGGGAGAGCCTATGATCAAAGGTGAGCTTGAGGGTCTACTCTGTAAAATTATTGGTTTCCTTGGCAGTCATTTTCCGAATGCCTGTGTGTACGGGGCAGAGCACTTGGTGTGGGGGGGTTACAGCCCATGGATGCATAGACTATGCTCTCTATGGCTGGAGCTTGAATTCCAGTAGAGGAAGGGAGATGATAATATACTGTAACAATGTTCTAATAGTGTCATATTGGAATATTGTAGTAACAATATACTAATATTAAGTGTGGATTAGAAGGAGAAGAGGCCAAAGGCAAGAGGTTTTAGGAGGCTGTTCGCAGAAGCTGGTAAGGAGAGCTGGCAACCCCCAGGGGTGCCAGAGGGTGTGGAAGAACAGACTCCACAGGAAAGCATATTGGTGTAGAAACTAGGGTTTGGTTCTGACTTCTAACTACCGTGAATGTGAAAATTTTTAATGAGAATTAGGGGACCAACATGGAATTGCTGTCTTTTGCTCTTGCCAGGACACTAAAAATGTCATTGTCTTTCATACTTTCTCAAGGTTTAATACCCAGGAAGACAGAGGAATATAATCCTTGATGGTCTTTAATTAAAAAAAAGATAGTTGTGCCAGGTGCAGTGACTAATGCCTGTAATTCCAGCGGCTCAGGAGGCTGAGACAGAAGGATTACAAGTTTAAAGCTAGCCTCAGCAACTTAGTGAGGTCCTAAGCAACTTAGGGAGATCTTGTCTCAAAAAATAAAACAATCTGGAGATGTGGCTCAGTGGGTAAGCATCCCTGGGTTCAATCCCCAGTACCCCCCACAAAAAAACCAAAAAACAAAAAAACAAGAGATAATTATAAGCCTCCTTCTATTGATATCTGTGTAAACACACACAGATGTGTTTGAATACATACATTGTAAGCAATCACACTACTTTTTTTTTTATTTCACTTTAGACTGAAAAAAAGAAACTAGCTTGGCAGTTAATTAAATGTGGGTAGCAAAGGAGAGAAAAGATGAACAGTGAATATGAGATTTCTCTCTGGATGACTCATGATGAAGACGCCATATATACGAGAAAATATATATACTTGAGGATGAATGATGGTTTAGGGAAAATGACATATTGCCTGTATATATAAAAACACTGAACCGTTGTTGCTTGGAACTGTGCAAGTGCAGTCTGTCCAGAGATGTTGTAATCCAGCTTCCTGGACACAATATGGGGAAGATATTGAGGTTCAGAGAGTATGAGTGATTTACTCAAAGTCATGCCAGTAGTAAGTTCTGGAATTTTTACAGTCATAATGCTATATAATATCCTTCATACACTACTTAATAGTACTATTGGGAAATGATCTAGGTGTTGTGCTTCATGGGGCTCACTTAGGTATTTTTTGAATATCTGGTTGAATATCTGAGAACAGCATTGAGCTGTGTGCTAGGAAAGTGCAAATGAGAAGACTTGAATCTTTCCTTTATGGAGTTTGGAGTCTTTGTAAATAAGTAATTGCTGCCTGCTAGGATGTTTGCTTCAGTGGCATTTGTACAAATGGAATAGGGACTTTGGAGAAGGAAGGCTCAAGCCTATTGGGCTACAGCAGGGAAAGGTTTTACTCTGAAGGTAGCTTTGGAGCTGCCCCTGAAGCGTAGAATTTCCCAAGAGACACGGTGAGGTGCCTCTTCCTAGGGATCGGAAAGAATGCCTTGAGAGTCTAGAGGCTGGAGACAGCTAGCGGGTTTTGGAAACTATATATACTTAGATATTGCAAGAGGTTAAACTCCAAGGGGTTACCAGTGCTGGCAGGCATGACACGAAATGTGGCAGGTGACATGAAATGTTGCTAAGTAGGTAAGCAGTACCTGCTACACAATATGATAGAATGTCAGCTTCATCCTATAATTGATTGTTGGGGCTTTTGTGCAGAGAAGTAATAGGAGTCAATTTTTCTGTTGGAACAATTTTTCAAGGTAATGTGGAAGGTAGATTGGGATCTGAGGGGTGGGTTTAGAAATAGCAATGAGACTAGAGTCAGAGCATAAAGTTGAAATGGTCTGGGTATGAGAAGCCAGTGACTTGTAAAGTTGTGGAATGTACATAGATTTGGAGTCAGATCTTGGGCTCTGCCTCTCTGAGGCCTCTGACTTATCTTCTCTGAGCCTCTCTTCATCTGTAAGCTGGGTAATAATATCTGCCTCATGGGATTGTATATGGGATAAATTAAATAACATAGGAAGAGATTGTAGTGTAACAACTGCCATGTCATGTACACTTTAAAATGTTATTGTGGTTATTAATAATAAACTTGGAGATTGGCTCAGGAATAATGAAGAAAGTTGGCAGAGATCTTTAGGAAGCAGAATTGACAGGTGATGACTGGATGTTGGAGGTCAGGGAGAGGAAGGAATTACTATGGAAACTCCCAAGTTTCTGGCCTGACAGAATGTAGCTGAGACAGGGGAACCCCAGGTTGGGGTGGACAAGTGTGTGGGGAGAGGAGTATGTGTTGAAGTAGAAGGGCCTTCAGAGCTGTCGGCTGCTGTTTTAGATATGGGGGTGGTGACTCGGGAGAGGAGATGAATATCCTGTTGAGTGAGGGCAGAAGAGCACTCAGGACAGACCCAGACCTGGGCAGAAATGTAGAATTGAAGGCACAGATGGAGAATAGGGAGCAGGCGAGTGTTCGGAGGCAGGAGGAGGGGCAGCCTGGATGCCAAGTTAGAAGAGCATTTCAAGAAGCGCGTGATCAACCATGTCGAATGCTTTGGAAAGGTTAGGTGTGTAATATGAGAGTTGGAAAACTCTTGCTGGATTTAGTTACTATTCAGAGCAGTGGATGGAGCATTTGGAACATGGAGACGGAGTGTGTTGGTTGCTTGCTGAAGATAACCAGAGGAGAAGGAAAGGGGAGATGCAGGGTAGCAATTAGAGGTCTGTGGTAGGGCCAAGAGAAGACGGTTTCTTTGTGTTTGATTTGGGTTTTGGCTTTTTTTCTTTTTTGAGATGGGAAAGACTTGGGTTATGTTTATGTGGATGAAGAGAAGGGACCATTGGAGAGGTTAAAGAAAAGGAGAGGAGGTGCTGAAGGATGAAGCAAGTTCGAAGAGGAGCAGGAGGAGAGGAGATGGAGAGTTGCAGAGTCACTGTGAATTGGAGAAACATCCATGATACATTGCAGGCTAGATGGGTGGAGGAGATGGGATATTTAAAATCTTGTCGTTAATGCTACTGTAGTTAGAATGTTAATTGTTCCACATACTTATAAGCATATATCTCCTGGGGAACAGCCTGATACCTTTTTTCTTATGTTTGTCTTTTAGAGGATCCTCTTTGTAACTTCCACTCCCCAAACTTCCTGAGGATCTCAGAGGTGGAAATGAGAGGTTCCGAGGATGCGGCAGCTGGAACAGTATTACAGCGGCTGATCCAGGAGCAACTGCGGTATGGCACCCCCACCGAGAACATGAACTTGCTAGCCATTCAGCACCAGGCCACAGGGAGTGCAGGACCAGCTCACCCTACAAACAACTTTTCTTCCACGGAAAACCTCCCTCAAGAAGACCCACAAATGGTCTACCAGTCGGCACGCCAAGAACCGCAGGGTCAGGAACACCAGGTGGACAATACGGTGATGGAGAAACAGGTCCGGTCCACACAGCCTCAGCAGAACAATGAGGAACTGCCCACATACGAGGAGGCCAAAGCCCAGTCACAGTTCTTCAGGGGGCAACAGCAGCAGCAGCAGCAACAGCAGCAGCAGCAGGGGCCAGTGAGCCACGGTTACTACATGGCTGGGGGCACCAGTCAGAAGTCCCGCACTGAGGGGAGGCCCACGGTGAACCGTGCCAACAGTGGACAGGCGCATAAGGACGAGGCGCTGAAAGAACTGAAGCAGGGCCATGTCCGCTCTCTGAGTGAGAGAATCATGCAGCTGTCGTTGGAGAGGAATGGTGCTAAGCAGCACCTCCCCAGCTCAGGGAATGGAAAGGGGTTCAAAGCAGGAGGTGGGCCCTCTCCTGCCCAGCCTGCTGCAAAAGTGCTAGACCCTCGTGGTCCTCCACCTGAGTATCCCTTCAAGACCAAGCAAATGATGTCCCCAGTCAGCAAGAACCAGGATCACGGACTTTTCTACAGTGACCAGCACCCCGGGATGCTCCACGAGATGGTCAAGCCTTACCCTGCTCCTCAGCCTGCTAGAACAGAAGTGGCCGTGCTGAGGTACCAGCCACCCCCAGAGTATGGGGTTACCAGGTGATTATCAAGCCTTGGGGGTCAACTTAGCAGTCATGTTACTTTCAATGCATCTTAGATTTTTGTCATTAGGCTTTTTTTTTTTTTTTTTTCCCTCTTGTATATAATATTTAACAGTCCACTTTGGGGCAAAATGAGTAGAGGGCAACTGGGGATTTTCTCCAAACTTAAGAAAGCAACTGGGGGAGGACGACTGGAGGGGAGGGACCACCAGTGTTAGCCCCCTGCCTAGAGGCCTGCAAAGGAGCATTCTCCTGGCTGACTTTGGAGGGTGTCCAGACTCCCTAAAGAACATACTGTTGCCAAAGAGTTTTATAGTCTTGTCTTCACTGTAGATTTACTGTAGTCTGAATATTAGAACAGATGAATTAAAGAGACCCTGAAAATCACATAGTTCTCCTTCCTTTTTAGGTGGGAAACTAAATCCTAGAGAGATTAATAAATGTCCACACAACTCTGGGCAGCTGGGGACTAGACTTAGGTGTCCTGACCATCAACATCTTTTCACCCTTTTACCCTAACTCCTCTTATAGCCTTCCGACTGACTGATGGATTCAGTCACACCAAGTGTGTGCTTTGTACAACTCTGAACCAGGTTCACAAATGAAGATACGGTTCCTTCCCACAAGGACTTTATGGCGTTATCTCTGGGAAAACCAGTACTTGAACAGATCACTGCCATTCATTGTGTTATTTAGGATAGAAGTATGAAGAAAGTGCTAGGGGAACAGACAATATGGCTCACAACTGCTGGAGCGGGAGAGGGCTTCCCAGAGGAGATTGGATCTTGAAGGATTCATGAGTTGTGGGATAGAGATGGAAGAGCAGGATGTACTGTGGAGGGAATGCTGTTTCTTGAGACAGAAAGGCCATAAGGATTTGTCTGGAATGAGGGGCAAAAATACAATTGGGAATCCTGGTGCTTTTAGGTAGGGACTGTGTGTTGGTGTTTAATAGCTGACTTCAGTGGCAGTGCAAGATGGATTAGAGGATCATAAGGCCCTTCAGGAACAGTTTCAGTAGTCCAGGGAGGAATCAGTGAGGGTGGCCAAGGCTGGAGGCAGCGGGAATAGAATAATGTTGTAAGTTAAGAGAGGCAAGGATATAGAAATGACAGGATTCTGTGATTGACAAGATGTGGAAGTAGAGGGACCAGGCAGCTGGGAATAGGGCGGCTGGAAAGCAAGCTCTCAGGAGTGAATTTGGGAGTTGCCAGTGGTTTGAAGTTACTGAGCTTGTGTGGGAAGAGAGTGGAGCACGAGAAGACAGGTGGCCCCTGCCTATTATTGGATGTGTCATTCTCATTAAGGGTTAGGTCTATTTCTAAATTGAATGAGTGAGGGTTCCTCATGTGACCCCAGCACTGGGCACATGGCACATGGCACGCCCTGATGCACACCCTCTGAAAAGGGAGTGACTGGAGCTCGGCAAAGTGTTGGCTGACCTGCCATTTACTCCCCAGCTTGGACACCTCCCCACTATGGGGGTGGGGGAATGCCAGCTTTGAAGCACTCTCTCCAACTTTTAGACCATGGACGGCTGGTGGAATGCGTTCTTCCTAAGGTGGGGGTAACTGGACCCCACTGGGGAATCCAAGATAAGACCAAGGAGCTCTGCTTCTTAAGGTTTTTGTCATTAGGCTTTCTTCTTCTTCTTTCCCTTTTATAGTTCCTTATGTCAAAGGAGAAATTTTAACTCAAAAGCTTCTAAATTCCTTGTATTTGCTTCTCATAGATAAACCTCAGCTGTTCAAAATAATCCATGGTGTTTTCCAGAATCATGGTGTTCCACACATTCCACTCGGACTCTGAAGCTTGATAGAGGGTGAAAATCTCCCCCACTGTAGTCTCCTTCCTCTTCATTGGCTTAGTATTTTTTTAATGGAGGTACAATAAGTGGGTCATTTTGCCCTTTGTCAGTTGGCAATGGATGTGATATGAGGAGGGAGAAATGATCTGGGAGGAGGGATGCACTTCTTGGAGTTCTATCCGGTTATTTCTGGAAAGTGTCATTTGTGTGGAAGTGCTGATGTTAGAAAGAAGAAGAAACGTATGTGGGGTTTGAGCTTATTGCCAGGTTTGGCTGCTGGGTTGATGTGGCACATCAAAATATCTTAAAAGACGTAACAGACAGGCCATTGAGGCTGGGTCCAGAGCTGTAAGGCTGCTTTGTGAGCTCGGCCATGGCTCGCCAGCAAGGCTCCAGCGGTGCAGTCCTTGGCTGGCTGGGTAAACAAAGTTGCATCCACACAGCCCTGCTTCAGACACTTTAATAGCCTGATCTCCAAGGTTTGAGCCTGAAACTCTGCAGTGTATGGTATTCAACCTGTCTGTGACCCAAGAGACAAGCAGGGCTCCGTTGAATTTCACTGTTATGTTCCTTTGTGCTTAAGGGGTTATCTGTGTCACTAACAGGGATGGTTTAGGAAGTTATAGACTGTTTGGTGCCACATACTGTAGCATAGGCTCCTGCAACCAGACCGAAAGGACTCTGGCTGAGTTCTCCCAGTCCATCTCCTTAGTGCTATGAATGTGGGCTCAGGAGATAAAGGATGTTCAGTGGTTTGGTCCAACCCATAACCTTGTTGAGATTTGACTCCTTTTTATCTAGAGACAGATAGGTCCAAAGAAACAAGCGATAGAATGCATGAGAAGAATAATTTGGATTTCTTCATTCTTGACTCACTATCACTTATAAAACCTCTCACCTGCACCGATGAGCTAAAGATGTGTGGAGCTGTCTGGTAGATGATTATTAAACACTTTAGATTCCTTTATGGAAACCCCTTGGAGAGGCCACTAGTCCAGGCTTAGTTGACTTGCAGCATGTTTTTGGCCCTTGTTGGTGAGCTGGTGGCCGGTGGAGAAGGAAGCACTAAGAATGGGACCTGCAGGGAATATGGGCTGCTCTGACTTTCCTTGAACTCTGTTTTGTTTTTCACTCAACCTGAAAGTGGAAATGGATAGGAAAGAGGAAAAGATGGAAGTTGGGTTGTCACTATGGAGAACTGCATTTCTTCCCCCACCCAAATCATTTGAATAATATTAGTCCTAAGAAATGAGTTGGCCTATGCATTGTGCACTGTTAGTGAAAATCAATGCATAAATGAATTCCAGTTGGATAGTCTGATTTTTGTTAGAGGAGTTTGGAGTATATCAGTCAACATGCATGTTTGTTTTCCAAAAAATAAGTGTTTCAAAAAATTTGAATACTAGAGATTCTAAAAAAATTCCTTATTAATATCCTATTTTCCAAATATAGCTTTTAACATTTTCCTATACAAATTATTTCGTTCATATTATAATCATGAATTATGTTCAGTTTAGTGGGCTAGAGATATAGCACGGTGGCAAAGCACTTGCCCATTACATGTGAGACCCTGGATTCAATCCCCAGTACCCCCCCCATAATAAATAAACCATAAATAAATTAATAAACCACATATTCAGTTTAGTATCTTAGCTTTTTTTAGACATCATTTTTTTTCACAGTTTCCCATTTTTTCACAGCAATAAATTTCATAATTTATTATTATGAAAATAATAAATAATCCTTTATCATTTTCATAACCATCCATTTTATTGCTGTATAATATTTTATTATGTATATAATTTATGCCACTTTTAAATAAATAGCATAGTGAAATTATCATACATATCAAAATTTCCATACTTTGGCTTACGTCCTTAGGATCATTATTTAGAAATGAAACTTGAGTAAATTATAGTGAACGTTTATTGGCTTATGATGTTGGATAACTTCATAAAAATACGTACGGTTTTACTGCACTTTGATCAATGTTAGTCATTTATAATTACAACAGTTTTGCCAATTTAAAAAGAAAGTAGTGTCTCCTCCCTATTTTAATGTGCAGTTACTAGCTAGGTTGATTTTTTTAGGTGGTATGTTTGTCATACTTATTTGAACCTGAAAATTGGCTCTTCATGTTTTTTCTTCATATGATTTACATGCTTTAATGAACCCCTAGGAAACTGAAGCCTGTTTTCTCTAACACTTGCTCAGATTTTCCAGTTTTTAGAACTTCTTCTGCATCCTTCGTCGGGGACAGTGGAGCTGGGCAGTGGCAGGAGGACAGAACCTTCACTGAGTGCTCGCGGCATTCTGGCACTTGCTGTGGGTTGTCATTCCTCGTCTTATCAGCAATGCTAAGGAGTTGGGCACTCTTGATATACCCATATTTACATTCGATCAAGCCTGAGGACTAGAGGGCAAGGTCATAGCAACAGGCACCATCTCCTCTTGGTTCAGGGGCCAGGGTGCACCTGGAGCTCTGCTGCATAGTGCGCCTCCCATGAGTTGCCATGGAGGCCGTCTTAAGTCTTTCCTTGACATCAGCTCATCTGGTGAGTTTCTAATCAGATTTACAGACTACATCACGTGTGATGTCTAACTCGTGTGCTGCCCACCTCAGTGTTTTCCTGGAGGACGAGAAAACCAATTCCTCCAGATGCTAGGAGGAAAGCCCTCCAGGTGCCTCTTCTTTACCAGATACCCTGGAAGACTGTGGTGGCAACCTTAACCTTGTTGACAGCTGCAGGGTGTGAGCTTTAGTCTGTCTTGTGGTTTGCTTTCCTTTGAAGGGGGAATCCAGGGGAGTTGTGTGTGTGTTTTTTATTTAGACATTTTAAACCGAATGTTTCAGTTATGGAAGATGATGAATTACTAACTGAAGACTAATTTCTATATTTTCAGCAGTAACACCTTGGAAAAAGCTAAGAGTGACTCTCTGATGATGAAAAGAACACTTAAAGCTCTAGGTTTCCTCTCTGAACCTGGACATTGTCTTTTTCGCTTTTTATCTTGTCTCAGTCTTGCCTGTTCAATTGCCTGTTTGACTTACAAACTTCTTGGAAACAGAAATTGCTACCTGTTTATTAATATTTTACTCATCTATGGGTGTATTAATATATTTTTAGTATGCATATACTTTATAAGAGCATGAGATGGTAGTATTTGGCTCAGCCCTCTGTCCTAAGCTGACAAAACATCATCTTCTAAGGAAATGTCAGACCAGAGATGCTGAGGATCTCCTTCTGCAGAGCTAGCTTCGTGTCACAGGCTTTCATCACCACCTTCTTTCTCTCCAGTGCAGGGGACATGCAGTTAGTGTCCTATGTTTATTGGGAGAACCTGTGGTGCAATCTGTCCTCAACTATCACTATTTTCCCTACAAAAGTGCACTGGTTTTTTTTTTTTTTTTTCCCCCATGAAACTTCCTGGTTTGGTTTTGTTTAGGAAAGAGTTAAAGGTCATGCTCTGGGAATATGCTAAATGACAGTGCAGGAAGGAAGGAGAGAGTAAGAGCACATGTGGCTAATTAAAGACAACACCTCTCCTCAGAGAAACCAGTCAGGGCACAGTGCAGCCAGAGTGCAGTTTGACATAAACAGGCTTGCTAAATGGCAGGTCTTAATCCTGGTGGGCTCCATGTTTAGTATGTGCTATAGTAGCTGACGGAAGGTTCACCAGTCCCATCTTACTTTGTGTTAGAAACAGCTGGAGGAGAGAGAATAATTTTGGAAGTATGGGTGTCTTTCCAAAATGGTGAATTATGATTTGCAATTTATACAGTCATAAAAACAGACTTCTATATGTGGGATCAAAAGATACACCAGGCTGGGTGTGGTAGTGCATGCCTGTAATCCCAGCACCTTGGGAGGCTGAGGCAGGAGGATTGTGAGTTCAAAGCCAGCCTCAGCAAAAGTGAGGCTCTCAGCAACTCAGAGAGACTCTGTCTCTAAATAAAAATACAAAATAGGGCTGAGGATGTTATTAGTGGTTGAGTGCCCCTGAGTTCAATACCCTGTACACCCTCCAATAGAAAGATAACACAGAACCAGGGCCGTTAAGTTAAAAGCTATGCATTGCCCTTAGTGAAAATAAGGCCATGCAGCCTTGTTTAAATTCCACACACATATATGTGTGTTTGAATGCCAGCATCAGAACTCAGGAGCTTCTATAACATTTAAGTTAAGTTATGGCTGGATAAACCAAGTAAATGCCTCATGTGTCCTGAGAAACAGCTCTATAGTATGGAAATTTCAAGAAGCGAGGGTCAAGTTCTGGTTACTTTCCCAGGAAAACTGATGCAATTCCAGCTGCAGTGCATTAAATGAGTGACTTCTCCAAACTGGAGGGTTATCTGTACCACCCGCATCACAGTGGTTATGGTTATGTTCTTAGTTTACACAAGAGTCGAATCATAATCTGGACATTTATGAGCCATGTGGTGTCTACATGACCAAAGGGGTCCAGGTCCCATGGATTTGGAAAAAGAAGTTTCAAGGGGTTTAAATTCAGGTTTTTATACCTTGTAGCAAATTGCATAAGTTCTTACAGCTTTAGTTTCCTTTTATGCAATTTGTTTCTGCTAATTTTTTTCTAAAACTAACTAATTTACTTCCTTACATAAATAAAAATCTGTTTATTGTAGAAAGTTCAGAAATGCATGTAACTCCCATCACCCTTCCCTCACCAAAAAAGGAAAATAGTAATTAACCTCAATCCCATTATTCAGAAATAAGCATTGTTAAACACTCTCTTCACTAGGTTGCTTTGAGGATACAAAAATTATAAGAAAATACTGTAAGTTGCAGAGCTCTATATAAATATGAGGTACTTTTACTGAGAAGCATTCAAACTTGGACCTTTTTTGACAAAGAAGCCCTTTATTAGCTCATCTTATCTTTTACTTCATTTCGTTTCCTTTTTTTTCTGAGTATTAGAATAACCATGTTGATTTTTACAGTTTTTCTACAATGCATGTGTACTATTTAGTTAATGATTTAAAAAAAATAGCTCTCCTTATTCTTTATAGAAAATGTGTAAAAACAGAAAAGTATGAAGAATAGAAAAAATTCAAGAGACCCATTACCTGGAGACATCACCTTTACCTTCTGTAATAGTTCCTTCCATCTTTTTCCTGTGTTATTTTTAACATGAGCAAATCCTAATATGTATCTAATCTTGAGAAATTTTTTAAAAGTCCTTACTTGGGGGCTCAAAAAAAGCTCATTTAACAGAATTATTAATATTGACAAACTGAAAAAATATTGTTTGGATTTTTATTTATCTATTCATAAGTTTATGTTTAATTGCTTTTATTTATATTTAGTTGCTTTTATTTTCTCTTTTGTCAATTACTTGGCTACATTTTTCATCTATTTATTTATGATTTTCTTTTTCTGTCATTTTGCAAAGTTTCTGTCAACTAGACAAGTCAGTCATTTTCTTTAATTTTTAGTTTTATTTTTTAGTTGTTGATGAACCTTTATTTTATTTATTTATATGCGGTGCTGAGAATTGAATGCAGTGCCACACATATGCCAGGCAAGTGCACTACCGCTCAGCCTCAGTCCTAGCCCCAGCCCCTAGTCATTTTTATTTTTATAAACTATGTTTATCTACAATTAGGCCATCAGAAGGAGGTAGGCCACATGGTGTTTGGTTGGATATAGCCTGTCTTCATTCATGCCCATTCATGTGGGCTCTGAGGACTGCAGAGTGGGAACAGCCAAGCTGTTGGCCTGAACTGCTCTGATGTTCACTGAGTTCGGGAATTGGACCTCTAAAGTGAGGCCCTTTGCATTATGATCTACAGAAGTGCTATCCAATAGAAATACAATGTGAGCCACATGACTAATATAAAATTTCTTGGCAGCCACTTTTTAAAAAGTTAAAAGAACTGTCAGGCATGGTGGTGCACACCTGTAATCCCAGTGACTAGGCGCAGTCTGAGGCAGGAGGATCCCAAGTTCAAGACCAGCATCAGCAACTTAGTGAGGCCCTAAATTGCTTAAAAGCAACTTAATGAGATCCTGTCTCAAAATAAAAAATAAAGGACTGAGGATGTAGCTCAGTGGTATAGGGTTCAATCTGATGTTCTCCCCCTCCAAAAATAAATAAATAAATAAATAAAATTAAACAGGTGAAATTACTTTTAAAACATCTGTGTTAATCCATTTAAAAATGTTTTTAAAACTTATTTTAGTTAATTCATCGTATCCAAAGTATTATAATTTCAACAAGTAATCAGTATAAAAAATTCTTAATGAGCTATTTTACTTTTTTTGCATTATCTTCAAATTCTGATATCTGTCTGACAGAGCACATCTCAATTTGGACCAGCCACATTTTAAGTGCTCCGTAGCCTCACATGCTAGTGGCTACTGTGTGGTCAGTATAGGAGAAGGGATGAGAATCTGTCTGACCTGTCCTGCCCTCACCTTGAAACTCCACTCTGCCTCTGCACTGTGTTCTGTGGTGCTAGAGGGCTTGGGGATTCCTCACCGAGGCTGAGGCTTTACAAGTAGGGACTGTGATTCCTAAGGCTAACCCCAAGTTCTGAAGAGGAAGGGAGACCTGAGGGTGGTGCTTCTTGCCTTTCTTCTAATACCCAACAGCAGCGTGTGATAACAGGCTTACAATTAGAAAGTGCTTTCCTAAAGCAGACAGTAAGGGCAGTGCATCAGCTCATTGAATTCTTACAGCTCTGTGAGATAGGTACTATTATTGTCAACATTTAAAGGTGAAGAAGAGGTTAGAAATGTCTTTGCTTACATGGCTGAAGTAGCAGAACCAGAATTCAACCCCAGGACCAAAAAAAAAGGTGTGTGTGTGGGGAGCCTGGGTAATTAAGAGCAGTCCTGTTCTGTGCCACCATATGAGGCATGTTGGTGTGGTGGAAGCATGTGGGTTCAGACTTTGTTTAGACTTTGAGATCTCTGTTTTGTCATATGGCTTAATTTGATAGCTATAAAATAGAATAACTGCATACAGAATGAGAGCAGTGAATGCCCAATCTTAGGATGAAATGACAGGTGGATGTAAATTGCCATTCATGACACATTTATTTACAGGTATAATGTAAAAGCAAAAGTTTAAATGTGAAGCCTTGTATGCAAAGAGGAGCAAATGGCTGCTACAGATACCACTAATGGCATTATTTCCCCAAACCCAAATAGTATCACTGCAGTTTCCAGCTGCATTTAATGATCTCAGATACCTGAGAAGAAGTTCAGGGTCACAGAGTTGTTATTATGTTGTCACCTTAATGATTCCACAGTCTGCCTGTAGTATCCAGAACAAATTTAAATGCTGGATATCTCTTTCTTAATAAAACAATGTTAAATCTGTTATTTAAAACCCATCCATCAAATTTGGTATAAATTGCTTTCCTGTTTGGGGATGAAATGGCAAAATGAGTGGCAAAAATTTATTGGGTGCCAATTTTGTAGGAGTCATTATTTCCTATCCTTTGAAAACTTGCATACTAATAATTAGGTGGGGGAAGACACAGATGTATGAAATATTAAGTAATATTACATTTAAATAGAAATTCGAGAGAAGAAATAACATGACATAAGGTCAGTGATGGGGAGTTGTACAGGTGAGATGGCCAGGTGAGGTGGCCAGGTGAGAACTGGGTGCCAGATCTGGATCAGTCTGTGCACAGATTGGGCCAGATCATTGACAACAGAGGACCAGCCTCTGAGGTCTCATGCCTTAGATATCCCTCTTCAAATCCTTGGTTCCCGTTTCCACCCAGAGCTGGGAAGAAGCTCTGGCAATCCTACTCAGATGTCTTTAAATAACTGGTCACTTCAGTGGCACATGGAAGAAGGTCACTTCCTTTGGCATTTCAAGGCACACTTGGCTCTTTGAGAAAGAAGCTGTGCTTCCTTGCTAAGAAAGGGCTAGGGGTGCCTGCCTCTGTTTGTATGGGTTAAGCAAGGTGATGGAAAGCAGCACCTGGCAGATAGCATAGACACTCAGTATGGTTAGCTGAGTGCTCTCTGGACAAGACATTCACCTGTGAAAAGAGCAACACTGAGTTTATGTTACAGTCCAAGGAAACCCCTCAGAAGCAGGTTTCTAATGCTCATGCTTGCTCCAAGATCACTTGAGCCTCCAAAATGTTCTGGTGCTGTAGCTTTAGGATGTTGATCATGGGCGTGATGGTGGCTTAGACTGGGCCACTGGTAAGTGTTGGGAACCCTGGAGCAGAGGACTGAAGGAGGCTGCCTTCCCTCCCCACGTTCACCAGCATATACAGGCAAGCAGTGAGCTGCAAGGACCTGGAATCAGAATGCCCGTACTTGATACCTTTATGTTCCTCTTTTCTCTGGTTTATCTATTCTCATATCTAGTCCCATATTTTACAAGTTACTTCCTTAGCCTTGTTTTCTTTGTCTAAATAGATTGACAACAATATCTATTTTATAAAGGTCAAAATGAGAGGATGCATGTAGCAGTGGATACCATAGTGATTGGGATGTCAGAAGTGCTCAGAAAATGTTGGTCTTGACAGAAAAAATTCTCTGGGTTTCTGGTGACTGCCCTATGCTAGGCTCTGTATCAAGGACAATGGAATGCAATGATAATAATTTTGAGAACAGTAATAGCAGCTAACAGTTGTCCAGGGCTTACTGTGTGCCAGACCTTCTACATACTCCTTAGGTCCTTTGACAACTGTATGAGGTAAGTGAAATTTAGTCCCAGGAGTCTGAGACTCAGGATGTCTAATAAACTTGCTCTCTGACTTCATGATCTGATAGGGGAAACAGGCTTACAGACAGACAGTAACAGCCTAGAATTATATTCACAAATATTTCTCAATAAATCTTGGCTCCCATCCCCTCTTTCTTTTTGTCCCCATTACTAGGAAGTGTTTTCCTAATGCTGGCCCATCAGAGACATTGCAAGCTATATCTTTGCAAACCAAGGGTAGGCAGTAGCATTGATGTGATTTTGTATGAAGTTTCTCTGTTCTGTCCCGACACTCTTTTCTTTCACCTCATTTACACTAAGCCCAGATTTGCCAGGCCTTTGAGCCCACACCCCAAGCTGACTGAGTGGTGAAGCCAGGGAGTCGTGCTGTGCCCTCCTGTCCACACGCTGCCCACTACCATGTGGGTTTATTAGCACGAGTATGTAACTAGGGTACTTGGAGGTCAGCGTCTTGTGTGATAGAAGACTCCTCTTTCTTGGCAGACATACTTTTTCTGTGTTCTCACACCATCATTAAGGACTTAGTTGGCATCAAAAAGACCGTGGCATCTGATTTTTGCCTCTCTTCTTGGTTTTCCTTTTAATTATTACATACCAGGAAGAGATGTCTGAGAAAATGGCTCATTGTTGACCATAAGTGACTTCCCAGAGTTAAATTAATGTTGGAGGTGGAAGCCCCACCCCAAGGCTCCCAAGAGCAGAGCCGCCCACCTCTGCCTCCAAGACTAGCAGTGTTTATCCCTGGTCTTGGGTGAAGTGTGAAAGGAATGTTTAGGAGGTAAAAGTGGGTTTCGGCCTCTGACTCAAAGGCAGTGGTGTAATATGGTATGTGGGCTCTTGTGAAGGTAACCTCTTTCCATGGAAAATGCACTGTAGGGGTCTGCAGCCTGCAGGAAACACTTACTCAGTAACAGGTCTGTGCAGTTTTGGGTCCATGCCTGATAGTTCCTGTGACCTGGGGTGAAAGCAGGGCCCAGTGGCCTTTCATTCTCGGGATGATTTGGATCTCCTTGTATACATGAGAGGACACATATATTCACACACACACACACTTCAGTGTGGAAGGGACACAGATTTGTCAAAATGCAGAAATGTTTTACTCTAAAGATGTGGCCAAGTAGTTGTGTAACAGGTATGTAGAGAGTAATGAGAGATGGTTTAAAGTCTTGCCACTGACGACATTCCCTTCCAAAATCTGAAGCCAATTGGAAGGTGATGTTCACTTATGGAATAAAGCTTTGTGTTCTGCAGTTCTTCATCTTGCCTGGGAGACTTAGATGTCAGTTACTTTAACATGAAATAGAAGGGGCTCCTAGACTGCAGGCAGAGTAAATCCACTTGGGAAGTGTCTCCTGAACCCAGATAGAATGCTCTAAGCAGGGCCTGAAGATAGGTACTATAGTATCATCTGCTGGTTTTATCTTTGGTCATCTTTATGAAGAAATGAATATCTGCATAATGAGGGCCAAAGTGACCCTTGTCAAATTTTCTTCTGGAGTTTGACATTTAGCTGCTAGTAGCTGGCATTCAGAGGAATCCTGACTGTGAGTAATGCTTATGAAGTGAGAGATGTGGAGGCTGGTAGGGGCCAAAACCACTCCAACAAATACATGCAAAAGGAAAATACAAGGCCTGGTGACCTGCTGGGAAAAACTGGGGTAGTTCTGGGGGCTTTGGTTATATATGGCCACCAGTTATGGAGGGTAACACATGTAACTGTCACTGATTAGAAGTAGCTGGATCTCCAGAGGACTCTGCTCTTTGACACAATACTGATGGGTGTTTGTGTTGCTGCTAATTCTTACTTACACTTCATCTCCATTTCCCAGATGGAGGTTCACAAGAAAACCAGTTTTCCTGTCTGAACAAAAGAGAGGCAGCTGTGGTTGGAGAACTAGACTTCAAGACTATTTACTGTTTATGCCTGTGCCTATAAAAATTGTCTTTGGCCGGGCACAGTGGTGTACACCTATAATCCCAGTGACTCAGGAGGCTGAGACAGGAGGATCATGAGTTCAAAGCCAGCATCAGTAACTTATTGAGGCCCTAAGCAACTTAGGCAGATCCTATCTCTAAATAAAAAATAAAAAGGCTGGGATATGGCTCAGTGGTTAAGCACCCCTGGGTAACAAACAAACAAACAAACAAAAAAGTTGTCTTTGGAGGCCCTGGGCTTAGATTGAAAGAAAATGCAGGTTAACAGAATAATGGGGAAGGAATTGTTAGGGAGTGGAGACAGGAGATAGACATCTGTTGTTTCAGATATAAGTGCTAATACCAGGAATTTGAGCCTTTAAGAGACACCTCATGAGTTCTTTCTAACATGACTAAACTGGTCTTGATCTCCAGACCTCCTCAAAACAAGTCTCTACCAGACTTTCCCATTTCATCAAATGGTAGCCTTATTAATTTGCACAGAACCCAAAATTGAGGAATAATTTTTATTTCCCTCACTTTCTTTCTCCCCGCCTTGATATATATACATATATAAAATGAATCCTAAGTCTCTCAATTGTTTCTCTTCTTGCTTTGACTTTGTGAGTTCTCATCATACTCACCTAGGCCACACCTGGGCCTCTTCTTTGGACTCCATGGTCTCTTGCCACTGTGCAATACGTTCTGCGCACACCACTCCTGGCAAAGGCAGGTCCCCCACTGGCCTCTGTACCCTCTAAGGGGAAGTCTAGGGCCTTGTCTCACGAAGGCCCCTGCCCCTGTCTCTAGTCCTGTCTTGCAGTGTTGCTCGCTGGCTGTGCTTTACACCACCAGGCTTTCTCCCACTTGCTCTTGCCAGTGCTGATTCCTGCCATAGACCCTGGGTACTAGCTGATCCTCTTACCTGGCATCTCTTTCTCCCACTTCTTTACCTCTCCCACCCAAACCACTGGTACTTTCTGATTTGTTTGAGCTCAAACTTCTGTATCTCACTCTGTTTATTTACTTATTTATTCACAGTGCTGGGCATTGTACCCAGGATCTTGTCAACACCAGGCAAGCACTGTACCACTGAGCTGTGCCCTGTCCCTAACTTCTCTATTCTTTGATGAACCATTTTACTTTCTGATTCTCAGCTTTGTTCTGCAGTTTGATGGCTCACCTGTGCCTGTGTTGTTCTCCTAGAAGGTAAGCTTCTGAGAGCAGGAACCCGGTCTGTCTTGTTCACTGGATCCCCAGCAGCCAGCACAGTGCTGATTCAGAGGGAACACAGCAAATAATATCTGCGGGATAAGTGGTGGAGCTTGTTGCTCAGTTGAGCACTGGGAAGTGCATTGGTGACCTCTGACAGTGGAAGCCATGACAATACATATACTGGTGGGGCTTCCTTCCTACTCCCACCACTTCCCCTGGGGTCTGATTGCTGGTCTTCTGTTCCCTTGCAGCCGCCCATGCCAACTTCCGTTCCCGTCGACCGTGCAGCAGCACAGCCCCATGTCCTCTCAGACCTCCTCCGTCAGTGGGCCACTGCACTCTGTCTCCTTGCCACTTCCACTTCCGATGACCTTGGCGGCTCCACAGCCCCCGCCTTCCGCCTCCCCCAGCCAGCAGCTTGGTCCAGATGCATTTGCGATTGTGGAGCGCGCCCAGCAAATGGTGGAGATACTAACTGAGGAGAACCGAGTGCTTCACCAGGAGCTTCAGGGTTACTACGACAATGCCGACAAGCTCCACAAGGTATGGTATGTGACATCCCAAGCCAAGGGGTCAGAGAAGCTTCTCTGGAGGGAACAGGATCCTCTACCTGCTCCTGGGTGTCTGTCGATTGGCTGACTCACTTGCTGGTGTTTAACGAGGCCCCTTTTTATGCCAGGCATTGTGTAAAGCTTTAGGGAGACAAAAATAAATATGACCCAGTGCCTTTCTTGGAGGAACTTACAGTACTATAGGGGTGAGAGAATTGGGAAACCTAATGCCTGCAGGAGAGGTGCAGCTCAGGTGGCTCTGGTTGAGGCCTCAGAGGCTAAGTAGGATTTCCTCAGATGGACAAATGTGGAAGAGGGAACACAGACAGTAACACAGGAATGAATTGAGAGACATCAATTTTCCTTCATATGTGGGAATCTCAGGAACCTTGCGATTGCTTTGTCTGTCTCATCAGCAGGCTAATGCAAAAAGCAACATCGCCTGGACGCTCCAAGAGCAAGAGTAGGGGTTATTGTATGCTTTCCCTTGTGCTCACCACTGATCAAGTGGGAAAATGCCAAGTAATTCCAGCCTGTGTAGACATCATGGCGATATTAGAAAGTGAGACAGCCTTCATCCTTAGAGCATTATGCTAAGAGCCAAAGAAATTAGAACATCATCCAGCAAGAACAAATTGTTACAAGTCTTTGATTTCTTGGTGACCCACATGTCTGTGTCTCATGTACTGCAGGAAGTATGGAAGAGAAAAGAGGGGCAAAGGTAATGGGGTGTTTTAGGGCAGGAGAGCCACAGGATGCTCAAATTTCTTTTTTGGACCCAAGAAGTATGTGTGGCAGCTGGGATCTAATGAGTGTAAATGCCTGTCCCTGTCCCTGGAATAAGGCACTTCTGTAAGGAGCTAGGGTAGAAAAGTAAATTCCACCTGACTCCAAGATTGTCCCTTTGACTCCGTACGACAATTGATAAAAATCATGGCTAGATCAATTAGTGTTCATTATTGATTTCACAGGTAAGGCTGAACTTTTGGTAGTCAGGGTTTTGGTTTGTAGGCCTTTCTCATTTTCCAATGGCTGGCAGTAAAAAGCTGGGAGCAGAGGATTTAAGAGTGCAAATGATCGCCTACAATCTGCCCCAGCATGTTGGTGTGGAATTTCCTCTGAAAGGGTCTGGAGCTCCCAGAATCAAGACCAGACTTGGCTCAGGGAGCTCTGGCTGCCTTTATCAGAAGGAAGATGACAGCCACAAACAAATAGTGCTGCATGAAGATGGTGGCCCCATTCCCACCTCCACTTGAACCCTTAGAAGTTGGGAAACCAGTGTGTTGTCTCCTGGCTGTTTGCCTGTAAGCTGCTGCTCAGGCCCCAGCTTGCCTCTGACTCCTCCCAGGGCAGCTTCTTGGTATGGCCTGAAAACTGGGAAGGGCCCACTCAGCACTTTTGGGAAACACATTTTTCTTTATTCTTCCCTAATGGAACTCTGTGGTAGATGTGTCCAAGAGCACTGCAGACTCCCTGAAGACAGTTTGGTGCTGGGTCTCTTCATAGGGATATTGTGGAAGAGTTCCATGGACAGTGTAGTACAGAAAGATCAGTGACTTTTTTAAAAAATTAATATATAGGGGTTTTTTGTTAACCAATAACATACATCTGTTTCTGATTTTGTTGCAAATTTATTTATTTTTTTTTTGAAAAATAAAATCACTTAATCTCCCAGTGCATCAATTTCCTTGCACAGAGGAAGATGCTTAGAATTTGTGGCCAAAAGGATTCAGATGGCTTCTGAAAAGTTAAAAGCTATTTTCCTTCTGGAAACCCAAACTCTTTCATTCCCTAGAATATTATAAATGGCTCCATGAGTACCACAATTTTATTGATCTGTCATCTGTCAAGCTAGAATTGTCAATTTAAAACCTCAGATCTTGTGAGATCCTTGGCGTACTCCTCACTAGTTCTATAGTTGTTCTCAAAGATGGGACTGAGACCCAGGAGGGCTCTGTGAGCTTGGTGTTGTGACATTTTCTGCCATGTGTCCCAAAGGCCATCCCTGTTCCGGAGTTTTCCTCACCATTGTCCTCACTGCTCAGTGTGCTCGGCATCTGCTTAAGTTTTAGGTCTGGGCAGAGGATGGTGGGCCGAGGCAACAACTCCGCTTCTCGGTAATGATAGCTGCTAGTTTCTTGGCATGGATGTGATGCCTACTTTTTAGGTGGGCCTGCCAGGATGTAGGATGTGGCCATGCTATGCCCACAGTATCATTCCATCTGAGACCCTCATAGCATTGGGAACACTTTGGCCCTCACAGAGATTCATTTTAAGAGCAAAACCAAAAATAGATGAATTTTTAATTGCAGAGCTTAGCATATGCATTTTGTGCCAGGAACATGGCCGAGAAGAATGATTAAATTCAGAGGCTGCCAGAGCCTGGCCTCGTCACGAAGGCTCTGTTTCCAAAGAGGCACAAGGTAGTAGTTATCACTGTTAATGTTGGAAAGATGGTTAGGGGCTCCCAGAAAGAGCTGTTGTTTTTGTTTTTCCTTTTGGTTACTCCTTTTGCTTCTCTTTCCTCCCTGTTTCTCTGAAACTTAATTAATGGACAGAGTTTCCAGGAGGACACCAGGCTGTGCACTGTTGAATTGTTGGCTTCAGAAACTATCAGGGACATCAGGAGGGGAAGGAATGAGCATTTTTGGTCATCCCAGGCTTGCACTAGTGAAGACACTCTTCTTTTGTGAGGGAAACCACGGAGGCTTTGATGGTGCAAGTCTATGGCTTGAACAACAACAGCCTTTCTTTGGTTTTAGGCATCCCTGACGGTTCTCAGGGGAAAAGCACACACCTGGAGCTTAGAATGGCTGAGATTTTCTCAGGGTCCTCTGTTGGTTTGCGTGATGACAACAGCATCTTTGGAAGCTGTCAGGGCGTCTCACTCTGCTTCGTAGCTCTGTTTCTGGGACACTGAGTACTTCTCTCTTGCCCAGCCTCAGGGCTCTCAGGCTGCGGGGAGGACAGCAGCTGTGAAGGCCAACTTGACCTTCCCTCTGCGCACCAGACCCAGAACCTAAACAGCCCTGGTGGTTTATATCAGAACCAGCTGTCCAGTCTTCTCATCTTCATAAATGTCAGGGGGGTTTAAGATGTTCTGGACATGGAGGGTCTGAAGAAGGTTTTTACTCTGAAGGAGGTACAGTCACAAAGAAAAGAACTTTAGATATAAGATTCTTAAAATGAATCCAGTCTAACTTTCTACCCCTTAGGAATCCTTGCTTCATGTCCCTAAAAGGAGGCCTTTTCTTTTTTACGAGTATAATTGCAAAAAAAGGAGAACTCACTACTGGGTGAACTATACTTCTGGAAAATATAATTAGGAAACTCTTCCTTGTGTTGGATCAAAGTCTGCATCTCTTCAACTTCCCCATATTTAATTGTAACTCTGATCTCTACAACCACACTGCAAGGGACTACTCTTTGTCCACCACTACAGCTATCATTTCTCACAGGAAATAATTGTCCTGAACTAACGTCCTTGCCCTTTTTCTCTGGGTACCTAGAGCACATAGCTATGTGTTTTTTCTTGATTGTTTTAGCCTTTGAGGTGGTAAACTATGCTGTAGAAGGCTCCTGAAGTTTCGTCTTACAGTGTGCAGAGGGAAGTTTCCTAGTGAGAGTAAAGAATCCATGGTCAGGTGTAGTTCATACACCAAGTTGATTGAAGATTAATTAATCCCAGTTGCGGCCATGGGCAGAGGACAGTTCTGGGATGGTAAAAGCTATTTCTGCCCTCGAAGAGTTAACAGTCAAATTGGAAACACAATGAGTTATGTACAGCAGGTAACAGTCCAGTGAACTCAGACCATAGCAGATTCCTAGGGTGGCACAGGTCAGGAGACCTTCCCGACTGTCTTTGGCTTGCAGGTTGAGCAGCTCTTTGATGGTAGCACCTCAGGGCTTTGGCACTTTCACACCTCTTAGTGACTAGGTATTGCCCTGTGGTCTTTAAGGGCACTGTTCCTGCAGGATGGACATGCCCATCTCTCCAAAAATAAAAGCTCCCATTATACAGAAAATTAGCTTAGAAATGGCAAAGTATTTTGGAGCTGTCTCTTTTGCAAACAAAATTAAAAGGAAGGAGCATCACTTGCAGTAGCACTGTGAACAGGATTTAGGACATGGTATTCTCCGTGCCACCACATTGCTGATAATTCATGATATCACTGGAAGAAACAGGAAGACCTTGTGGAAGTTAGGGGACAGTGGAATGGCCAGCTCTGGCATAGGAAGGGCTCAGGGACAATAAAATGGTACCAAAAGGAGGCTTGGTGTCTTGGGTCCACCTCTTTTGGCTGCCTCTAAGCCAAAGCTCTACGCTGTCCAGCCTCTTCAATGACCTCTTCCCAGACGGTCCCTGCTTGGTTGTATGTAACCTGTGGGGACACTGACCATGATTTTGCTCCTTCTGAAGTCTTTGTCTTCTGGGCACCTGCGGAACCAATGACTTCAGTCTCTCTCCTTTTGCCCCAGCCATCCCTCAGTGTGAACGCTCCCCATGGGTTCTCTCAGCTTCTGTTGACTCCAGAAGTGGCCTTCATTCTGTCATCGTCTGTCATCTGTTGGCCGATGCCACCACAGCTGTTCTCCTGACTTTCAGACATGTATCTCCACCTCCTAACTGGAAAGCTTTGGTGTTCTACAGAGTCCTCATCTTTTCAAAGCCAAATTGTTTTTTCCCCCCTTTGGTAAACCTGTTTTTTCTTATCATCATCTATCTTAGTTGTCGTATTTCCCCATCTTCTAAGCTGTGAATGTCTATGTTGTCTTGGATTTCTGCCTTATGAGGTAGACCCACACACCAAGACCTGTGGACTCTGCTGTTTAGTATCCTTAGAACTTTTCCTTTTAGTTATCCTGGCTCATGCCCTTGTCACCTGTCACTCATCTGTTTACCTTAACCACTCACCTGGACTTCTTTTCTCCCACTTTCTACTCCCACCTCCACACTCCAGCTCCATCTTATAGTTATCTCTATAAAACTCTGGTAAGACCACGCCACGCTTCTTACAACCTGCCCCTCCCCAGTCCCTCCCACCTGATAATTCTTCTTTGCTGTAACTTCAAGTTCTTCCTTTGACCCTAGTTCCTGCCTCTCTCACCCCGCTCTTGTCCTGGGACTGTCATGTCAAAGCCATGTGCTTCCTTTCATGGCAATGTTTCTTGGCTTGTGTCCAATTTCTTGCCTAGTATGTCAAAGCCCTCTGGCTTTTCTTTTTTGCCTGGCAAACTCCTGTTTGTCCTTCAAGACTCATTTTAGATGGCATTTTCTCTAAATGACATTTTCTGTCTTACCCTTGCAAAATTAATGACTTTATCTTTTGGCTGTCATGGCACTTCACTGTCATAGCCCTTATCACCTTGCATTGTAGAAGTGCCTGTGTCTGAGTACACTCCACGTAGTCTGTGAGCGCCTAAAGGCTGAGGATTATCTTACTTCTGTGTCCTTGTACCCAGGAGAGTATCTGCATGCTGTAAGCAAATTATGAATATCTGTTAGGACTTGTATTATTTACAGAAGTCTTATCATGGATTTTCTTATCTGGGTAGTTAGTATTCCAAAAAAAAAAAAAAAAAAAAAAAGCGTGCCTAGCTCTCAGTGACATTTCTTTCCTCTAAAGGGACTCACAACATGCCTTTGGTCCCCTAGTGTCCAGGGAGGAGTGCTATTGCTCTCATACCATCAGCTTAGCCTCAGCGGCAGCCAATCTGACCTCTAGGCAAAAGATTAGACATGAGCCATGAAAATAAGCACATGGCTTTGACATGACAGTCTTGGGACAAGAGCATGTGGAAGAAGCAGGAACTAGGGTCAAAGGAAGAACCTGAAGTTACAGCAAAGGAGAATTATCAGGTGGGAAGGATTGGGGAGGGCTGGGTTATAAGAAGGGTAGTGTGGTCTTATCAGAGTTTGCAGGCCCTCTCACCCAGCCTTTACTTTTTTTTTTCTTTGTTTAATTCGTTTTTAAAATTTGTTCTAATTAGTTATACATGGCAGTAGAATGCACTTTGACACCTCATACATAAATGGAGTATGGTTTTTCATTCTCTGGTTGTACATGATGTAGAATCACACCAGTCATGTAGTCATTTATCTACACAGGGTAATAATGTCCAATTCATTCTACTATCCTTCCTACCCCAAACTCCCTTGTCTCCCTTCACTCCCTTCTGCCTAATCCAAAGTAACTCTATTCTTCCTTATCCACCCGTAATGTGAATTAGCATCCAAATTATCAGAGAAAACATTCCTGCGTTTATGTTACACAGTAGCAAAATGGAATTTATTGAGATCCCCTTCAAAATCACTATTACATTAGACTCCTATAATAGTCATTAGCTACTTGTTATAGATTTCCAGATGCCATAGGATAAAAACTTCTCCAGTTATCCTCAATTTCATGAAATAAAAAAAGTTTTAATCCTATATTTCTCAGTTCCTGCAGATAAAAAAGGTTTTCTGCAGTACACTCGTTTGTACTTAAACACAAGTCCATTGGTCATTTATGTAGATGTTTACATAAGTAAGGGATGAAGATGCTCATTAATGAAGCCTCTCCTGGAGAATAGGCAGGTAGGAGGGTCCCTGGAAAGAGCACTGTGCTTAAAGTCTAAAAGTTTGGGTCTTGGGTGTAGTGCTTTAATTCTGTTGTGCTTTAATATTTTCCTTATGTGAAGTGGACATAATGATCATAGCTATTAAAATAGCATATCAAGTGTAAGAGGCTTATGTTATGGTTAAATTAATCTCTTCCTAATATTGATATAGTGGGACTTTTACAAGGTGACATCACATGGTCTGATATTGCCCTTGGAATAGTGATGCTGCCCTTGGAAGGCAGGTGGGGAGCAATATGGATTCCAAAGTTTGGTAGACATGAAACTTGAGATGCAGGAAGCCTGCCCTGAAGGAAGACATAGCCTCACACTTGAGTGTGATAGAACCATTATTACTAAGACACCAGCATGAATGTCACTTTAATGCCAGTTCTTTCTTATAGTTTGAAAAAGAACTCCAGAGAATTTCAGAAGCCTATGAGAGTCTGGTGAAGTCCACTACCAAGCGAGAGTCACTGGACAAGGCCATGAGAAATAAACTGGAAGGCGAGATCAGAAGACTTCACGATTTCAACAGAGACCTCCGAGGCATGTCACCCTCTCCTTATGATCTCTCCACCCTAAACTACCTGTGCAGTTAACAGCCTCATTCAGGGCCAGATTGCTGTTCTTTCATTAGATGATCTTGTAAATTCCAACCTTCTGGGAAGGGAAAAGTGCTCAAAGAGCAGAATCATTCTTTTCTTCTTCGTGGGTTGTAGGTTGCAGCATGGAATCTTGGAAGTGAACCTGCCTGCCTGAGGCTGTGGAAGCAGGGAGTCTGTGTGCAGCTCCACTTTGCTTTTACTCAATAGTGACTCATGACTGTGTGAATAGGAATGTTTAAAAAGACCAATGTGGGAAGCACAGCCCTTTCCACATCAGGCTGAGTCTTTGGGTAGTGTTCTTTGCAAGCCAGCGCCTCATTTACTAGGTATAATAGAAAGACAGAACTAGACATATGTTCCTCCTGCAGGGCGGGGGAGGGCCACAATTGTGAAGAGTGTAAACATATGTCCTCCCTGAAGGAAATTATCCACCTGCTGCAGGGTCTTGGCAACCTCCAACAAGCGCAGTGATTTAACCCATAAAATTTTGCCTCATGTTCAGCCAGCCAAGCCGTTTTTCAATTGCGTCAACTCAACTGAATTTTTCAGTTGACAACTCAATGCGCTGGTTGTCACCAGTAGCTAGAGCCTACTTTTTGAGATACTACAAACCTTTTTGTGTGGGATATCAAATATATCCAATAAATACTTACTAGGCTGGATTATTTAATTGGATAAATTAAGATATACCAAATGGTTTGGGCAAACGAAACTTGCTATATACAATCTTCATTCATTGGGCTGTTTTAATTTATCTTGGTATTTGTTGCTTTTATTTATTTTATAGTTCTAAGATTCAGATAAGTAGTTTCTGGATAAAATATAGGGCTGATGGTCAAGGCTGGACTAGGTCTGGATTTGAAGTTATGAAGACTAAGCCTGCTTGGGAGAACTTCATCTCAGAGGCCGTGAAGTGTTTTTTTTTTTTTTTTCCCAGCCTGCCCCTACCTCACACTGCTGGTGCATTGTCTTTGCAGTTTGACTGAGTAAAGATACAGGATGGCATCTGAAGACTTTTCTTTTGTTATTTTGTTCTTCCCCAAGAATTGCTGAGTTTGGGGCCCTTGCCTGAGCATCTCTTCATATCCAGCTTCTGGTACCCATTTCATTTCTCCGTTGGATGATCACTTAAATCCATATGCACTTTTTTAAACCATGTCCTTGTTGTTTATAGATCGACTGGAGACAGCCAACAGGCAGCTGTCTAGCAGGGAGTATGAAGGACATGAAGACAAAGCTACCGAGGGGCATTATGCTTCCCAGAGTAAGTCTCTATGTTTATTTATCCCACAGTTGGTATTTTAAAAAACTGGAGGCCTGAGGAAAGAATTATAATAGTTTTAAGTATGTTTTATAACTGTGTGCTTTTTCTTAGCCTGCAACACATTGGGCCCAGATGAAGCCCTCCTACGTCTGCTCAAGACAAAGCTGAGATTGACTTATATTAGTTCAGAGATGTTTATTCTGTTCTTCTGACCTCAGTTCCTCTCTGTCTGTGTAATCTCCTCCAAGGAATAGCAACACTACAGTCTTTCCTGGCATTCACTACTTCAAATAGATCACAACCCTTTTTCTCTAGGAAAGGGAGGAGGTGTGGTTCTCTGGACAGGTTGAGGAGTGCTAGATTGGCTGCCACTTGCCAGCATGTTAATCCCTCTGAATGATCACACTGTGTGTCTCCATACCTGGGGTTTATTTCCAGAAGCCACTGAACCCATTTCAGCCAGAAAAATGAACATGGGCTTTGTAAGCCTCTAGATTTATTGGGAGAATATTTTATTAATATTGCCAGAGGAAATTGATAGAATCAGAGGGACTTTGACAGATGATTGGTCAGGGATTGAATTTTGGCAAATTCATTGCACAAGCCAAAGATTTAAAAATTCAGTTGCATTTTTAAAAACTGTTTCAGAAACTGAATTCATAGCTGTATCATAACTCTCAACAGCATTATGAATATGTGCTCACAAACTACAGGAAAAACAACAACAACAACAAAAAGTGATGTACTCAGTGCCAGCCAGCTATCCTGTGATACTGTTCTGATGTGTGGGCTGTCAATGTGGCTCTGCGTTTTAAAGGCTGGGAAGTAATTGGTTAAATATTCTGAGTTTTAATTCTATTTGGTTGGGTTTAACTTCCTTTGTTTCCCACAGATTTACTCATGATTACATTCCAGTTTTTAGCCCATTCTTTATTTTTTAAATTCTGCTTTTGACAAGTAGACATTAACAGTATATAGGGATTTGGCCTCATATTCCTTTGTAGTCTTATAGTAGGTGATTGGTCTGTCCTCCAAGTTCACATGAAAATCTGTATCGACACTTTGAATTACTTGCTTTTCTCACAGAATTCATATTTTCTTATGGGTGTGATAGATTTACCATCTCATCAGAGCTTTCGCTTGAAAGGTGTCATCTGTGGGATTTGCATGCAGGATTTGGGCACCTTTTGGAGAACTGCATGCCTAAGGGTAGAGTAAGGTGTGTCAGCAGTGCTGGCTTTAGGCACTCTGCTGACCCTGCCTTCTTGGTGGGGTGCCAGCTGATCACTTGGTTCAGGTCAAACATAAAAAGCTGTCCATTTCACCTGATGGGCTTCTGTTTGATCTTCTGGCATAGGCTGGTGTGATGGAACAGTAAGTAGGGTTTGGAGCTGGGTGAGCTCAGACACATTCTTGAAGACTTTACTCTTTCGGCTCAAATCTGGAACATCAAGGATCAGACAATTCAACCCTTCCAGCTATACAGGCAGTGGTTTGTTGTGGGTAAACTGGCTTCACTGTGTCTCAGAGGCATAACAAGAGAGACCAACTGCTTAGAGGTATCCCCCTGTTATGTGTGACATAATTGAATCCACGCAGTGCACTTGAAGCAGGCTTTGTGACTGTGATGTCTAACCATTTTTCCCACACCCAGCCTTCACAGGAAACTTTGTGCCTTCCTTGTAGCATTATAATTATTCATAGATGGACTTAGGATGTTATTTCAAATTTAAATACGTTTTTTCTTAATGAGTTCTGAAAACCTCTCGTATATTACAAAAATTACCATGCCACTCCAGGTATGTTGCAGATATTTTTCCCATTGTTTTTAATCTTTGATTATAGTATTCTTTGTCTTAAAGATTTTTTTCAGTAACCATATTTATGCCTTCTAGGATTGATGTGATGCTTAAAGTTACTTCTTCTTTTCAAAGATTCTAATGGTATTCACCAATGTTTTCTACACATGAGTGTGATTTCACTGTTTACATGGTGTATATTTTGGAAGGTAGCTTGACACGCAGTATAGGCAAGTGCACCAGGGCTAACAAGGAAACTTGTTAACAGCCATTTTAATTTCTGGGTGAAAGATGTAGAAGGCCTGAACTAAGACAGTAGAAGTAGCAGTGAAGAGTAGGGGACAGAAAAATGAGGGACACATTCATAGGACTCGTGACAATTGGATAATGACAGAGAGAAGTGAGTATGACTGGAGCAGCTGGATGATGGTCACCCTTCACCAGTACAACTCAGGAGAAGCAGGTTAGGGTTAAATAATGAGTGAAAGGTTTGAGCTGTTAAGTCATCTCACCCTGCAGCCCTTAGTTCAGTGAGCAGGTATAATGGCAGATACGGAGATACCCACAGGACTAGATGGCAGCCATCTCTGTCAGGCTTTCCCTTGAGCATGTGAATACAGAATGACTGGCATGAATCACCACCTCTCTTCATAGTTATTAATGTGTTCCTTTATCTGAATATTATTCTATTACTAGAATAAAAAGAATAGAATAAAATAGATTAAAAGAATATTAATGTTATTAGGACAAAGTTAATTAAGCCCTTAGTAATCATAATTATGAATATTCCCCACTTTTTCAGTGAGCCTTTTGGAATTCTAGCCCTTGGTTCAGAGAAAGGTAAGACAACATCGCAATGGTAATGACATGTCTGGATAGTACATACCAAGGATCTATAGGGCTAGATTGTGATGCCCCTGACAACCACTCTGGCATTGGAAAAGTCAGAGAGTAGGGGAAAGTACAGAATAATGTACTCTGCTTTTTTTGCCAGGTATTTGTGTAGATACTAGGTGTCTGAAGCCTAAGAGCACCCAAGTGACTCTTGCAACACGAGCAAAAGCTCTCTAAGTTAGTGGAGGGAGGAGATCCTTCCTGAAAAGATTTTTAAATTTCCCTTGGTAGCTTTTAAAACCCGAACTCTGCTCTTAAGTTGGAGCCTAGGAAAGCTGTGGTGGACTGCATAGGTAGCTACCACTTAGTGTTAAGGTTGAACGGACCTTGAACAGGTCTGTTGTGTTCCTCTCTGTCAAGAGAGTTGTCTGTGTTGAAAATCTTGTGGAGTTAAATGCTTAGGAGTTTTGATGACCTGGAGGCAACTTTCCCTTCATAGATTAACATTATCTTTGGAGGAATTCAAAGTTTTATTTATTTGTTTATTTTCTGGTTTTTCTTTTCTTTTCTTTTTTTTTTTTTTCCAAGTGTTTTTGCAGCTTATAGGCTAGTGATGTTAAAGCCAATTGCTCCTGAAAAACAGGGCCTCTGGCCAATTCCTGTTTGGTTTGGCTGTGTGAAACTGGGGCTTCTTTGTCTTTTAACTTAAATGAGGCTCCCATTTTTTCCCATTCATCTCTCTCTCTCTCTCTCTCTCACACACACACACACACACACACACACACACCAAAAGTAGGTTACTGTCTGCTGAAAACAAGGCCCTGGAAATGTCTGTCATTCTTAGCTATGTCGTCTTCTTAGTGAAACTTTTTAAAAATTATTTCTGAAAATTGATAACTGCAGAATTCTATCTGCTTTAGGCCAGAGAGCCAAAAATAAACTATTAGATGAGGACACACTAGACTAGTAGAGATGAAACTTCATTTTATTGAGTTTTTAAATAGACATGTCAGGCCTTGTTGCATACATTGCATGCTGAGCTAATCAGGCCATTCTAGTGGGACCTGATTAGCTCAGCATGCTTGTGTTGTGCTGGGATATAACCAAGTCACGTTTAAAGAATGTACAAGAATCTATTCCCTTGGGATTTTGAAGGTACCCAGGTTCAGCATACATGGTTCAATTCTGGCTATTAAATGATATGTCGCTCTAAGAAAAAAAGATTATTTGGGTATTTGGTGATTTGTTTAAAACAACATATTGATGAGTAATGCATACAAATGTGTCAGAACAATATATATCTGTTTTCCTTAAAATTCCTTTTGGTTTAACAATGAACAGAAAAAATGTGTGCAGCCACACTTTTTCTAAAACAACAATAATTTGCCATTTTCTTTTTTTTTAATTTTTTAGTTGTGTTGGACACAATACCTTTATTTTATTTGTTTATTTTTGTGTGGTGCTGAGGATCGAACCCAGGGCCTTGCACGTGCTAGGCAAGTGCTCTACCACTGAGCCACAACCCCAGCTCCTAATTAGCCATTTTCAATGTACCTTATAATCATCATTCTTACTCTTGAATCTTATTTTTAGACACTATAGTTTACTGTCTCTTATAGAATGTGAAAGAGTCCAAAATGATTTCCCAAATGAAAACCCTTCCGATTTTTGTATCTCTGTAAGCTCTTGTGTGAACCACAAAGCAGAAATGACTATGACATAAACATTTATTTTGTTGACCTACATAGAGCCATAAGGAGATTATTCTGAATCCTCATTGGATTTCATTACATCGAATGTCATGGGTTTCTGTCAGGCATCATTAGAAAAGAAGGTTAGATGTAACACGTGGGTGCCCTGGCTTACCTCTTCCTCCTCAGGCCAACCAGGGCTGGCAGCTCATCTTGACTCAGACTCCTTGGTGCAAGCTCCTGTTACAGCACTTTTATATTCTGTGGGGTCATACTGTCTGTGTGAATCTCTCCACCAGATGGGAGAAAGATAGGCATACTTTAATAATATCCACCCACACTAAAACAACTTGCATTTTTATGCACCTGGAACTTGATAAATGCTTCTTGAGGGAATGAATAAAACTAAAAAGTTCAGTAACAAGGTTGAAATTCTCCTTATGCAGCATCAATACCAAAACTTTCTTTTAAGTTCAGTGTCTTCAGTCATGTGGGAAGATGCCCTAGTTTATACTCTGTTGCTTCAGTGAGCTAGGTGAAATTATTAAAATAACACTGTTACAATAGAAGTAACTTTAAAACACCCAAATTTATTTATTTATTTTTTTGTTTTTCTCTTTTCCTTCTTCCTTTTTTCCAAGTAGAATATCCAAGGGAGAGAAATTTTTTATTATTAAAAACAGTATTTTTCGAGAAAGTTGGTAAACTTAGCTCATTTTGGATTTCCTTGACTCCTCTTTATTGTGCTCTGTTAATGGTGAGAGTTCACTGTGGCATAGAAACGTTTTTGTAGCAGCCAGTCAGATGCTCACACTGACCAATCCATAGACCATGCTAGATACCACAGATCAGCACCATGGGCAAAGGAGAAGGACTGGCCCTCAAAGCCGGCCAAAGCGGGATCATTTTGATCAAGATTTTCTTGCTCTAAATTAACTGGTTCTCCTTATAGATGATCTCTTTAGTTAGTTGGACTGTGGTTCTAAAACTTGGTTTTATAGGCACAGGCCCAAGCAAATAGGCTGGACTTCACTCCTGCATCTTCTGATTCCTGGTGTTTTACTAACATGTTTAGTGACCTGAAGTTAAATGCTAAACCTCCTTGCACCTCCATTTCCTTTAAAGTAATGGAGGTATGACTCTCCCAGTTTAATGAACACGATTCTGAGGATAGCCAGAGATAGGAAATAAAGGAGACTTTATAAAATACATAGTTCTGCAACACTTCTTCCTGCCCCCTTGCATCTATTTTAGTACTCACCACCTCTGGAGGGATGTGCCAATTTTCAGGGAAGGGGAATGGGCTGTGTTCCCAATAAATTCCTGCATGCCTTACTTAGCCTTAGCCTTGCTGAATTTGGAAGGCAGAGCATGTGAGCACTTAAGCCACTTGATCAACCTTGACAGGCAACACTGAGGAACTTCAAGCTTTCATGACAACCAGAAGTGCACACCGTCTGCAGGGCATCTGTTTATGTTCAATCGTATCTTCTCCCCAAGTGTGAAAATTAGTGTTACTCAATTTAGGCTCTGATTTTCCATACTTAACAAGCAGATCTAATTGAAGAACCATCTCTTGGTCATGTATTGATATCTTGGTCATTAACCATTTCTTGGTCATTAATTGATATTGTCTTTAGCAGGTGAACATGGGTTTTGATTTTCACACTGAAGGTCTTAAAATTACTTTTTGCTTGGCATTCCTGCTATTATGTTGAAAAGTTGGGCCTCTTAAGCTTCTTTATGGTCTGCATTCCTTGCACTGCATAGCAGGACAGATAAATAGAGTAAGGCCAGACTACAAAACAGACAAAAATCCATTTGCATCTCAAGTGGCATCAAGTAACCCTCACTTTTCCTAATGACTTAGAACCAGGAAATCCATGGGCAGCCTCCACTTAAATGGCAGTTGCTTAGAGAAGACTTTCTGAGATGATAAGGTTAGATGATCCTTTTATATACTCCCCAACGCCCTGTACTTTTTTTTTTTTTTTTTTTTTTTAGTAAACACTCATCACGAGTGCAAATAAGAAACTGTTTGGATAATCATTTTCTGTCTTCCCCCTTTGAACTGTATGCACTCGAAGTGCAGTGGCCCTGTCTGTCATTGTCACCATTGTAGCCCTAGCTCATTGTTTTTCCAGAACTTGGCCCAATGCATAGTGCTTAGAGACATTTAATAAATATTTGCTCAATGTCGAATGAAATGATGATCATTATTATTTATTCAAACAAGTAGTTAAAAGTTAATTACTATGAACTAGCTGTGTGCTAGCCATGGTCAGCAAACTTTGTTAAAGTCCACATGTAAATATTGTAGACTCTGAGGCCACGACTACTCAAGTCTGTGTCTTGCCCAAAAGCCACCACAGATGATTAATTAACAAATGGGTGTGGCCATGTCCCAATCAAACCTTATTTACAAAAACAGGCTGTGGGCTGGATTAGGCCCGCAGCCAGAGTTTGCTGCCTTTCATTCCAGGCACTTGTTATAGAAGAGGAAGATGAAGAAGGGACCCCAGCAAAAGGAGAATCGAAGGAAGAATCGAAATTAGGAACTTCAGAAGTGTTCCCTAGATCTTACTTTGTAAATTGCCTTAATTTCAAAAAGGATATAATTGTTCATTCTTTTGTAATCCCATATAAGGAGAGCATGATTATGATCATTTTAGAAAAACTGAGAAAACTGAGATACATAGAAATACATTCACAAATCTTAGTTACCCAGTGAGGATCCCAAATTAGCTAACAATGTAGACAGTGCTGGGCAGCTCTAGTCTAGCCACAAGGGTTCGTTGCCTTGAGAGTGAGGGCTCTCTCAGTGGGGCCACGAGTTCCTACCATAGCATCCTTCCATGAGATGAGCTGGGCAGGTTTGATTATCAACTATGGAGAATATCTGAAAGGTTGCCTGTCTGATCACAAGCAGTGCATGTGTCCTCTGAAGCAAGTTTCATTGTCACTGTGAGTAGCAGTATCCTCATGGCTTTTGATCTGCTGGTTAAAAGCTCATCCTCAGGTGGAGTTGCAAGTGTGTGCCCAGTCACTATCCTTCTGGTCCTGGTTCAAGCTAGCCTGGTGTGGTCATATCACAAGAGTTTCAGCGGCCAATACTAATCAAGCACTTACTAGGACCAAGCACTATGCTAGCCTCCACAGGGACATTATTTCTTAATCCTCCAAGCAGTCCTTTGAGATTGGTATTACAGGTATCTTACAGATGAGGAAACTGAGGCACAGGAAGATTAAGTAACTTGGCCATCTTCATACAAGCTGGTAAATGGAGCAAACAGGTTTTGGAACCCAGGCCATTCTGACTGGGCCAGATGGGTGGAGAGAGGCCGGAATGAGAGAAGCATTGAACTCCCGGTGACTTTGGAGCTCAGTATAGCATCCACATTTTGCAAAAGCTGAAACTGCAACTGAGAGTAATCAAGTGGTTTGCCCAAGATTCCACACTGGAAAATTGGGACTAAACCACAGCTAGAATTGGGACCTCCTCTTTCTTATTTTTTTTTTCCTTCCCTTTTTCCAAAAAATCAATTCTATAATCCCCTGGTGAGTGAAGATTTTACATTTTTTACCATGGGAGGAATCCTGGATAGCAAAGGATTTTGTACTAGAAATCTTATTTGGTTGCAAATAATTTAACCCAGTACTGTGACTTAATAATAAAGTATTCAGATGATAAATAACGTTCTGTGCTTCTAACTTCTTCATCTATCTTTGAACTTGAGCCACTTATAATAAAAGGTCTGTTTGTTAAACTAGGATATCCTCTTCAGTTAGCCCCCAACACAAAAGTTTTTGAGAGAAGAATAGAATTTAGAGTCTAAAAAATTATCTTCTCAAAATGTCTGTGAAATAAAACTTTTTGTTCTCTGGATGATGAAATAAAAACATAAGCAGAACACAATGAGTAACTCTGTGGTGTGGGTTCTTACAATTAGTTTTTGGAACTATTTTTAGTTCACGAATTATGGTGAGAGCCTACAGCTCTATCTAGATGGAACCAGAGAACTTTGAAGGGGTCAAAGTGTTTGTTTGAAGTCCAGAAAATTTGGTCTTACACCATTAAAAATAAGCTTGCATCTGCTACTAATTTTCCTCCTTGCTTACAAAAACTGTGGTTTGGTGAAAAGAAGAGAGAAAAAGGATCTGTTCAAAGCAAGTCACAAAAACGACAATGGGAGGGACTGCAGAAGTTAAAATAAAGGAAGGGAGGACATATGATCGCAGGCAGCACATTACTCCCTCTGACCAGTCCTGGCACGGACCTCTTCTTTCCTCAGATACAATAATTTCCACAGCCAGTCTGGTGTTAAGGTACTTCTGCCATTCAGAGGGACTATTTTTTATAACATTTTTTAGAGGACACAATACCTTTTATTTTATTTGTTTATTTTTTATGTGATGCTGGGGATCGAACCCAGTGCCTCACACATGCTAAGCAAATGCGCTACCACTGATCCAACACACCAGCCCCCAGAGGGACCATTTTAAAAATAGGGCTGGAAGTGTAGCTTGAGGCTCTAGGTTCAAACTTCAGCACCACCAAAAAACAAACAACAACAAATATAAATAATTTAATATATAACATATAATAATTTAAACAAGTACACACATGCACATTTTATTACATACAGATATTTTATATCTATTTTAGGTATTATTTACATATAATAAAATTTAACTGTTTAAAGCATACAGTTTGAAGAAATCTAATAACCGGCATAATTAAGATTTATTTGGCACTCTGTGAATTCCACATTAATGGACTGTAAATATTTGGAAAAAATATGCATTTTTAGTGAACATGTGCAGATGTTTTTCTTTTCATTATTCCTTAAACACTACTGTGTAACAGCTGTTTATGTAGCATTTGCATGGTACTAGGTATTATAAGTAATCTAGAGATAATTTAAAATGTAGAGGAGGATGTGCATGGGTTATATGCAATTACTATGCTATTTTACAGAAGGGACATCTGTAGATGTTAGTATCATCATGGGTCCTGCAACCAGTGCCCCACAATACCAAGCAATGACCATATAGAACCTATGTAGCTCATATGGTGCTTCCTCTCCTCACCAAGTGAACTGCCCGCCCCCTGGAATCTGTCTGCTTGTGTTCACATTTCTGTGTCTTAGGATCACTGTTCTTTACATGATGTTCAGGTTTTATGGTTGTTTTCTTCATGGGAGCCTCAGTGTCTGGTAGGATCTTACTTGGTCATACCTGGTAATAAAATTGGGTGTTGTTTATCTTTTTATATTAAGAAAAGAAAAGACAAAAAAGGACTTGTATTCTGTTGTGATTATAGAAATCTTAAGTCTTCAGGCTACTTCATGGATACATATATAGTAAAAAACCAAATGCACTAGGTATGTTACATTCCTGGGGCATTATTTATTCATTGTCTAATTTGTAATGTGCTATCAGTAGACATAGAAAAGCAGCAGTACATTTTAATTTCAAGTAAAACAAATTAAGATGGAAGGGTAATAATACATTTGAAAGCTGAGCTGGATGAACGGGTGTATACTCAGTCACCAAGTTTGCAAATATAATAAATTTTAAATAAAATATTTTTAGGCAGATAAATGTCGAGTGTTTAAGTTCAACTTCTAGAATTAAAATGTAACATTTTAATGCAAGAATAGCTAAAGTAGAAAAATTATGTTTAAGAGACCTTTTGTAGGTATTCCAAAAATATTTTACCAAATTATACCTGAGATAACTTTAAATTCATTTTGGAGCCAGAATATAAAAAATCAATAGGTAATTACATAAATTAACAAAAATATAATAAGTACTTAATGACATTAGATCAATAGATGATTTTGTAGTTAAGTTTTGTTACTTTCCATGATAAATATCTGAAAATGATCATATCATTGAAAATTTTCATTTTAAAGTTAGAATTTGATCATGTACCAAAAACTGTTGCCTACACTTGTCATATTTATTCACATATAAAACACTTCAGCTGTCCTATATTTTTAAAATACTATGAAGACAGAAGGGTTTAGATGCATGATGAAGAAGGCTCAGTCCCCCGTGAAATAAGCCCAGTAGAAAGGCTAAGACAGACAGGCAGCCGTCACTGGACCTGGCATCACGACAGAATACGGTAAGAGCTCATTAAAGAACAACTTCTACCCCAAAAAAAAAGTGGGAGGGAAGAAGCCTGTAGCCTTTAAGATGGGCCTTGAAAGCTAATTTATAGTTTAGAGGAATTTCGCTGCCATAGTAATAGGAAAGTTCTATATTTCTTTTGAACATGGAAAATAAATTTTGACTAAATCCTTTACACTTCAGGCTTCTCAGTTTCTCAAGTTGAGCCATCTCTCCAAAAGATTGTATTTTCTCTACATGTTAACAATAGCTGTTTCCACAAATTTTTGTCTCTCTTCTAATGTCTGAATGGTGGCTTTCAAATTCAGAACTCTTGTTCAAAAGAAAGGAAACCTACTATGTAAAACACCAAAAGCTGAAGGGATTTCAGGTGAGAGGGAGTACAGTCTTCAGAGTGCCTTCCTTCCTTCCTGTTAGTCTGTTTGCTGTTGATATAACAAAATGACTGAAGCTTGATACTTTATGCAGAAAAGAGGTTTATTTAGCTCACGCTTCTATGGTTGAAGGTTCAAGATCAAGAGATTCCATCTATCCAGCCTCTGGGGAGGGCTACCACAACCTTATCAGCATCAAGAGGTGGGAATATGTGCAGGACATGGTGAGACAGGAAGCAAAAGAGACTCAGGAAGGTTCTAGAATCACTTATAACAACCTGCTTTCTCAAAGCCTATGAGAGCAAAAACACATCTCAAGAGGGCAGTATCTCTATGATTTAATTATATTCTGCTAGGCTCACCTCTTAAGGATATTACCACCCTAACACTGCCATCCTGAGGACCAGGACTCTAGCACATGAATCTGTAGGGGTCAGACTCAAACCATGTCTAGATCATAGCAGCCGGACACTATCTTCTCTCCCTTCCTTCCCCCGTCTCTCCCAGGGCTTTGTAGAATAGAGTTTTGTTTGATCTCCTGCTCTTAATTTTCCTGTTACAGAGTTCATTTAAAAACAGTTTACTCTTCCAACCATTTAAAACTAGCCCTCACTGGAGTGTTCCTGTGGCTGTCAATAAACCTACTTAGCTGCCACCCATAACCTGTGTGTCCATTGCCTGCCACAACAAGGCAATCTGCACTGGAGTACAGAGATGGCTCAAGGTTGAAGACACGTTTTACCGGAGAATCTTTATCAGCAGATTTTAAAAAGAAAAATCTGCTCAAGCCAGCCTAAGCCCAAATAAGAGGACTGTGTTTTAAGTTTATATAAGTGTGTAATGGCGCTCACAGGCAGGGTGTGTAGGCAGGCCTCCCCAGGGCTAGGAGCCTGTGAGAATCAAGTCACAGCCTGCACTTGGGAGTCTGACTCTAAGAATGTGTTTCCTGCTCTCCTCACATAGACCCTCATCCACCTTTCTGTATACATCTGCATGATCCTTCATTCCCTTTAGTGTGGCTTTCTCTGGTTTTACCCAGAGAGAAACAGCTAGGTTGCCCATGCTATTACCACTTCTCCCAAGCTCCCACTTACAAATTTCCAAATGAGAGACTGGTTGGACTACCTCTGCAGTGGCCCTGCAGGTTGGATCAGCTATCAGATGGGAGCGATAGGTAGAGATAGATGGGAAGGGCTTTATGCTGTGGATGTGGCTTCCTGCCAGAACTTACCCTGCAGAAGGAGGATTGCAGTGGATAGCTCTTTGGAATGGGGCATTGACTGGGCAGATACCATGAAAGTTGTCTACTCTAGAGAGAATCCAAGTTAGGAAGCCTTTGCCTCTGGAAGGCCTTCTCCCAGTGAACTCCAGTGCTGGGGGCCTCTGCCATTATTCACAGGAGGGTCTGGACACTGTCTGCCATGTCTCTCCTCAGCCTCTCTACCTCGCCTCCTCTTTGTCTATGGCCTCTTCTAAGTTCACTTCACTCAGAGAGTCTCAAGAGACAGGACCCCAAAGTCAGTCTCAATAGTCAGAACAAGATTTCTAGTCAGTGGCATCTCAGGAAAAGGTTTGTTGAATTGTGCCCACCTCCTCTTCCTTTAACTCTGTCACTACCATCTGCTTCTCCTACATCCAAAGCAATAAGAACCTTCCCCAAGAAATGCCAGGGAGATACCTGACTCTCCAGAACCAGATGCTGGAACAAACTATCATTATGGGAATTATTTGAGATTTGCAACAGAATTAGCTTGGTCTGTTTTTATGCCTACACACACACACACACACACACACACACACGTGTACTCCAGAATAGATCCAACCCTGTCCCCCTCAAATCCAATCAACAGTCAAACTTGGCTCCAGATGAGAGAAGCAAAGAGGAAGAAAAACATCAATCTCTTAGGTCACCCCTGGGTCAGAGTGGCAGCAGCTGGACTCCTCTACCCCTCTGACCCATAAGGAAAAGCACACCAAGACTCATTGTTATTAGAAAAGCTTGGAAATTCATTCTTTCTTAAGAAGGGCCGGGTTACAGCTTTGCTGCCCTCATGATTCCCAAGCATAATTGGCGACTGAATTAGAAGATGGCAGCACAGCCCACCCCCAGGCAGACCCCACCCTCAGCATTTCTCAACAGAAGTTACTAGAGTCCACCATCCTGTCATCCAGCCACAGTGGAGCTCAGTGCCCAACGAGAGGTCACAGAAACAGTGTTAGCAGGCTGTCCACTTTGAACTGGCAAAGAGAGGGTCGGATGGAGAGGGAGCATCCTCACATTAGGGGGCCCAGTTCTGGTTTCCATTCACTTCTGCTCTTTCCTCAAGCAAGAGCTACAAGTGGGGCCACTGACCTTGGAGCGGTATCACAGTTAGTTTTGCTTCAGATTTCTCATTTGTCAAATGGGACTGATAGGGGATTAGAGAAGGTTCTGC